>NC_141140.1:14480798-14839298 GCF_053477565.2 Lygodium microphyllum | reverse complement strand
AATAGACTTCTTTGTACTTCAGTCTCTTAAGAGGTTTCTTTAATTCTTTCATTTTCATCATACAATATTTGAGGACAAAGCTATTCCATGTGGGGATGGTCTGTGATTAAGGACAATAGAGGATAAAGAAGTCAAAACCTTGTAAATAGCCTGAAAATAACTAGCACTAGTTAGTCTTGGAGGAGAATCAAGTAGGGGAGAGAGTGCTATTGTAGATACTTTTCTTCATTATCATCAATCAAACTTTGTGGAGTTGGTTCCATTTTTCTAGTTTCTTGTTCATCTTCTTAGTTTAACATAGTTAGGCTAGGGCTTCTTCTCATTTTTTGACAGTTTGATTAATCCATATTCAATCCTATGATTAGATTTAGGATAGGTTAGGTTCCTTCCATTTCATTTTCTTTCATGCTGACTTGACTTCATTGTGTACTCATTGCCTCTATTCTCCATCTCTCTCACACACAAAATTGTAACATGGGTGACTCGGCTGTTGTTGCCATCTCCTCGGTTCGATGTCTTCTACACTAGCCTTATCACATCACTCCTAAGACACTCTATGGGAAGTGTTTTCATTGCTTATCTTGGAGCATGATGAGTGACTCAAAGAAATTGGGGCTTGTGGTTCTAGCTCTGCCAAGGCATTTACTATAGGTAGAAGTCGAGGGAAGAAGAAGAAGGCACAAGTCAAGGACAAGAAGCAAGAGGATAAGAAGGATGCAAAGAAGGATGTGAAGAAGGAGAAGAAGCCTAAATTCTCACAGTGTGGGAAGGGCACTCATCTCGAGGAGAAGTGTTGGCAAAAGTGTCCCTATTTGAAGCCAAAGAGAAGGATTCGAAGGATACGAAGGCTTCCCCCGCAAATGACACAGTTTCTTTTTGTGCATGTATTTGCAAAGGAGGATACAACTCTTGCTTCTTACACACTTAGGAGAAGCCTTGGCTCCTTGACAATGGGGCCTCTTCTCATATGACCCACAAACAATCAGGACCCGAGTGCTAGAGGGAGCATAATCACCATTGGTGACAATTCTACCGTTCCCATTCGAAGAGTGGGGATTGTTCCTTTATTGCTAGATATGCAATCTTATTCAACCAAAGTTCTCTATATACTGGATTTAGGTTTTAACCTTTTGTCTATTCATGGTCTTACACATGGCTTAGTACTCATGTGGTGTCTACACAAGATGCACTGATAGTGGAGGATGCTTCTACAGGCTCCATTATTTGGATAGGATCCCGAAAGGGTGGACTTTACACACTTACAACCTTAGCTACAATGTTTTCCCATGAGCTTGGGCTACTTTGGTATGCTCATTATGATCATCTAAATTTTGATACTATATGATGATCTTCTTGAAAGAAGATGGTGGAGGGACTTCCTCATTTTCCTCCTATTCACACTTTGCACCGTAGCTATTTGGGGGCAAGTAACATAGGCAACCTCATCCCCAAGTTGACACTAGGAAGGCCTCTTTCCCACTTGAGTTGGTTCATAGTGACCTTCACAAACCTATGGTTAGCACGGCCTCCCTTGGGAAGGCCAAGTATTTGGTTCATAGCGACCTTCACAAACCTATGGTTAGCACGGCCTCCCTTGGGAAGGCCTCTTTCCCACTTGAGTTGGTTCATAGCGACCTTCGCAAACCTATGGTTAGCATGGCTTCCCTTGGGAAGGCCAAGTATTTAGTGATGATTATAGATGACTTTAGTCATTATGTGTGGTCTTATTTTTTGAAGTACAAGAGCGAGACATACTCCCTGCGAGTGGAAGGTGTGTGTGGAGAATAGACTACTTCCAAAGTTCATGGCATACGAGAAAATTATGGTGATGAGTTTAATTCTAAGCTCCTTTCTCAGTTTTGTAGGGATCACGACATTCGGATGGAGTATACCCATTTGAATACACCTTCGAGGAATGGTATGGTGGAGCATACGAATCATGAAGGGAGCGAGCCCAGAGTGGAAGCACTTATGGAAGGCTCCTCTTGAGCTAATTTTTCAAGGCATCTAGCTCATCATAAGTGCTTCTAGAAATAGGCATATCATCCACATAAAGTATCAAAATCATAAGGCTGTATCACGAGCCTTCTTTGTGTATAAACACAGATCCATAGCACTACAGCTATATCCTTGTGAATGCCTAAAGATCAAACTTGTGGTACTATTTCCTAGGTGCTTATTTAAGGCCATAAAGGCTCTTTCTCAACTTGCACACTAGGTGTTCCTTGCTTTTTTTCAAAGCCATTAGGCTACTACATATAAATCTCATCATGCAAGTCCCCATGTAGAAAAGTTGTCTAAGCATCCATCTAATAAAGGTCCAAATGTAGCTAAGCAACCAAGTCTAGCACTAAGCTTAGGGTTGTCATTTTGACCATAGGAGAAAAGACTTCGTGGAAGTCAACATCGTATTCCTGTGCTTGAAATCCTTAGCTACCAGTCTAGCCTTATAAGCAGGCTTGGGGATCTAGGGATAATTTTCAACTTGTATACCCACTTGCATGGCAATGCCTTCTTACCACTAGATAAAGAAACCAAATTCCACGTATTGTTGGTTTGAAAGGAGTCAAACACCGACTACACAACCATGTCCCATGAGTGACTATCATCTCTATGCATAGCCTCATCATAAGAGAGAGGCTTACTTACATCAATTACCATAACATAATCCATTGAGAACATAAAGCACTCAAGCTGACATTTAGCTCTAGTAGAGTATCTCAAAATAGGTTGATCCTACACAACATGCAAGGCTTGGGCCAATGGAGCATTAGATGTGTCTAGCTGCCTGTACGAGAGTAAGAGGCTCCTCCTAAAAGATCCGTATCTCAACAACTACTCAAGCTATTTATGCATATTTTCCTCATTGAAAGCTACATCATGGCTGCAAATAACCTTGTAAGCTTGCAGATCCCATAGGTGATAGCCCATCTCACCTGCATCCCCATAACCAAGAAAGATGCATTTCATGGACTTAGGATCCAACTTATTGCACTTGTCCTTGGAAACATGGTAGAATACCTCACAACCAAAGATATGATGGAGATTTCCTAGTCCATACCTCCTCTAAAATGTGGAAATCAAGAGCAATGCAAGGAGACCAGTTAATCAATTGTATGATAGTAGTAACTACCTCAACCCAAAAGTGTTGTGGTAAGTTATCCTAGCTAAACATACTATAGACTCTCTCATGAATCATCATATTCATTTGTTTGGTAATATAATTGTGGGGAGGGGTGTAATGGGCTATCAACCCCGATGCTTAATACCTTTCTCATCACAAAACTTCTCAAAATCTTTCAAAACATACTTACCCCCAGTATTTTAGCTTACACCCAAATTGGTTCTCAATAAGAGCAAGCCAACACTCAAAGGTAGACAAGACATTCAATTTTTGCTTAATAGAGTAAGTCGAGACCTTATGTGATTGATCATCAATGGATGTGACAAAGAAATGAAAGACATAGCCGAAACTACAATATATCCAAAAACTACTATTGGGACCACTTATAAGTCCAAAACAAAGGCCAAAATGACCTCAAATGCCAAAAATTACAATAGACAAGTCCTAAAGGGCTTATTTACAATATATACACCATTCTTCTTGCTTACCAAGTTTTACTATAATTGGAGACTACAACCTTGCATAGCCTCAAGAGCCTCTTACAGCTATAACCTAAGGCACATCAAGTAAGGTGGAAGAGCTTATTACCCATTGCTTGCTTTCTTGCTTCCATGCTCCAATACCTTCATCTTGGCCTTCAATTGAGCTCTACCCAGCCATGGAACAACTATAATACCATGAAAATAGATAAGGGGGACAAGAGATGAAGCACCCAAGGGCACACACATACAAAAGCAATGGAGACTTAAGCACATAAAGAGATATGAATTAAATCTTCTTCTTCTTTTTTCTTCTTCTTCCACACAAGAGAACTAAGTCTACAGTATGATAAAAGACTAATATGAAAGTACTACAATGTATGTACATGTTGTCGTGCCACTACATAGACATAGTGTGAAAAACCCTAGAGTGCATCATAATCTGGCTTCTTATTAATCTAGAGAGTCAATGTCATATTAGTCATTAGTGTTAGTGTCCATAGTATGGATAGCTCCAAAATATAGGATTTTTGAATAAGTTTAGCCTATTTTGAAATTTTTATATTATTTCTTGTAAATATCATAAAAAGGTATAGAAAACTTCTAGAAAAGAGTGACATACAAAAAGCAAGTGGCTTTTCAATCAATGTTGGAATATCTCATGCAAGAAAAGGGCTTCCGAATTTGCGTGAAGTGCGATCGTAGTTTTTAAGCAACAAATAGTACTCCGAAAATAGGGAGAAGAACAAGGAATGATCTAAAGAATTCTAAGCAAGTGTCTAAAAGTTTTATCCCCCTTTCAAAGCCAACGAGACCATTAGATTTATCATTTGAGTAGCAAAGAAGAAGCTAGTATTTGGTGCACATTTTTGGTTTACCAAGGAGCTCCAGGAGATCTAATGCTTGGATATTACTTTCGAATAGTCCTAGACAAGGATTTTTTTAATCTTGCCAGGTTCTATCAATACACACTCCTTTGAATCATGGATATTTTTCTTTATCTTGTATATCTCTTGTCTTTTATTTTTCTTCTCTTCTACTTCCTTCTCTCTTTGATCCTCGGTGAATATAATCTTTGTAGCTGTGTGTGGTGTATTGTTATATGCAAACTGAAGTAAATGTAAATGTGTGTCCCATGTCTGTGGTTTAGAAATAGTGTAAGCACGTAAAAGATCTAAAATAGTACTGTTAGTGGCTTCTATTTGTCCATTAGTTTCAGGATGAAATGCTGATGAGAAATCAATCTTTGTTCCTAGGTTAGCAAACAAAGTAATCCAAAAATTATTACAGAATCTAGAATCACGATCAGAAATAATAACTTTTCGTAATCCATGATTAGTGGAAACAGTTTTAAAAAATAATTGTGCTGCCTGAGATGCTGTTAAAATTTTCTTACATGGAATGAAATATGCTTGTTTACTAAACCTGTACTACAGTCCAAATCATATCATGGTTAGCTTTAGTATTAGGTAAACCAGTAATAAAGTCCATAGAAATCTGTTCCCATGGTTTTGATGGAATAGATAAAGGCATAAGTAAACCATACTGTTTACCATGATGTCTTTTAACTCTTTGACAAACCAAACATTCAGAAACAAAGTTAGATACATCAGTGTCCATATGTGGCCAATAAAAATCTTCAGTCAATGTACGTAAAGTAGATATGATACCTCTATGACCTTGATATGGAGGACAATGAATCTCATTCAAAACAAAAGATCTAAATGGAACTGTAACACATAATCTCTTTTCATAAAACATGAATCCATCATTATAAGACAGTGAATCAATAAGAATCCAGTTATTTCCAACTAATTTATTCCAATCAGCTTGAAAAGTAATGTCCTGATGATAAGTATCTTTCATAGGAGTTAAAGAATCAAATGATATGACAAAGATATTATGAATGGTCGGTCTTCTACTTAATGCATCGGCCACTACATTTTCTTTACCTGGTTGATATTGGATAAGGGGATGAAAACTCTGAATAAATGCTGCCCATTTGATATGTCGGTTAGATATTTGAGGTTGACTAAGGAGATTTCTAATACTTTGTTGGTTAGTCTTAATCATAAACTCAGAACCCATTAAATAATGTTTCCATTGTCTTAAAGCTTGTACCACAGCTAACAATTCTTTATCATATGTGGAATATTTAAGTTCAGATGGTTTCAGTTTACAGCTAGAATAGGCTATTGGATGATTATCTTGCATAAGTATAGCTCCTATTCCAAATCCACTAGCATCAGTAACTACTAAAAAGAATGGTCTATTGATATCAGGTAATTGTAATATAGGAGCATGGGTTAATGCATGTTTTAATAAATCAAAGGATTTATGTTGATTATCAGACCAATGATAAACAATACCTTTCTTTAAAAGTTTAGTCAAAGGCAAAGCAAGTGATGAAAAATTTCGCACAAACTTCCTGTAAAAACTAGCAAGACTTAGAAAAGAACGTAACTCATGCACATTTTTAGGTATAGGCCAGTTCAATATTGCTTCTATCTTCTTAGGGTCAACCTTAATACCTTCTGATGACACAATATGACCTAGATATTCAATTTTTGTTTGAAAGAACTCACTCTTTTCCGGATTAGCATACAATTGATTATCTTTCAACAACTTGAAAACCAAGGACAGATGTTCATAATGTTCTTTCTTATTTTTATTGAATACCAAGATATCATCAAAGAATACTATAACACAGTGCTGATATTTCAAAAATATGTGATTAATCATTCTATTGAATGTAGCAGGTGCATTAGTCAATCCAAAAGGCATCACTAGAAATTCATAATGACCAAATTGTGTTCTAAATGCAGTCTTAAATATATCAGATTTATCTAATCTCACCTCATGATAACCAGATTTAAGATTTATTTTACTAAATATGGCAGAACCTTGTAGTTTATCCATAAGATCATCTACCCTAGGAATTGGATATCTATTCTTTACAGCAATCTTATTTAGGGCACAATAATCAATGTACATACGATAAGTATTATTCTTCTTCTTTACCAACAAAACACGTGCACCAAATGGAGAACTGCTAGGTCTAATTTGAATTTCTTTCTGTTCAATCTGGTTATGCCTATATGGTGCTTTACAGGGTGGTTGTGTACCAGGAATTAAATCTATTTTGTGGTCTTCAGGATGTGAAGGAGGTAGTCCAGGTGGTAAGTCCTTAGCAAAACAATCTTTAAATTGTGCAAGGAAGTCTTTATGCCTAGGGTGCATATGTTTTTCTTTAGCTTGAAGTTCATTCACCCAAATTAGATAAGATTTATTACTTTTGTGTAATGCACGTTTAGCTTGAGTATGAGTAAGAAGTGGAAAATTATTAAATGCATGCATACCATGCAATGCAATTTGTTTTCCTTGAAAATGAATTTTAATTGAATGCATGGAATGATCTATGTCAGGATTATGCTGATGATGCCAAGGCATACTTAGGATAATATCACTGGACTGTAAAGGTACAACTAGGAAATTTCTTCTTTCAGTGTATTCACCAATTTGAATTTCTAAATCATGCACCTCTTGTGTCATTATACCTTGTGCCTAAGAATGCTGCTTTAATGCGATAATGCGTAGGAACAGTTTGTAATTTCAATTCTTTCACTAACTTTGCAGAAATAAAATCATGTGTACTACCATCATCATGCAAAATAATCTTTTCTTTTCCATGCACTATACATTTCATTGTCAACAAAGAATGTGGAGTTGGCATACCTGGTAAAGTATCTGAAGGAATAGCAATGTTGTCTTCATCTTTCGTAAAGTCAAACATTTCTTCATATTCTTCATCTTCCATTGCTCCAAGATAGTTGATATGGACAGGTGGCTTCTTCGATTGGCAATTGGCTGCTAGATGTCCAGGTTGATGGCATTTGTAACACACTATAGGTTTGGTTTTAGATACATTGTTTGCAATGGCAGGAAGTCTAGGAATATTAGGGTTGGGCTGTGAAGATGGCTTAGAGTTTTGATTGGTATTTGATGGCAAAGGAGGTGGTTTTGTCCAAGACTTACGGAAAGATGATGAACGAAATCAACTTTGATTGAATCTTCTAAAATTCGAATTGAATTGCTTAGAACCATAGTTACCATTTGCTTGAAATTGTTGTGGACGCTTGTCTCTTCCTCGAATCTTGTCTTCAGTATCATGAGCTAAAGAAATTGCATCTTCAAGAGTTGCAGGCTTGAACATATTGACTTCAGCGTAGTAATGCCCAAGTAATCCAGACATATACTTGCGCTTGTGAGTCGCTTCAGGTACGTCTTCAAGCATGTGTAGTTGAAGTAAGGCATTCCAAAAGTGTTCGGTGTACTGGGAAATAGGCTCACGATCTCTTTGCTGAAGAAGGTCCCATTGCTTTATGGTTTTTTCATGGAATTGTGGAGGAAGGAAATTCTGCATAAAGTTCTTCTTGAAACTCTCCCAGGTAGTAGAACAATCTATGCTCTTATGAACCATGGTCCACCAAAGAGATGCTCTATCCACTAAATGATTAGTGACACACTTGATTTTATCTTTTTCAGTGTATGTCTCTTCATGAAAGTAATCATCAAACTAACTGATGAATGTAAGAAAAGTCTTTCCATCTCGAGTTCCATTGAAAGTACGGAATTTGAAATTTCTTTTACTTATCTTTGTTTCTTTGCGGATGGATTGAGCTTCGAGAGTTGCATCGATGGTTCGTCGGATAAGATCTTCGGATTGTGGTCCATCTTTGTCGATAGTCGATCGTTGTAAATTGGCCAATTGAACTTGTAAGGCTTGCCGGGCTCTTTGTTCTTCATCCAACTGCATCATAATTAAATCCAATTTTTGTTCCATTGTAGATTCAGGAAGATCGCCTTCAACCATTAAATCATCCATATTTTGTTCCGTCATCCTGTAAAAATTCAAAATACCTCACACTCTCAAAATCCAATTAGCAGGATGAGCGTAGCTCAAAGTCGAGTGTACAAGGCTTATAGATTTTTGTTTGGTTTTCACGGTCTTTGACTTTTGCGGTTGTGGAATTTGACATCTTCATTAAATTTGCATATGACCTTCTGCGTGTGCTGAAACTAGTTGAGCAAGTCTGCGTATGCATATAGAGTCTTCCAGGGAACAACTTTGCAGTTCAGTGCTTCTGCGTAGGAACAGTCCTTATAGGAGTTTTTGGCATAAGTCAGTTCTGGCTTCTGGTGGAAACTTGTTAGACCTTTGTGACTTGCAGAATCACAGAACTTATTGATCTTATCAAACTTTGAAGATTTGTATGACTTGAGACTTGATTGACTAATCTTATAGCTTAGGCTTAGTCTGATTACCATGGCGAATTTTTAGGAGGGGGCCATTTTCAACCGGCGGAAAATTCAGATGTTGCCGCCCTGTCCGCTGATTTTGAGAATTGTGGTGCTAAGCTTTTTAAAAGCTTAGTTTTTAAGATTTTAAGCTGTATAAAAGATATGAAACTTATCTGTGGTCTCTGAGAAAAGCGACTTGATAGAAGGAGATATTGACGTGGTCCTCCACTTCCTCAGGCCGGTCCTTCGTGATCAGAGGCTGTAGACAGAGGTTCTTGACCGCCAGGAATCCACCCATATCGACCGTTTGCAATGAGACTGACTGTAGAGCTCAATCGTTCCAGTAGCTTTGCCTTCGTGCAAGATGGGTAGCGATTGGAAGCTCTCGATCTCAGCTTCGCTCTGATACCATGGGTACATAGATCGGATGCTGTATGCTTGCGTAGTGAGCACCGGAAGGTCCCCAAGAACAAAAGAACTCTACTTTTTTCACAAAACTCAAGGTAGAAAGCATGCACGACATGAACAAGAGACCAATTGGGTGCAATCTCCCCCCTTGCCTTGTGTGAGTGCTCCACAAAGCATGTATTTTATATATTAATCATCTTCAAGCTCAAATAATAGCCCAAAATACAAAATAGCACGCTTTTGGCTTTTGAGTTTTCTTTAGCACAAAATAGAAATAAAGCTAATGGGCAAGCGCCCAAAGAGTCAGGCATACCCAATACAATGTCCAAATACAAACATCATAATCGTGCGCCTATGCACATATAAAATAATAAATAAATATCCAATGCCTTAATAAATAGGTGCGACAAAATATAGGCACCATGCCTAAGGTATGTGCCCATCAAAATATAAGTGATAACTCGAATACACGCTATCCTCCAATGCTTTCCTCTGCCACTGCTGCTATCTCTACACATCAATTGAAGCATTCACAATCGTTAGTAAAACAATACAATTAAACCGACAAAAGTGAATACCTAGTAGTCTTCAGCTACATAAATAAATCAACTAGTTAGAAATCAATCCTAACCTTAATTTATCACGAGTGCGCACTCTAAACTCATAAACGTTTATTAATTTAATATGTATTTTGCGGAATCACCCGCTATGGAATCACCCATGTACACACTAAATTAATGAAACACCTGAAAAGGATAAGCGTCCCCATCAACTTCTTGCACAAAGAATCCACTTTGTGTATGAGCCCCGGTCAACAAAGTTTACAGAATCCACCGTGGCATGGAATCCACCGTGAAATATGCCTCCTGGCATCAAGTTGTCATTTGAGAGGACTGAAGTTTTGTGTAAAAAGTATGTGAGAAAAAAAAAGTGCTACCATAGTGAGAAAAATAGCATCACATTGGAGTGGACATTGTGGGAGCTACATGCATCGGATTAAGGTGAAGTAAATTGGAAAAGTGTGTCTCATCTCACAAGGAAAAATCTAAGTATACTTTTTGGAGCTAAATAATTTTTTAGAATCTACACAAAATCAATCATTGCATCAAGAAAAATTGTTCTTGTTTTTAGCCATCTGGAAAAATCTACAGTAGTTACTGTGTCACTCAAAACTGAAGAATATCTACCTCATTTTCTTATTGAGATTGAAGTCCAAGTGGAGCACCTAATCCCTCACTGAAATAGCTTCCAAATGAGCTATTACATGCTGATTTACAATAAGTTTAAAGGCAACCATTGAAACTGCAAAACATAGCAAAATAGTCCTCAACTAGACTAAACTGCATTGGAGCAACTAGAGTGACCAAACTGAGCAAGATTGAGCTGGGAATTCCACATCATCAACTGAGATTCAATTTTTAGACATATATCAAGTAATATCCATCACTAAAATGCATTTAAATCAGCCTCGAACAGGTGGACAACAAGGCATACAAGCTATCCAAAATAGTTTGACTATAGAGCAAGGTTGACCGATTGAAAATTAGCCAAGAATTGATCTAGCAAGTCAAGCAACCACTGTAGTTTGATTTGGAAAGTATTGAGCTGGTCTAGACTCATCAAATGTATGCTAAATTTTTTGCAAAATAGAGAAAAAATTTATTGGTTGTTGTTGGAGCTATCTAAGCTCTAATGGGCAAGTACAAGTGGTCAGATATTGTATGTCTCATACACATACTTGGGAACAAAGCACATGTATTGGTGGCTGAGAATGCAATAGTGTTTATTGCTGCAAATTTTCAAAAAAAATTGGTTGCACTATAGGTCATTGAAGTGCATTGCCCTACTGGCATTTTGGGGTAATTGACTATATTGATCAAATCTTGTTTTGCAAAGTTGAAGACTTCCAAATGGCAAACACAAGAGAGAAAGATACTATCATATAGATATTAGGTGAGAAGCTGGACTAGAAAAACTTTGTTTTATGGAAGTTCAAAATGCCAAACTTCTTGATTGGAAGAGGCTATTGGGATCTAGTCACAGGTCTTCAAGATGAGCCCAAGCTACCAGAGGATAGACCTCCAACAAAGGATCAATTGAAGACACATAAGACATGGTTGGAAAAGGCTAGCAAGCTCTTACATTGGCTATCTTTATGTGTGTTAGACACAAAAGCTATGAAAATTGAAAATTATACATCACCAAAAGCCGGTTGGGACTTGTTGATGAAGAATTATGGCCATGTCACTCATACAAGAAAGACACAATTTAAGCATAAAATTTAGCTACATGTCCAGGAACAGAATGGAAGGTCTATTGAATACTATGTGAGTGAGATTAGAACCATTGCACAGCAAATAGGCTCAATTGGAGCTGAAGTTAAGGATGATGATTTGGTGGCCACTACCCTCCATGGTCTTAGAGAGGAGTACAAGTAGTTTGACACTTCCATAGTATCAGGAGCAACCTAAATTTGATAAACTTGTAGCACTTCTTTTGCATGAAGAAGTGAGCTTGGACTCAATACAAGTTCCATTGGTTCTAAGAATAGTAGGGACAATGCCTTCTACTCAAATCAGAGGGGTAGAGGTGGAAGAGAAGGTAAACTTTAGAGGAAGAGGGACTAGAAATGCATATGCAGCCCATGGATAGCAAGGTAGTGGATGGTAAAATAGGTAGCCTTAAGAAAATAGGGGTGCATCTAATGCTCATGGAAGAGATGGTTACTCATCTAGAGGAAGAGGTACTTGGCAGCAAACCCAAATGAGCCATGGACATCAATCAAATGCAGATAAGAATTGTTGTTATTGTGGCAAATATGGGAATGTAACTAAAGAATGCTACAATAAGAAGAATGATCAGAGAGCAAGAGGAAGATAACATGGTAATTATGCCTCTTCTAGTGGTATCCAAGACGATGATAGGCTGTTTGCTATGCAACATGTAAATAAGGGGTTTCCTAAACAAGGAAAAGTAGATGATGTATGATATATAGTCTCAGAGGCATCTAACCACATGACTCCTCATGGAGAGTGGTTTGACATATTGGTAGAAGGTACTCATGGATATGTTTGCACAGGGGATGATACGTAGCATGACATTAAGCATACATGTACCATTCCCTTGATGATGCGTGGTGATAAGAAAAAGATTCTATATGATGTATTACATGTACCCTCCATTACCAAAAACTTGCTTTCTGTGGGACAAATGGCTGAACAGAATCTACAAGTTAGATTCAATAGAGATGGATGCTACATTGAAGAGTATAGTCAAGGAGGCAAACTCATCGCTAAAGGCAAAAGGAATGGCAGGATGTTTACATTGGATACAAAAATTCGAGCCTTGAATGTTGCTATGTATTCACATGACAATGTTGCAATAAGGGACATTGAGATATGTCATAAAAGGATTGGTCATGTAAATGTTCAAAAGCTAAAAAATATGTAGCATAAGTTGTACTTGGACTCCCTAAGTTCAAGCATGTGGAATTGGGACATGTATGTCCATCATGTCAATTTGGGAAGAAATTAGGGCTTCCATTTATGAGGCATGTAAGCACCACTACTAGACCATTATAGATTGTACATTATTCTGATGTATGGGGACCCTCACAGAATGCATCTCTTGGGGGATCACGCTACTATGTGTCATTCAAAAATGACTATAGTAGGTACACATGGTTGTATGTGTTGAAGCACAAGAGTGGTATCATGGATGATTTTCATGACTTCAAGAGACATTTGGAGAAAGAATTGTCTTGTTACATCTCATGTTTGAGATCTGATAGTGGTGGAGAATATGTCTCTAAATACTTTTATCACTTCTTGGTAGCCCATGGGATAAAGATGCAATTGACATGCAGGTACACACCACAACAAAATGGTATGGTAGAAGGGAAAAACAGGGTGATCATGGAATCAGCTAAAGCCATGTTGAATGAGAAGAGCCTACCAAATTCATATTGGGAAAAGGCTGTAATGACTATTGTGTATGTCATGAATCGTACACCAATAGCAAGGATACATGAGGTGACTCCTCATGAGAGGCTTTATGGGATAAAGCCTGATATTAGCCATCTTAAGGTCTTTGGATGTTTGGCATATGTACATGTTCCAGATGAGAAGAGGAAGAAGCTTGATCCAAAGGCTAAAAAGGCCATCTTTATTGGATATGCACACAATAGGAAGGCTTATCAATTCTGCAATCCTTCTACTCATGAGACGTTGGTCTCAAGAGATGTAGTATTTGATGGGTTGAATTCATAGAATGAGAAGAAGACCATCTTGATAGATGATGATGATGTTTGTTAGGAGACTAATGTACATGCAGATACAAATGAGAGTGCAAATTTTTTGGGGCCTTCTAAAGATGATACTACATCAATTAGTCCCTAGACACGTAGATTGAGGAGTTCAGCATCTTTATCCCCCCACTGACATGGATATGTTAGTGAGGGGGAGAAATGTGGATAAAGGCAAAGGAAAACTTGATGATGTTACAAGGCCACTCACTTTTGGTTATGATTCACCTGGCACTAATAACTGGGATAGTGAGTTTGGCATTCCATCAGCTGTGATTCTTAGTGTGAGACATAGATATGTACCGCCTCATGAGAGAGGAGAGTCTCATATTACACCTCAGTTGAGGAGATCAGAAAGAGTTAGAAATCCTATTGATAGGCTTACATACAGTGGCTACACAGTGAGGCACTATGCATATATGGCAAAAGTCACTAACTTCAAGGAACCCACAAAGTTTTTTGAAGCTATTTTGGATGATCATTGGTGTAAGTCAATGGAGGAGGAATATTCAGCATTGGCTGAAAATGAAACTTAGGATTTAGTTGATTTTCCTAAAGGAAAAATGCCTATTGGTTGCAAATCGGTATATAAGGTGAAATGCAAATTAGATGGCACATTGGAAAGATACAAGGAAAGACTTGTGGCAAAAGGGTATGCACAATAATATGGTCTTGATTATGAGGATACATTAAGCCCCATTGCTAAAATGGCAACCGTGAGAACAGTGATATCATTGGCAACATCTAAAGGATGGAGTATGTATCAAATGGATGTGAAGATTGCTTTCCTCAATCGTGGTTTGGTTAAGGAAGTATACATGGGTTTTTTTAAGTGAGAAAGATAGAGACAAAGAATCGGAACAACTGTGAGGAGCCGTATGCTCACACACACTTCTTTATGTTCAATTACCCATATCTATCAAATTATTACAACACACTAAGGTCTATAAGACCATTCACAGCAAGTAGTGAATAAGTCTAAAGTCACCGACTTATTTAATGTCCCACTTGCTGATACAACTGGACATAGGTAAGACTCTGTCGGCAGTCACACACCATACAAGCTTGAAGTCTCAACACTCCCCTCAAGCTCAAGACAACAGTTGCACATCAAGCAGCTATCTGAAAACACTGAACTTATCTTTACCTGGAGACTTGGTAAAGATATCCGCAACATGTTCATTAGTCTTCACATGCATGAGATAAACTCTCCTTGCAAGAACAATCTCTTTGATGAAGTGATAGTGTACCTCGATGTGTTTTGTCTTGGCATGGTATACTAGGTTCATGGCCAGGAGTACACTACTAAGTGTCAAGATTGTGGGAGAGAAGGAAGGAGTCTCGCTTGTAGCTTTCTTGCTTGCACAATTGGGGAATACACACAGAGGTGGAGGCTAAAAACAATTTTCCTCTTCTTAGTTGTGTAAGCCAAAAGAACTCTCGTACATAGAAATAGAAGAACCCTATATATGGGTCTCAAACCAAACTCAACTAACTAAGGTGGCATACTAACTGAGCCACGAACTAGAGTAGATAAGGATAGCTATCATCTAACTATTATTCATGGGCGGTGTACCAACCGCATCTGCAACTGACAAGTCGGTGACATAAATACACAACAGTCACCCTGGCGTATCACGAGTGGAGCTCGATATCTCAACACTCCCCCTCAAGCTCAATCCCAATTCTTGCACACCAAGCAGGTCTCTGAACTTGTGCAGCTTCTCTGCGGCCAATGCCTTCGTAAATATGTCAGCTACTTAATCCTCTGTGCTGACATAAACTAGATCAATAAGACCTAGTAAAACCCTCTCCTGCACATAGTGATAATGCATCTCAATGTGCTTTGTTCTAGCATGATAGACTGGGTTATTTGCCAAGTGTATACTACTCATGTTGTCACAATAAATGACAACTGGCCCATTTGTAGACTGATGCATATCATAAAGTAGCTTATGCAACCAAGCTACCTCACATGCAACCATTGCTGCACCCCTGTACTCAGCCTCTGTGCTCGACAAGGCAACTATAGGCTATTTCTTGCTGCTCCAAGTGACTGCAGCACTCCCAAAAGAGAACACATATCCACTGGTAGATCGTCTATCAGAAATACTACCAGCCCAATCAGCATTAGTGTATCCATGCAACTGTATATGAACCCCAGTCACATAAAGTAGTCCATACTGCAATGTGGACTTCACATACCTGAGTATGCGTCTAGCCACATCCAAATGCAGTTTCCTTGGAGCCTGCATAAACTGACTTACCAATCCAACAACATAGCTCAAATCTAGCCTCGTCATAGTCATATAAATCAAGCTTCCTACTATGCGTCTGTACATAGTAGAGTCTTCCAGAAGCTCACCTGCATCTGCGCTCAGCTTCACATTCTGCTCCAAAGGAACTGAAATAGGCTTACAGCTTGTCATCCCATATTTGGACAGCATGTCCAATCCATATTGCCTCTGCAAGAGCTGTATCCCACTTGGTGATCTAATCACCTCAATGCCCAAGAAATAACGCACCTCTCCCAAATCCTTCATCTCAAACTTCTGCTTCAAGAGCATCTTCACATGAAGGATATCTTCATCACTGTCACCTGTCATAATCAAATCATCAACATAAATGACAAGTAGCATAATACCTTTCTCTGTTTTTCTCACATAAAGTGAGAAATCTGCCTTGGAAATCTGGAAGCCAATAGTGACAAGATACTGTCATATCTTGTCAGACCATGCTCTAGGTGCTTGCTTCAAGCCATACAATTCTTTCTTCAACCTGCAAACAAACTCAGGATGAACAGCATGCACATAACCTGGTGGCTGCTCCATATATACCTCTTCTTGCAAATCACCATGCAAGAAGGCATTCTTTACATCCATCTGATGTAAAGACCATTCCTTTGATGCAGCCATAGCAATGACTGCTCTTACGGTTGCCATCCTTGCAACCAGACTGAATGTTTCTTCATAGTCAATGCCATATGTTTGTGCATACCCATTGACTACTAATCTTGCCTTTTATCTGTTCACAGAACCATCTGCATTGTGCTTCACCTTATAAACCCACTTACAGCCAATTGCATTCTTACCTTTAGGCAAAGGTACAAATTCCCATGTAGCATTTACTTCCAAGGCATCCATTTCTTCATCCATGGCTTTCTTCCACTTTTCTTTTCCCATGGCTTGCTCAAAAGAAGTGGGTTCTGGTTTCTGTATCACTTTGACCATATATGCATAGTGAATGGCTGTAAATCCATCATATTTCAGCCTATCCACAGGATACCTAGCTCTCGTAGACTTGCGCAAAATAGGTTCACTCCCAGATGCTCTCAAAACATTCATGATCTTCCTTACTCCAAGTGTAACAATAGAAGGAATACCCAACTCATCATCAATGCTCTGTTCTGAGCCATTAGATTCACCATCCACATAAGAGTGACCTGCATTCACATCAAACTTGGGCTGATCAACCTTCTCTTTTCCTTTTCATGATACGTACATACCACTATCTGCATTGCTTTGAGAAGATTCTCCTGATCTCAATCTGCCTGTCCATGGCAAAGAATGTGAACCACTGCTAGAGGACACTCCAGGTCCACTAATATTCTGTGGACTGCTGCTGTGAATTTTGTGCAACATTACCATTTTGTGCATCTACATCATCAATCACATTTACTGGTTTATACCAGCTACTCATCTCATAAAAAACAACATCTCTGCTCACTGTAAACTTACGAGTAGAAGGGTTATAGCATCCTTTTTGCTGCAGAGAGTAACCAATAAAGATGCACTTCTCAGCTTTTGGATCCAACTTGGATCTCAACTCATCTGGCACATGTACATAGGCAATGCAACAAAAAATTTTCAAATGAGAAATATCTGGTTTCCTACTAGTATACCTCTCCTCTGGAGTCATCCCATGTATTGCTACAGTGGGAGTCCTGTTCATTATATAGACTGCCGTAGCAACTGCTTGAGCCCAATAAAAATCTGGCAAGTCTTTTTCGTTGAGCATGGCATGAGATACCTCTCCAATATGCCTATTTTTCCTTTCTACAACTCCATTTTGTTGTGGGGTATGACTGCATGAATATTGTTGCTTTATGCCATGCTCCTGCAAGAACCTTGCAAACTCATTTGAGAGGTACTCTCCCCCTCCATCTGACCTTAGGCATTTTATTTGTAGGCCTGTTTCTTTTTCAACCATAGCTTTAAGAGTTTTGAAATGCCCAAAAACTTCACTTTTCTTTTTCATAAAATACACCCAAACTTTTCTGCTATAGTCATCAATAAAAGTGACAAAATAATGACAACCTCCAAGAGATGCAGCTTTAGTAGTCCACACATCAGAGTGGATTAATTCCAATGGCTTCTTACTCTCTTGAACATGTCTAGGAAATGGTTTCCTTGCTTGTTTTCCAAACTGACAGGCTTCACATACCTTATGCATTTCTGCAACCTTGAATTTGGGCAATCCTGCAACAATATTTTGGGCTTGCATTGATTTAAGTCACTGTATATTAACATGACCAATGCGTTTATGCCAGATATCAATATCTGCAACTACACCGGTCCCATGTGCAAACATTGCTGCACTCAATTCAGGCATATCTGCATCCAATGTAAACATTCTGCCCTTCTTCTTTCCTTTTGCTATCAAGCGACCTTTATTTTTCATATCATCAACAAAGCATCCATGAGGATTAAATTTGACCTGCAAGCCCTGCTCAACCATTTGACCAACAGAAACCAGATTCTTGATGATATTGGGAACATGAAATACATCGGACATGTATTTCTTTTTCCCATCCTGCATAGAAAAATGAATTTTTCCAATCTGCACAATAGGATGTGCAGTATCATCACCAATCTCCACAAATCCTGGTTTTTCCATTTTCCTTGCATCCTCCATCCATTCTGCATGACCTGTCATGTGGTTTGATGCACCTGAGTCAACATACCATACATCGTTGCTTTCTTCTGCACTTGTCACAGAATTATTCATGTGATGCACCATAAACAAATGCTCATTTCTGTCTCATCACCCTGTCTACTAGAAGATGCATAATTCCCTTGTTGCAATTCTCCATTCATGATGTCATTCTGCTTTTTATAGCAGTCTTTAGCCATATGACCCATTTTACCACAGTAGTAGCATTCAACATTACTGTTTGCATTTTGGCCTCTTTGCCATCCACCACGACCTTTTTGGCTCCCCCTGCCTCTAGAGTTACCACGTCCTCCTCAATAGGACTGGTTTTCTTGAGTTTGTTGCATATTTTGATTTCTACCACAGCCTCCAAATCGGCCTCCTCTACGTCTGCCTCTACCTCTTCTAGCATTTGAGTAGAAGACAACTTCTTTTGAACTTCCTCCTGAAGAAGATGCACCACCATTTCTCTGCTTCTCAAAAATTAGAAGAGGAATCAACTCCTCAAAATCAGGAAATCTTTCACGGACGGAAATGGATGTTCGGAACTGTGCATAATCCTTTCCTAGACCATTCAAGGTCACAAAAACTAAATCATCATCTTCCACTGGAGACCCAATGGAAGTAAGTGCATCTGCAATCTTCTTCACCTTCATGTGGTAGTCATTGATGCTCATATTTTCTCTTTGCACATTATGCAACTCTTGCTTGAGCTGCATTTTCCTGGCTTGCGTATTTGTGCTATACATTTTTGACAAAGTATCCCATGCCTCCTTTGGCGTACTTGCATCCTGAATATGCACAATCATAGAGTCTAAAATGTTGATAGACAGCCAATACATAGCTTTCCTGGCTCTCTCATGCCATGCTTTAAATGCCTGCATTTGCTGTTGATTGGGAACATCATGAAGAACTGGTTCTTCTTCATTTCCTGCAACAAATTCCCAATATCCTTTTCCCATAAGGAAATTCGTCATTCTAAACTTCCATGCTTGGAAGTTGTTCTTGTCAAGCTTTTCAGTGACAATCTGTGAAAGAGAATCAGACGCTATTACAGAACACTGCAAAAAATTCTGTCACTGCAAAAAAACACAGCTTCACCCTCACAATGGCAAATCTGCAAAACTGGCGAAAGTGGTATTTGACCACACAGTCACTTTTTAGTGACGATTTTACATAAACAGGAACCAACGATGATTCTATAACTCCCAATGTCTCTGCACACAAGCATACGATGCAATTTCTATGGTAACTTTTCACCGACATGTAGAACAGTGGTCGCACAGCATAAAAACAGGGCCTTTTCCTGAGTGCGTGCAAAAAACTTCTGCCTCCAAAACAGGCGTCGAGATGGCCTCAAATAAAAAAAACAGGGTCGCCAAGGGCTAAGCCCTTATCCCACAGCATATATTGCCCTCTTGCTTCACCGCAAAGGGCGTCTCAACCTGAGACAATGCACTCCTGCACTTTCTAGCTATGCTGCCTGCAGAGACTTGCTCCCAAAACAGAAAATGAAAGCAACACTGCTCCTCTTACCAGAACATCGCGAGCTTGGATTGCCTTCTTGAGCTCCTTACCACGAACAAGGCTCTGATACCATGTCAAGATTGTGGGAGAGAAGGAAGGAGTCTCACTTGTAGCTTTCTTGCTTGCACAATGGGGGAATACACACAGAGGTGGAGGCTGAAAACAATTTTCCTCTTCTTAGTTGTGTAAGCCAAAAGAACTCTTGTACATAGAAATAGAAGAACCCTATATATGGGTCTCAAACCAAACTCAACTAACTAAGGTGGCATACTAACTGAGCCACAAACTAGAGTAGATAAGGATAGCTATCATATAGCTATTATTCATGGGCGGTGTACCAACCGCATCTGCAACTGACAAGTCGGTGACATAAATACACAATGGTCACCCTAGCGTATCATGAGTGGAGCTCGATATCTCAACACTAAGATTGTCACATAATAGCAGAGTCACTAGAGCATCTACCTGTATGTCCAAATCAGTCATAAGCTTGAGCAGCCATGCAATCTCACATGCTGCTAATGCAGCACCCATGTACTTTGCCTCAATACTCGATAAAGAAACCATAGGCTGCTTCTTGTTGCTCCACCTGATTATTCTACTTCTAAACCCAAAAGCATAACCACTCGTAGATTGTAACGTACCCACTAGCATCATCCAGGACACGTCTTAGCAATCCATCGGAAAGGATGTCTAGAAAGCTTCGATCCGCACTCCCATGGAATGTTACGGGATTTGCAATCTAGGTCTTCTCGTGTCTCCCACGTAGCGGAAGTATCCTGGCCGTTCCCACTTAGGATCCATCGGAATTAGGGTTTTCCTTATTGGTCATTACCTAACAGTAACTCCCGTCGGACCCAAGTGAACTACTTTACGCAGAAACGCCAACTCCGAAGTGGATTCATGCTGCACTTGGTTCAAGGAGAATGGCAAACGAGAGGGATGCAAAGCTCAACCTCTCTGCCATAAGCCATAGTCCCATTCCGTTCCCCTAAAACAACGTAAATCGGGTAAGACATAACTCTGGGTCATCGCTTTCGTTGTTTGTGTCCTTTGACGATCATCCCATTATTCTTCGAGATTTGAGAAAAGTTCCCGGCCAACCGGGACCACCCAACCATAGGACGGACCCATGGCCCATCCTCCGCACTTTCCTCGGTTTGTTTTAGTTATGTAATTATCTAACACATTAATTTGACATGTAACAATCAGCTTCTTTAATTAATCCGTTAAGCACTAGTTCCTTCACGTAAACTTATCACGTGACATAGAAAAACAATATCAAACAAGTTCTTTATTAACATATCATCATTTTTATCCTTGAAATACAAGGAGTTCCGCCCGTAGGCTTGTCCATAATCCGCCTGAAGGCTATCTAGTAATCCACAGGGATCACTAATCCAAGCTTCTGCCTATAGACTAGTATGCGGGCCTCGAGATCCAATCCCGAGTCACGCTAGCCCCTTGTGCAAGACCCGGAAGGAAAGGGATTTACGACTAGAGCCCCCCCTGGCACCCAAGCGTCCTCGTGCTCCAAGTAGAGCTCAACGAAGAGACCTCTCGTGGCGGGTTCGGTCCACATTCTCGGCACGGTCAACAACCCCCTTGGTTAGGGCCAGGCAGACAATTGGGGGTAACTAAAGCTGCCTCTCCCTTCAAGCCTTCAACCTAAAGTATAGATATTCATTTAATTTGTAATTCATAAATCAAACAATGCTCTGAAATCTCTAGCAAGCACAAACACTTCCATTAACCGATCTTGTTTTTGGCAAACTGCTAAGGAATGATTCTTTCCTTTTGAATGCATCAGTACTCATTCCAGGGTGTCTTGCAACTTGGCAAGATCCCTTATATTTTGGGTTAGTGCGTACCCTATTAACCCAACTTGGTCAACCCTAAAGTTTATTGGATACTTTAGTTTCCGGTTTTTAACCTTCCTTACTTAGAAGGATATTAAAGAATACATCATTTTGCAAGATAACTTGCGTAAGGATCTGCCATCCTTGTTGAGGGTATTTCACTTTTCTTCTTGTGAATCAATCACAAGACCATATGACTTTGTACTTGCTGCGCAAGTCCTGCATCGTACTATGCGATGAAGCAATCCATTTCAGTTTCTTTAAGCTAACGTTTGTTAGACCTAGGGTCTTCTTTTATTATTTTCTTTAAGAACCTCACTAACAAACCCTAGTTCTTTTACGTTATGATTTATTGACCCTACAATCAGGGAAGGTGGGCAAGTATTTCAAAGTATAAATGTTTCCTTGGATTCTAAATCATTCCCAATGCATATTTCACAGCATAGGTATTTCTAAGTTTACATTAATTCGGTTAACTTTTAGAAGGTAATATCGAGATCACCTCGGCACGATTTGTTATCTATGTGACGATTGATTTTTCAGTCCTAAACTTTATTGCTTCGAGGTTAGGTAAATTCAACTAATCTTCCTTTTTTCCTTGTGAACAAAACTCATGCAAAATAAACAATCTTTCCCTTGCTAAGGTATGTAGTTAGCAATAATGACTTCCTAGAGTTTAAGCAACGTAAGAAGCCTTTCATGTATTTCACATTCTATGATGATTCATTGTAAAAAGAATAGGGGTTAATGGTGCAAGATGCAGTTTTTATACCTTCAAGATTTAGCCAAAATATACTACTTTAGTGGGTAAATAATCTTGCTCATCATTCATTTCAATGCATAATGCTATTTGAAGGAAAACTATGTTTTATACATTATCCATTTTGCATGTTCAATTAAACTAAATTCATTCATCGTAAATAAGTAGGACAAAATATATCTTATCCTAACAATTCATCTTGCATGATTGAATTAAAACGGATATAAAAACCAAGAAGGAAAAAACCTGGTTTTGGGGTGAGATATCCACATGGATACCGGGAGATGACCCTCTCGCAGCTACTCCTTGGACTTTCTTAGGCAGCATCGTAGTTGTAATCCTTCGAACGTGAAGGCAGCTTTACACTCCTTTCCGGAATTCCATCGCCACTTTAATACTCTTCTTCTTTCTTTCGAAGCAAGGAGCCATTATGGGATTAACCACGAGGAAGGGGTAACAAGACTTTTAAGGTCTTAACTTCTTCGGAGAGGGAAAGGTTTATAAAGCCTAAAAGAAAAAAAAAGCCGTGGAACTTGCGAGAGAATGGGTACTTAAATGTCGAGTGGGGGTATAATCCCACTTGGAGAAGGCTTGTGGAAGCCCACAAGGAAGGTTTAAGAGGCTTGCAATATGAAAGGGCTTATAGGACCCTAAGGCATTTCATGGGGAAAGACCACGAGGAGGATTTCTAAATCCCGGGGAGGGTGGAAAATAGGTTATAAAACCCTTCAAGAGGAAGGCTTATTAAAACCACAGAGGGCTTAATGGTTTTTGAGGCCAAGGGAGAGAGGGCTATGGTGGTTTAAACACGGGTTGGGATTTAGTGGCTCTACGAAATGTTGAGAATCAGCAATTACACTCACTAAATAGCCTCTTTGTATGGAGCTTCAGGGTCAAGGACATGCAGGCTAACCTATCCCATATGCACAATGGTGCCTACTGTAGTTTCCTACTTTCCTATAAAGCATTGTACTTGCTTCCTTTTCTTAATGCAATGATAGTACTCTTTTCTTTTCAGTGAAGTGTCAATGTCATTGTCCACATACACAAGATTTTGTTTATGAGTCCAAGTCTCAATCTTGGAACCTAATTCACTTGTGTAACAAACAGTGTCTTTGTCTTCTCCATCATGAGTCCACACTTCTCCTTTCATCCACCATAACTCACTGCCATGCTCTAGATCCCGCATTTCTCACATGGTATCAGAGCCCAGTTGGGCATGGCGTTGCTTCTCCAGCCTCTCCTCATTCCTCTCAACCTCAATCTAGCTCAATGTCAGCTCATGACTTTATCTCCCAACTCTACTCTCACTGAAGCTTCCATGGCAGCCATAGCCAGCAGCACCCTGTCAGATTGAGCTGCTTATATCTCACTCCACAGGTCAAATCTCTTGGAGCTTCCTTCTAGAAAAGTATTCCTCAACTCAAAAAGCTTCCCTGTATCACATCAATCCAGGACATTTGACCATTTGGAGCTCAGCATTGTGAAAATTCCCAGTCACTGCCATAGTCTTCAACGGTGACCTGCAGGACATACCCTCCATGGAGCCTTCATATCTCTCTCTGTAGAGCATATTTTCAGAAACTTCCTTCTAGATATATCTTCCTTCACTCAGGGCGCTCCCTCCTGGCACAACAAACAACCACATTGGTGATCTACAGCCCTGGCATTGCACAAATTCGTCATCGTTGTCCTGAACTGCACCGAATCTGATCGAGCTGCCTGCGCGCGCCATACTGCCTGCAATCTAATTGATTTCCATAGGGCTTTGATAGCCCATTAAGTCAGCTTCCTAGGCATGTAAAATTTTTTGAAAATGATCAAGTATAGCTCCTGCAATCTGAGAAAAACCAGGCCCCTGTCTCAGAAACCCTAATTCCACCATAGCCAAAATCTCTCAAGCTTTTTTTTCCTCAGTTTTTCTCACTCCTGACACTAAACCAAGCTAAAGCCCACTCTAATCCATTAACCCAGCATCAAATCAAGGAGGGGAAGGACCTGAGAATATTGAAGAACGACCAAACGATCCTGAACAAAAAAAATCAACACTAACATAGTGTGTTTTCACATTGTCACTAACTGTGTCTCTTGACACAATGCATTCTGCTCTTCTACTGATAAAATCTCAGAATTTTGGTGTTGATTTGCTGCTGATCTTGAAACCTCAACATGGGAAAAGACTCTCCAAATGCTCGATTCAAAGGAGTTGGGTTTCACACCTGGCAAACCCGCATCAAGTTCATCTTGATGAAAAAGGGTCTCTGGGTCATCACAAATGGCAAAGAGAAGAAACCTCGGGACGCGGACCTTGCAACTACTTGGCAAAAGAATGATGATAGAGCCCAGGCCATTATCAAACTGGAGCTAGACGATAGTTATATCCACCATGTGGATAACTGTGAGACCTCACAGGATACATGGAAAAGACTTGACACCCTGTTTGGTGCACAATCTAAATCATCAAAGTATGGTCTCCTGATTGAGTTCTTCAGGCTTGAAATGAAGTCCAGCACATCACTTGCCACACATCTCAATTACATGGAAGGACTCCTAACCCAACTTGCAGGAATCAACATTAAAATGGACGAAGATGTTTGCATCGGTGTTCTACTTAAGAGTTTGCCTCCTGAATATAATAATGTATCAACAACTTTAATCAACATGCCAAATCCTAAACTTGTTGATATCCAGGCATCACTGTTAGAAGAGGAAAAGAAGCTAAAAACTAAGGAAGAACCAAGTACCTCTAGAGATGAGCATGCATTATATGTTGGCAACAGGTACAAAGGCAAGAAGGATCAGCTCTTCTGTGACTTCTGCAAAAAGGACTAGACACACCGAGAAGTTCTGCCACGCAAGAAAGAGATCCCAAAAGGCCTATCGAGTCGCAGTCAAAGAAGAAGAAGAAAATGGAGCAAAGGAAGAAGAAGATGAAGATGAAGTCCACTAGGATCGGAAGGACAAGACTCATCAGTCCTTCTACTCTCATAACTCTGATAGACTGTTTTAAAAGCCTTGTATTTCCTTGCCATAAGCTTTGTAAACTCCTTATGTAACTTGGCATTACAGTCCGTGTACACTTTGTGAGGCCATAGTACTCTTTTCTTTTCAGTGAAGTGTCAATGTCATTGTCCACATACACAAGATTGTGTTTATGAGTCCAAGTCTCAATCTTGGAACCTAATTCACTTGTGTAACAAACAATGTCTTTGTCTTCTCCATCATGAGTCCACACTTCTCCTTTCATCCACCATAACTCACTGCCATGCTCTAGATCCCGCATTTCTCACACGGGAAGGGGTTAAGGGTTTAAAAAAAACCCGGGGGAAAGGAAAAGGTTGAGTAAAAAAAAAGAAAAAAAAAGGATATAAGAGGGGGTGAAGGGGTTCTAAGAAAAATCGAGGAGGGGAGGGGTTAGTGTAAAAAGGGATATGGGGGGTGAAAGGGGGCTTAATTAGCCCCCCTTAGGAAGCTTCCATACCCCACGTGGCAGGAGGGGAGAAGTAACCAGCCATCCGACGGCGGCAAGAATTTGGAGATGGTGACGACGGGGGGTGAAAGTCTGCAGGCGGCAGAAATGGAGATGGCGAACTGGCGTTGAGATTGCGTATCCTTCCTCCCCTCCACAGATTGTTGGCGTCAGCATTTGAAGGCAGGACGGCAGCATTTTTCTTTCGTCCTTCCTCCGTCTACATAGGGTACAGTCGGGCAGCTTCACGATACGGCCTCCTCCTCAGTCGTTCTCCCTCGGGTCCTTCACACTCCCTCTCATCTTCGTCCTCCCTCCTACAGCTTGACAACAATCCTCGACAACAATCCAGCAGCGCCAAGGCTTTGACCTCTCCTCCCTTATAGCCTGTCCTGTCTCTACCGCCCACCCCTAGTTTTATATGGGAGGGGAGGGAATCCTCCCCCCTCAACATGTCAATGGGCATGTGTTAATGCCCTTGGCAAGCTCCAGCAAGGAGCTTGCCCACTTAATAATCCCCCTCTTTCTCCAGCTCGACTATCGGGCTGGAGGAGAGGGGGGGAAAAAATTTGATTTCATATAAAAAGGATTTATCCATTAAGAATTTTTACATTCTCTCCCCCTTAGAGGAATCGAGATGTCCTTATCTCAAGATAATTTGGGGATAATGATGGTTGAGAGTGTCTTCTTCTATCCAAGTGGCATCATCTTCGGGATAATCTTTCCACTGGACGAGGCATTCTCTCGAGGTTCTGGATCTTAATTGTCTCTCTCTAACATCTAAGATCCTATCATGCCTTAGCTCAAGGACTCCTTGGCTAGGCATTACAATTTGTTGGTCATCAAGTACATGGTTAGAGTTGGGTACATATTTTTTCAATAGGCTGATATGGAATACATTGTGAACCTTTAGGTTCTCAGGGAGTTGCAATCTATAAGCATTGGGTCCTAGGCATTTGAGGATTTTGTATGGCCCACAATACCTTGGACTTAGCTTCTTGCAATCTCCTAGGAATAGAGAACTCTTTTTAGGGCGTACGCGAATGAAGACCATGTCTCCTTCTTTGAAGACTCTTTCTTGACGCTTCATATCCGCGTATGCCTTCTGTCTATCCTTGGCCGCTTGTATGTGTTGTCTTATTGTTTTTATTTGATCATCCATCTCTTCCAACATCTGCCTTGATGCTTCAACCCTTAGGGTTGGATAAGAAAAGTTTAGGGGACTTCGACAGTCATGACCATACAAAGCTTGGGAAGGGGTCATCTGAATGCTTTGCTGGTAAGAAGCATTGTAGTCAAATTCAACAAATGGCAAGTATTGAATCCACCTCTTTGGCTCTCGACAACAGTATTCCCTAAGCATATCCTCAATGACTTGATTTACTCGCTTTGTTTGGCCATCCGTTTGGGGATGGTAGGCGGTGCTAAAACAGAGTTGAGTCCCAGTAGCTTCAAAGATAGCTCTCCAGAAGTGTGATGTGAAGAGAGAATCTCAGTCACTAGTGATTCTTTTGGGTAACCCATGTAGCTTGAATATCTCTTTGATAAACAATCTTGCAATGTCAGAGGCTTTATAGTTTGTCTTAACTGGAATAAGGTGTGCAACCTTGGTAAGCATGTCAACCACAACCATGATCTTGGACTTGGGATAAGCCTACAACAAAATCCAGACTGATGAATTTCCATTTCATTTGGGGAATGTCAAGCGGTTGTAGTTTCCCTGGCATCATGACATGTTTGGCTTTGATACGTTGGCAAGACAAACACTCAGTAACATATTTGAGAATGTCACCTTTGAGCCTCTCCCAATGGTAGCTCTTCCTAACTGCATTAAGAGTCTTAGCATAGCCAGGATGTCTTGCGAAAGGGGAATCATGAGCTTCCCACATTATCTTCTACTTAAGTGAGTGGCTTGCTGGTATACACAGCCTTGTTCTGTAGTAGACAAGTCCATTATCAATGGAAAATTCCTGATATTTAGCTTGCAACTTTTGATTCTGCTCCTTGGTAGAGATCTCCTTTAGCATTGTTTGGTAGGCCAAATCATGGCATGCTTTCTCTCTAGCTAACTCAAGTATAGGGTTGTTTGGCATTGATATTTTTGTAGCTAGAGATCTGGCCGTTGATGGATTCTGCAAGATTAGGGAATTTAGGAATGCCTTGCGACTAAGTGCATCGGCAACTACATTCTCTTTCCCTAGTCGGTACTTGATTTCAAAGTCATATTCCTCCAACACTTCAATCCATCGATGTTTGCCTCATGTTGAGCTCGTTCTGGGTAAAGATCCATTTGAGACTCTTATGGTCGGTTACTAGAGTAAACTTGTTACCTAACAGGTAGTGTCTCCAAAGCTTTAGAGCATGGATGAGAACTAGTAATTCTAGATCATGCGTAGCATAATTCTTTTCATGGTTCTTCAGTTTCCTTGAAGAGTATGCTACTGGACGACCTTCCTGCATAAGTACACACCCCAAGGCAAGAATGCTAGCATAAGTTACTACCTTGAATTCCTTATTGAGGTCTGGAAGTTTTAGGATAGGTGCTGATACCAAACTTTGCTTCAATCTATCGAAGCTATTTTGTTCGGGAGTTGACCATGTAAGGGAAGTCTGCTTCTTCAGTAAATCTGTCAGAGGTGCTGCAATCAAAGCATAGTTTTTTATGAAGACCCTATACTATCCTGTCAATCCAAGAAAGTTGTGTTTTTCTTTGACAGATATTGGTGTTGGCCATTCGAGCACATCTTTGACCTTGGTTGGGTCCACTGATATTCCTTCTGATGATATTATGAATCCCAAATATTCAATCTGACGTTTGAAGAATGCACACTTTTTCATTTTTGCATACATCTTATGTGACCTCATTGTCTCAAGGACAATCGGCAGTTGAGGTTCATGAACTTCTTCCTGTTTAGAATAGACTAAAGTGTCATCGAAGAAGACAAGCAGGAAATCATCAAGATATGGCCTAAAGATGTCCATTAATCTATTGAAGGTGGCAGGTGCATTCTTAAGCCCGAATGACATAACCAGGAACTCAAAGTGCCCATATATTGTATTGAAGGCCGTCTTTGCGATATCTTCTTCCTTGATCCTTATCTAATAGTAACCTGACCTGAGATCAATCTTGGAAAAGATCTTTGCACCCTGAAGACGATAAAGAAGCTCATCTATTCTAGAAATAGGATACTTGTTCTTGACTGTTGATTGATTCAAACCTCGGTAATCAATACATAGTCGAAGTGTCCCATCTTTCTTTTTCTGGAATAGTACTGGAGCTCCCCACGCTGAATTGCTAGGCTGGATGTATCCCTGATCTAACAGTTGCTTGAGTTGTTCCTTCAGCTCAATTGCTTCTGGTATGGACATTCTATAAGGTCTCTTGGCAATTGGCGCAGCTCCAGGTACTAACCTAATCTCATGATCCACTTCTCTTTGAGGCAGAAGTTCAGTCAACTCTTCAGGGAATACGTCCACGTATTCCTTTAGCCAACAAGGCCCTTCATGAGACTCTTGCTTTTGATCTAATTTGTTGAGTTTGATCAAGTAAACAGGTAATCCTTTTTTGACTCCTTTTATGATCCGAGATACTTTGGCCAATTGGATTCTTGGCACTCCTGCCTCACCTTGAGTTGTGACTAATTCCCTTTCAGAGTTTCGAAAGGAAGCTTGACCCTTTCCACAGTGAATGTGGGCGTCGTTGGGCTTAAGCCCTTTCCACTCATGGATTTAACCGAAGTCTTCTTTCCTCCCAGAAAGAATTCCACCTTAGTAGTTTGCTTGGTACAAGTTACCTCACGACCATTTGCCAATTCCACAAGCAGGGTAGGTGCTTCTACTATGGCTATTCTTAATCTTTTTGCACATTCTGGTGAGATAAAGGAATGTGTATTGCCACAATCAATCAAGGTTTTGAAACCTTTACCTTGATAGTTCGACGGTGTCTGAATCATTGAGAATTGGTGATTCGGCCCTTTCTTGTGTAAAGTGGCATGGATTGTCGCTCTTTCGAATTCTGCTTCCATGGTCAGATCTTCTTCTTCTTCTTCTTCGCACATTTGCCTATTGGCAATGCAGGTGGTTCTTCTTCTTCCTTGGGTAGCGGCTCCTTGACCACGGCCTGCTCCTTGGAAAGGCGCTTGGTGATGTCCCTCACCAAGCTTGGGACATTGCCTCTTGAAGTGGCCGGGTTCGTTGCAATGGAAACAACGGAGGTTTCGGCCATTACTTTGAGTAGGAACAAAGTTGTTGATGTTATTCATCCTTTCTTTCTTTCTTTGTCCCTGATTATAACCTTGAACTCTCTTCATTTGAGGTCTGAATGCTCCTCTGTTTGGGTCATTATAAGACCAAGTTTTGTTACCCCTTGGTCTAGCTTGCACCTCCTGAATTATAGGCGCCGCTCGAATGAGTGCATCCTGAAGATTCGATGGATGCATAGATTCGAGACGGGTATTTACTGGGGGATTTAAGCCCGCACAAAATTTGGACACCTGCTGTGCCATGTCCATCTGCGGCGCATACTTTAAAAGTGAAAAGAATTTAGAGTAGTATGCGTCAAGAGTGAGTCCTAGCTATTTTAGCTCATAGAACTCGTTCATTTTCTGCGTGCGATATGCTGGTGGTAAGTATCTTCCCTGCACGGCTTTCTTTAGCTTCTCCCAGGTAATGGATCCCTCTGCGATCCCTTGATCCTTGCACCATTGCTTCCACAAAAGTCTGGCTTCGTCGGTGAGTTTTAACTTGGCGAGCATAGCTTGATTAGCAGGTGCAGTACCGGCTGCATCAAAGTAATCCTCCATGGATTCACTCCAAATTTCAGCATCAGCCTGAACGAATTTTCCTCTACCGTCAAACTCGGGTGGCTTAATCTGCTTGAGGAGGAACTTCTTCTCCTGGATCACAGCAGTACTTGATGTACGAGACGAATTTGGAACCTGTACCTGGAGTTGTGCCTGAATAAAGGTTTTCTTAATGTTATTATACGATAATCGACGTTAGCTTATATTACATCTTTAATTCAGCTATCTCGTAAACAATGTAGCTGCTTAACTTTTTATCAACTCTTATACACAGCCAGCCATTGATAAAAAGAAGTCTTTATTTGTATTTACATAGCCATAGCCCTTTCGAATACAACATTTCATGTGATGATAAGCCAATTGTTACATTTAGTTTGGGGAGAACAACGTTGTATTGCATTTATCTACAAGAACTATATAATAGTAGGGTTTTGGGTCATGGATCTTCAGGAATCGATAAGTCATTGGAAGTTCAGGATATCCTTCCCGTTGAAATCCATACTTCTCATGGCTGCCCAACACTTTAATCCTGTCGGCGGGGATTACACTAGTTACTTCCTCATATACATATGAGTTCATCTCAACCCTCAGACCTCGAATATGTAAAGTTGAATTTACGTGAGCTTCCACAAAAACAAATAGCTTCACGACTTTCAAGTCTTCCAACCACTTGATCCTCTTTAGGTTGGTCTGTAGATAAGCAAACCGGTGGGCGGCTACATAGTAGATTCCTGAAGCACCCGTCCATCTTTGTTCCATGTATAAAGGTGATGGGTTATAAATCTGCTCCAGGATGTTCATCATCCCAATTCTTTATCCATAAAGCGGAGAATGCATTGCAGTCATAAACATGACTCGAAATACCAAGAACTTGTTCTACGCTTCGTAATTCTGCAAGACAGCATTGAAGGTAAGGAAATGTTTGGAGAGCAATAATTTCTTTACTTCATTTTATGGAGATCTCATAAAAACAATTCTGTTGTTGGTTGGCTATGATACCAACTATAGCGTGTCCACTAGTATCATCCAGGACACGTATTAGCAGTCCATTGGAAAGGATGTCTAGAAAGCTCCACCCGGCACTCCCATGGAATGTTACGGGATTTGCGATCTAGGTCTTCCTGCGTCTGCCACATAGCGGAAGTATCCTGGCCGTTCCCACTTAGGATCGCCCAGAATTAGGGTTTTCTCGATTGGTCATTACCTAACATCAACTCGCGTCGGACCCAAGCGAACTACTTTACGCAGAAACGCCAGGTCCGAAGTGGATTCACACTGCACTTGGTTCAAGGAGAATGGCAAACGAGAGGGATGCAAAGCTCAACCTCTCTACCATAAGGCATAGTCCCATTCCGTTCCCCTAAAACAGCATAAATCGGGTAAGACATAACTCTGGGTCATCGCTTTCATTGTTTGTGTCCTTTGACGATCATCCCGCTGTTCTTCGAGATTTGAGAAAAGTTCCCGGCCAACCGGGACCACCCAATCGTAGGATGGACCCATGGCCCATCCTCTGCACTTTTCCTCGGTTTGTTTTAGTTATGTAATTATCTAACACATTAATTTGACATGTAGCAATCAGCTTCTTTAATTAATCTGTTAAGCATTGGTTCCTTCACGTAATCTTATCACGTGACATAGAAAAACAATATCAAACAAGTTCTTTATTAACATATTATCATTTTTATCTTTGAAATGCAAGGAGTTCTGCCCGTAGGCTTGTCCATAATCCGCCTGAAGGCTATCCAGTAATCCACAGGGATCACTAATCCAAGCTTTTGCCCATAGACTAGTACGTAGGCCTCGAGATCCAATCCCGAGTAATCTTAGCCCCTTGTACAAGACTCGGAAGGCGAGGGATTTACGACCAGAGCCTCCCCTAGCACCCAAGTGTCCTCCTGCTCCAAGTAGAGCTCAATGGAGAGACCTCTTGCGGCGGGTTCGGTCCACGTTCCCGGCGCGGTCAACAACCCCCTCGGTTAGGGTCAGGCAGGCAGTCGGGGGTAACTGAAGCTGCCTCTCCCTTTAGGCCTTCAACCTGAAGTATAGATATTCATTTAATTTGTAATTCATAAATCAAACAATGCTCTGAAATCTCTAGCAAGCACAAACACTTCCATTATAACCGATCTTGTTGTTAGCAAACTGCTAAGGAATGATTCTTTCCTTTCGAATGCATCAGCACTCGTTCCAGGGTGTCTTGCAACTTGGCAACTTGGCAAGATCCCTTATATTCTGGGTTAGGGCGTACCCTATTAACCCAACTTGGTCAACCCTAAAGTTTATTGGATACTTTAGTTTCCGGTTTTTAACCTTCCTTACTTAGAAGGATATCAAAGAATACATCATTTTGCAAGATAACTTGCATAAGGATCTGCCATCCTTGTTGAGGGTATTTCACTTTTCTTCTTGTGAATCAATCACAAGACCATATGACTTCGTACTTGCCGCGCAAGTCCTGCATCGTACTATGCGATGAAGCAATCCGTTTCAGTTTCTTTAAGCTAACATTTGTCAGACCTAGGGTCTCCTTTTATTATTTTCTTTAAGAATCTCAGGGACAAACCCTAGTTCTTTTACGTTATGATTTATTGACCCTACAATCAGGGAAGTGGGCAAGTATTTCAAAGTATAAACGTTTCTTTGGATTCTAAATCATTCCCAATGCATATTTCGCAACATAGGTATTTCTAAGTTTACATTGTCAAGATTGTGGGAGAGAAGGAAGGAGTCTCACTTGTAGCTTTCTTGCTTGCACAATGGGGGAATACACACACAGGTGGAGGCTAAAAACAGTTTTCCTCTTGGTAGTTGTGTAAACCAAAAGAACTCTCATACAAAGAAATAGAAGAACCCTATATATGGGTCTCAAACCAAACTCAACTAACTAAGTTGGCATACTAACTAAGCCACGAACTAGAGTAGATAAGGATAGCTGTCATGTAGCTATTATTCATGGGCGGTGTACCAACCGCGTCTGCAACAAGTGACAAGTCGGTGACATAAATACACAACAGTCACCCTGGCGTATCACGAGTGGAGCTCGATATCTCAACACTCCCCCTCGAGCTCAATCCCAATTTCTACACACCAAGCAGGTCTCTGAACTTGCGCAGCTTCTCTGCGCCCAATGCCTTCGTAAATATGTCAGCTACCTGATCCTCTGTGCTGACATAAACTAGATCAATAAGACCTAGTAAAACCCTCTCCCGCACATAGTGATAATGCACCTCAATGTGCTTTGTTCTAGCATGATAGTCTGGGTTATTTGCCAAGTGTATACTACTCATGTTGTCACAATACATGACAACTGGCCCATCTGTAGGCTGATGCATATCATAAAGTAGCTTATGCAGCCAAGCTACCTCACATGCAGTCATTGCTGCACCCCTGTACTCAGCCTTTGTAATCAACAAGGCCACTGTAGGCTGTTTCTTGCTGCTCCAAGTGACTGCAGCACTCCCAAAAGAGAATACATATCCACTGGTAGATCGTCTATCAGAAATACTAACAGCCCAATCAGCATCACTGTATCCATGCAACTGTATCTGAACCCTAGTCTCATAAAATAGTCCATACTACAATGTGGACTTCACATAGCTGAGTATGCATCTAGCCGCATCCAAATGTGGTTTCCTTGGAGCCTGCATAAACTGACTTACCAATCCAACAGCATAGCTCAAATCTGTCTTGGTAATAATCATATAAATCAAACTTTCTACTATGCATCTGTACATAGTAGGGTCTTCTAGAAGCTCACCTACATCTGTGCTCAGCTTCACGTTCTGCTCCAAAGGAACTGAAATAGGCTTACAGCCTGTCATCCCATATTTGGACAGCATGTCCAATCCATACTGCCTCTGCAAGAGCTGTATCCCACTTGGTGATCTAATCACCTCAATGCCCAAGAAATAACGCAGCTCTCCCAAATCCTTCATCTCATACTTCTGCTTCAATAGCATTTTCACATGAAGGATATCTTCATCACTGTCACCTGTCATAATCAAATCATCAACATAAATGACAAGTAGCATAATACCTTTCTCTGTTTTTCTCACATAAAGTGAAAAATCTGCCTTGGAAATCTGAAAGCCAATAGTGACAAGATATTGTCCTATCTTGTCAGACTAGGTGCTTGCTTCAAGCCATACAAGGCTTTCTTCAACCTGCAAACAAACTCAGGATGAACAACATGCACATAACCTGGTGGCTGCTCCATATAGACCTCTTCTTGCAAATCACCATGCAAGAAGGCATTATTTACATCCATCTGATGTAAAGACCATCCCTTTGATGCAGCCATAGCAATGACTGCTCTTACGATTGCCATCCTTGCAACCGGACTGAATGTTTCTTCATAGTCAATGCCATATGTTTGTGCATACCCCTTGACTACTAATCTTGCCTTGTATCTATTCACAAAACCATCTGCATTGTGCTTCAGCTTATAAACCCACTTACAGCCAATTGCATTCTTACCTTTAGGCAAAGGTATCAATTCCCATGTAGCATTTGCGTCCAAGGCATCCATTTCTTCATCCATGGCTTTCTCCCATTTTTCTTTTCCCATGGCTTGCTCAAGAGAAGTGGGTTCTGGTTCCTGTATCACTTTGACCATATATGCATAGTGAATGGCTGAAAATCCATCATATTTCAGCCTATCCACAGGATACTTAGCTCTCGTAGACCTGCGCAAAATAGGTTCACTCCCAGGTGCTCTCAAAACATCCCTGGTCTTCCTTCCTCCAGGTGTAACAATAGAAGAAATACCCAACTCATCATCAATGCTCTGTTCTGAGCCACTGGATTCACCATCCACATAAGAGTGACCTGCATTCACATGAAACTTGGGCTGATCAACCTTCTCTTTTCCTTTTCGTGATACGTACATACCACTATCTGCATTGCTTTGAGAAGATTCTCCTGATCTCAATCTGCCTGTCCATGGCAAAGAATGTGAACCACTGCTAGAGGACACTCCAGGTCCACTAATATTATGTGACTGCTGCTGTGAATTTTGTGCAGCATTACCATTTTGTGCATCTACATCATCAATCACATTTACTGGTTTATACCAGCTACTCATCTCATCAAAAACAACATCTCTGCTCACTGTAAACTTACGAGTAGAAGGGTTATAGCATCCTTTTTGCTGCAGAGAGTAACCAATAAAGATGCACTTCTCAGCTTTTGTATCCAACTTGGATCTCAACTCATCTGGCACATGTACATAGGCAATGCAACCAAAAATTTTCAAATGAGAAATATCTGGTTTCCTACTAGTATACCTCTCCTCTAGAGTCATCCCATATATTGCTGCAGTGGGAGTCCTGTTCATTATATAGACTGCCGTAGCAACTGCTTCAGCCCAGTAAAAATCTAGCAAGTCTTTTTCGTTGAGCATGGCACGAGATACCTCTCCAATATGCCTATTTTTCCTTTCTGCAACTCCATTTTGTTGTGGGGTATGACTGCATGAATATTGTTGCTTTATGCCATGCTCCTGCAAGAACCTTGCAAACTCATTTGAGAGGTACTCTCCCCCTTCCATCTGACCTTAGGCATTTTATTTGTAGGCCTGTTTCTTTTTCAACCATAGCTTTAAGAGTTTTGAAATGCCCAAAAACTTCACTTTTCTTTTTCATAAAATACACCCAAACTTTTCTGCTATAGTCATCAATAAAAGTGACAAAATAATGACAGCCTCCAAGAGATGCAGCTTTAGTATTCGACACATCAAAGTGGATTAATTCCAATGGCTTCTTACTCTCTTGAACATGTCTAGGAAATGGCTTCCTTGCCTGTTTTCCAAACTGACAGGCTTCACATACCTTATGCATTTCTGCAACCTTGAATTTAGGCAATCCTGCAACAATATTTTGGGCCTGCATTGATTTAAGTCGCTGTACATTAACATGACCAATGCGTTTATGCCAGATATCAATATCTGCAACTACACCGGTCCCATGTGCAAACATTGTTGCACTCAATTCACACATGTCTGCATCCAACGTAAACATTCTGCCCTTCTTCTTTCCTTTTTGCTATCAAGAAATCTTTATTTTTCATATCCTCAACAAAGCATCCATGAGGATTAAATCTGACTTGCAAGCCCTGCTCAACCATTTGACCAACAGAAACCAGATTCTTGGTGATATTCAGGACATGAAATACATCGAACGGGTATTTCTTTTTCCCATCCTCCATAGAAAAAGGAATTTTTCCAATCTGCACAATAGGATGTGTAGTATCATCACCAGTCTCCACAAATCCTGGTTTTTCCATTTTTCTTGCATCCTCCATCCATTCTGCATGACCTGTCATGTGGTTTGATGCACCTGAGTCAACATACCATACATCATTGCTTTCTTCTGCACTTGTCACAGAATTGTTCATGTGCTACACCATAAACAAATGCTCATTTCTGTCATCACCCTGTCTACTAGAAGATGCATAATTCCCTTGTTGCAGTTTTCCATTCATGATGTCATTCTGCTTTTTATAGCAATCTTTAGCCATATGACCCATTTTACCACAGTAGTAGCATTCAACATTACTGTTTGCATTTTGGCCTCTTTGCCATCCACCACGACCTCTTTGGCTCCCCCTGCCTCTAGAGTTACCATGTCCTCCTCCATAGGACTGGTTTTCTTGAGTTTGCTGCATATTCTGATTTCTACCACGGCCTCCAAATCAACCTCCTCTACCTCTGCCTCTACCTCTTCCAGTATTTGAGTAGAAGACATCTTCTTTTGAACTTCCTCTTAAAGAAGATGCACCACCATTTCTCTGCTCCTCAGAAATTAGAAGAGCAATCAACTCCTCAAAATCAGGAAATCTTTCACGGACGGAAATGGATGTTCGGAACTGTGCATAATCCTTTCCTAGACCATTCAAGGTCACAGAAACTAAATCATCATCTTCCACTGGCGACCCAATGGAAGCAAGTGCATCTGCAATCTTCTTCACCTTCATGTGGTAGTCATTGATGCTCATATTTTCTCTTTGCACATTATGCAACTCTTGCTTGAGCTGCATTTTCCTGGCTTGCGTATTTGTGCTATACATTTTTGACAAAGTATCCCATGCCTCCTTTGGCATACTTGCATCTTGAATATGCACAATCATAGAGTCTAAAATACTGATAAATAGCCAGTACATAACTTTCCTGGCTCTCTCATACCATGCTTTGAATGCCTGCATTTGCTGTTGATTGTGAACATTAGAAAGAACTGGTTCTTCTTCATTTCCTGTAACAAATTCCCAATATCCTTTTTCCATAAGGAAATTCGTCATTCTAAACTTCCATGCCTCGAAGTTGTTCTTGTCAAGCTTTTCAGTGACAATCTATGAAAGAGAATCAGACGCCATTACAGAATACTGCAAAAAATTCTGTCACTGCAGAAAACACAGCTTCACCCTCACAAGGGCAAATCTGCAAAACTGGTGAAAGTGGTATTTGACCACACAGTCACTTCCTAGTGACGATTTTACATAAACAAGAACCAAGGATGATTCTAAAACTCCCAATGTCTCTGCGCACAAGCATACGATGCAATTTCTATAGTAACTTTTCATCGACCTGTAGAACAGTGGTCGCACAGCATAAAATAGGGTCTTTTCCTGAGTGCATGCAGAAAACTTCCGCCTCCAAAACAGGCCCCAAAATGGCCTCAAATCAAAAAAACAAGGACGCCTAGGGCTAAAGCCCTTTCCCGCAGCATATACTGCCCTCTTGCTTCACCGCGAAAGGCGTCTCAACCTGAGACAATGCACTCTTGCAATTTCCGGCTGTGCTACTTGCAGAGATCTGCTCCCAAAACAAAAAATGAGAGCAACACTGCTCCTCTTACCAGAACACCGCAAGCTTGGCTTGCTTTCTTGAGCTCCTTACCACGAACAAGGCTCTGATACCATGTCAAGATTGTGGGAGAGAAGGAAGGAGTCTCACTTGTAGCTTTCTTGCTTGCATAATGGGGGAATATACACACAGGTGGAGGCTAAAAACAGTTTTCCTCTTCTTAGTTGTGTAAGCCAAAAGAACTCTCATACAAAGAAATAGAAGAACCCTATATATGGGTCTCAAACCAAACTCAACTAACTAAGGTGGCATACTAACTGAGCCACGAACTAGAGTAGATAAGGATAGCTGTCATGTAGCTATTATTCATGGGCAGTGTACTAACCGCGTCTGCAACAACTGACAAGTTGGTGACATAAATACACAACGGTCACCCTGGCGTATCACGAGTGGAGCTTGATATCTCAACATACATTAATTCGAATAACTTTTAGAAGGTAATATCGAGATCACCTCGGCACGATTTGTTATCGATGTGACGATTGATTTTTCAATCCTAAAATTTATTGCTTCGAGGTTAGGTAAATTCAACTAATCTTCCCTTTTTCCTTGCGAACAAAACTCATGCAAAATAAACAATATTTCCCTTGCTAAGATATGCAGTTAGCAATGATGATTTCTTAGAGTTTAAGCAACGTAAGAAACCTTTCATGAATTTTACCTTCTATGATGATTCGTTGTAAAAAGAATAGGGGTTAATGGTGCAAGATGCAATTTTCATACCTTCAAGATTTAGCCAAAATATACTACTTTAGTGGGTAAATAATCTTGCTCATAGTTCGTTTCAATGCATAATGCTATTTGAAGGAAAGCTATGTTTTATACATTATCTATTTTGCATGTTCAATTAAACTAAATTCCTTCATCATAAATAACTAGGAAAAAATATATCTGATCCTAACAATTCATCTTGCATTACTGAATTAAAACCGATATAAAAACCAAGAAGGAAAAAACCTGGTTTTGGGGTGAGATATCCACATGGATACCGGGAAATGACCCTCCCGTAGCTACTCCTTGGACTTTCTTAGGCAGCATCGCAGTTGTAATCCTTCGAACGTGAAGGCAGCTTTACACTCCTAATTCCACCGCCGCTTTAATACTCTTCTTCTTTCTTTTGAAGCAAGGAGCCGTTATGGGATTAACCACGAGGAAGGGGTAACAAGACTTTTAAGGTCTTAACTTCTTCAGAGAGGGAAAGGTTTATAAAGCCTAAAAGAAAAAAAAAACCATGGAACTTGTGAGGGAATGGGTGCTTAAATGTCGGGTGGGGGTATAATCCCACTTGGAGAAGGCTTGTGGAAGCCCACAAGGAAGGTTTAAGAGGCTTGCAATATGAAAGGGCTTATAGGACCCTAAGGCATTTCATGGGGAAAGACCACGGGGAGGATTTCTAAATCCCGAGGAGGGTGGAAAATAGGTTATAAAACCCTTCAAGAGGAAGGCTTATTAAAACCACAGAGGGCTTAATGGTTTTTGAGGCCAAGGGGATAGAGGGCTATGGTGGTTTAAACACGGGTTGGGGTTTAGTGGCTCTACGGGAAGGGGTTAAGGGTTTTAAAAAAACCTGGGGGAAAGGAAAAGGTTGAGTAAAAAAAAAGGAAAAAAAAAGGATATAAGAGGGGGTGAAGGGGTTCTAAGAAAAATCGGGGAGGGGGGGGGGTTTTAGTGTAAAAAGGGATATGGGGGGTGAAAGGGGGCTTAATTAGCCCCCCCTTAGGAAGCTTCTTCAAGGAAGCTTCCATACCCCACGTGGCAGGAGTGGGGGGGGAGTAACCAACCATTCGACGGCAGTAGGAATTTGGAGATGGCGACGACGGGGGGTGAAAGTTTGCAGGCGGCAGAAATGGAGATGGCGAACTAGCGTCGAGATTGCATATCCTTCCTCCCCTCCACAAACTATCGACGGCATCATTTGAAGGCAGGGCGGCAACGTTTTTCTTTCATCTTTCCTCGGTCTACACAAGGTACAGTCGGCACAGCTTCATGATACGGCAGCCTCCTCGGTCATTCTCCCTCGGGTCCTTCACACTCCCTCTCGTCTTCTCCTCCCTCCTACAGCTCGACACCAACCCAGCAGCGCCAAGGCTTCGTCCTTTCCTCCCTTGTAGCCTGTCCTGTCTCTGCCGCCCACCCCTAATTTTAAAGGGGAGGGGAGGGAATCCTCCCCCCTCAACGTGTCGATGGGCATGTATTAATCCCCTTGGCAAGCTCCAGCAAGGAGCTTGCCCACTTACTAATCCCCCTCTTGCTCTAGCTCGACTGTTGGGCTGGAGGAGAGGGGGGAAATTTTTTTTTTGCTTTCATATAAAAAAGAATTATCTGTTCGGAATTTTTACATAGATCTATGGTCATATGAGCATCCTACTTAATTTACATAGGTGTATCCAACCAATTTCAAGGGCTTATCTCTCTCATAGAACAACCCATAATCCATAGTGGACTTAACATATCTCATAATTGTTGAGATATCGAGCTCCACTCGTGATACGCCAGGGTGACCGTTGTATATTTATGTCACCGACTTGTCAGTTGCAGACGCGGTTGGTACACCGCCCATGAATAATAGCTACATGATAGCTATCCTTATCTACTCTAGTTCGTGGCTCAGTTAGTATGCCACCTTAGTTAGTTGAGTTTGGTTTGAGACCCATATATAGGGTTCTTCTATTTCTTTGTACTAGAGTTCTTTTGGCTTACACAACTAAGAAGAGGAAAACTGTTTTCAGCCTCCACCCTTGTGTGTCTTCCCCCGTTGTGCAAGCAAGAAAGCTTCAAGCGAGACTCCTTCCTTCTCTCCCACAATCTTGACATGGTATCAGAGCCTTGTTCGTGGTAAGGAGCTCAAGAAAGCAAGCCAAGCTCGCGGTGGTCTGGTAAGAGGAGCAGTGTTGCTTTCATTTCCTGTTTTGGGAGCAGATCTCTGCAGGTAGCACAACCGGAAATTGCAGGAGTGCATTGTCTCAGGTTGAGACGCCCTTCGCGGTGAAGCAAGAGGGCAGTATATGCTGCGGGCGAGGGCTTTAGCCCTCGGCGACCTTGTTTTTTTGATTTGAGGCCATTTCGGGGCCTGTTTTGCAGACGGAAGTTTTCTGCACGCACTCAAGAAAAGGCTCAGTTTTATGCTGTGCGACCACTGTTCTACAGGTCCGTGAAAAGTTACTGTAGAAATTGCATCGTATGCTTGTGCGCAGAGACATTGGGAGTTTCAGAATCATCCTTGGTTCCTGTTTATGCAAAATCGTCACTAGGAAGTGACTGTGTGGTCAAATACCACTTTCGCCAGTTTTGCAGATTTGCCCTTGTGAGGGTGAAGCTGTGTTTTTTGCAGTGACATAATTTCTTGCAGTATTCTGTAATGGCGTCTGATTCTCTTTCACAGATTGTCACTGAAAAGCTTGACAAGAACAACTTCCAGGCATGGAAGTTTAGAATGACGAATTTCCTTATGGGAAAAGGATATTGGGAATTTGTTGCAGGAAATGAAGAAGAACCAGTTCTTCCTGATGTTCCCAATCAACAACAAATGCAGGCATTTAAAACATGGCATGAGAGAGCCAGGAAAGTTATGTATTGGCTGTCAATCAGCATTTCAGACTCTATGATTGTGCATATTCAAGATGCAAGTACGCCAAAGGAGGCATGGGATACTCTGTCAAAGATGTATAGCACAAATACACAAGCCAGGAAAATGCAGCTCAAGCAAGAGTTGCATAATGTGCAAAGAGAAAATATGAGTATCAATGACTACCACATGAAGGTGAAGAAGATTGCAGATGCACTTGCTTCCATTGGGTCGCCAGTGGAAGATGATGATTTAGTTTCCGTGACCTTGAATGGTCTAGGAAAGGATTATGCACAGTTTCGGACATCCATTTCAGTTCGTGAAAGATTTCCTGATTTTGAGGAGTTGATTGCTCTTCTAATTTCTGAGGAACAGAGAAATGGTGGTGCATCTTCTTCAGGAGGAACTTCAAAAGAAGCTGTCTTCTACTCAAATGCTGGAAGAGGTAGAGGCAGAGGTAGAGGAGGCCGATTTGGAGGCCGTGGCAGAAATCAGAATATGCAGCAAACTCAAGAAAACCAGTCCTATGGAGGAGGACGTGGTAACTCTAGAGGCAGGGGGAGCCAAAGAGGTCGTGGTGGATGGCAAAGAGGCCAAAATGCAAACAGTAATGTTGAATGCTACTACTGTGGTAAAATGGGTCATATGGCTAAAGACTGCTATAAAAAGCAGAATGACATCATGAATGGAAAACTGCAACAAGGGAATTATGCATCTTCTAGTAGATAGGGTGATGACAGAAATGAGCATTTGTTCATGGTGCAGCACATGAACAATTCTGTGACAAGTGCAGAAGAAAGCAATGATGTATGGTATGTTGACTCAGGTGCATCAAACCACATGACAGGTCATGCAGAATGGATGGAGGATGCAAGGAAAATGGAAAAACCAGGATTTGTGGAGACTGGTGATGATACTGCACATCCTATTGTGCAGATTGGAAAAATTCCCTTGTCTATGCAGGATGGGAAAAAGAAATACCTGTCCGATGTATTTCATGTCCCGAATATCACCAAGAATCTGGTTTCAGTTGGTCAAATGGTTGAACAGGGCTTGCAGGTCAGATTTAATCCTCATGGATGCTTTGTTGAGGATATGAAAAATAAAGGTCGCTTGATAGCAAAAGGAAAGAAGAAGGGCAGAATGTTTACATTGGATGCAGACATGTCTGAATTGAGTGCAGCAATGTTTGCACATGGGACCGGTGTAGTTGCAGATATTGATATCTGGCATAAACGCATTGGTCATGTTAATGTACAGCGACTTAAATCAATGCAGGCCCAAAATATTGTTGCAGGATTGCCAAAATTCAAGGTTGCAGAAATGCATAAGGTATGTGAAGCCTGTCAGTTTGGAAAACAGGCAAGGAAACCATTTCCTAGACATGTTCAAGAGAGTGAGAAGCCATTGGAATTAATCCACTCTGATGTGTGGACTACTAAAGCTGCATCTCTTGGAGGCTGTCATTATTTTGTCACTTTTATTGATGACTATAGTAGAAAAGTTTGGGTGTATTTTATGAAAAAGAAAAGTGAAGTTTTTGGGCATTTCAAAACCCTTAAAGCTATGGCTGAAAAAGAAACAGGTCTGCAAATAAAATGCCTAAGGTCAGATGGAGGGGGAGAGTACCTCTCAAATGAGTTTGCAAAGTTCTTGCAGGAGCATGGCATAAAGCAACAATATTCATGCAGTTATACCCCACAACAAAATGGAATTGCAGAAAGGAAAAATAGGCATATTGGAGAGGTATCTCGTGCCATGCTCAATGAAAAAGACTTGCCAGATTTTTATTGGGCTGAAGCAGTTGCTACAGCAGTCTACATAATGAACAGGACTCCCACTGCAGCAATACATGGAATGACTCCAGAGGAGAGGTATACTGGTAGGAAACCAGATATTTCTCATTTGAAAATTTTTGGTTGCATTGCCTATGTACATGTGCCAGATGAGCTGAGATCCAAGTTGGATCCAAAAGCTGAGAAGTGCATCTTTATTGGTTACTCTCTGCAGCAAAAAGGGTATAGATGCTATAACCCTTCTACTCGTAAGTTTACAGTGAGCAGAGATGTTGTTTTTGATGAGATGAGTAGCTGGTATAAACCAGTAAATGTGATTGATGATGAAGATGCACAAAATGGTAATGCTACACAGAATTCACAGCAGCAGTCACAAAATATTAGTGGACCTGGAGCGTCCTCTAGCAGTGGTTCACATTCTTCGCCATGGACAGGCAGATTGAGATCAGGAGAATCTTCTCAAAGCAATGCAGATAGTGGTATGCAGGTATCACGAAAAGGAAAAGAGAAGGTTAATCAGCCCATGTTTGATGTGAATGCAGGTCACTCTTATGTGGATGGTGAATCCAGTGGCTCAGAACAGAGCATTGATGATGAGTTGGGTATTCCTTCTATTGTTACACCTGGAGTAAGGAAGACCAGGGATGTTTTGAGAGCACCTGGGAGTGAACCTACTTTGCGCAGGTCTACGAGAGCTAGGTATCCTGTGGATAGGCTGAAATATGATGGATTTACAGCCATTCACTATGCATATATGGTCAAAGTAATACAGGAACCAGAACCCACATCTTTTGAGCAAGCCATGGGAAAAGAAAAATGGGAGAAAGCCATGGATGAAGAAATGGATGCCTTGGAAGCAAATGCTACATGGGAGTTAGTACCTTTGCCTAAAGGTAAGAATGCAATTGGCTGTAAGTGGGTTTATAAGGTGAAGCACAATGCAGATGGTTCTGTGAACGGATACAAGGCAAGATTAGTAGTCAAGGGGTATGCACAAACATATGGCATTGACTATGAAGAAACATTCAGTCCAGTTGCAAGGATGGCAACAGTAAGAGCAGTCATTGCTATGGCTGCATCAAAGGGATGGTCTTTACATCAGATGGATGTAAAGAATGCCTTCTTGCATGGTGATTTGCAAGAAGAGGTCTATATGGAGCAGCCACCAGGTTATGTGCATGCTGTTCATCCTGAGTTTGTTTGCAGGTTGAAGAAAGCCTTGTATGGCTTGAAGCAAGCACCTAGAGCATGGTCTGACAAGATAGGACAGTATCTTGTCACTATTGGCTTTCAGATTTCCAAGGCAGATTTCTCACTTTATGTGAGAAAAACAGAGAAAGGTATTATGCTACTTGTCATTTATGTTGATGATTTGATTATGACAGGTGACAGTGATGAAGATATCCTTCATGTGAAAATGCTATTGAAGCAGAAGTTTGAGATGAAGGATTTGGGAGAGCTGCGTTATTTCTTGGGCATTGAGGTGATTAGATCACCAAGTGGGATACAGCTCTTACAGAGGCAGTATGGATTGGACATGCTGTCCAAATATGGGATGACAGGCTGTAAGCCTATTTCAGTTCCTTTGGAGCAAAATGTGAAGCTGAGCACAGATGCAGGTGAGCTTCTAGAAGACCCTACTATGTACAGACGCATAGTAGGAAGTTTGATTTATATGACTATTACCAGGCCAGATTTGAGCTATGCTGTTGGATTGGTAAGTCAGTTTATGCAGGCTCCAAGGAAACCACATTTGGATGCGGCTAGACGCATACTCAGGTATGTGAAGTCCACATTGCAGTATGGACTATTTTATGAGACTGGGGTTCAGATACAGTTGCATGGATACACTGATGCTGATTGGGCTGGTAGTATTTCTGATAGACGATCTACCAGTGGATATGTATTCTCTTTTGGGAGTGCTGCAGTCACATGGAGCAGCAAGAAACAGCCTACAGTTGCCTTGTCGAGCACAGAGGCTGAGTACAGGGGTGCAGCAATGGCTGCATGTGAGGTAGCTTGGTTGCATAAGCTACTTTATGATATGCATCAGTCTACAGATGGGCCAGTTGTCATTTATTGTGACAACATGAGTAGTATACACTTGGCAAATAACCCAGTCTATCATGCTAGAACAAAGCACATTGAGGTGCATTATCACTATGTGCGAGAGAGGGTTTTACTAGGTCTCATTGATCTAGTTTATGTCAGCACAGAGGATCAGGTAGCTGACATATTCACGAAGGCATTGGGAGCAGAGAAGTTGCGCAAGTTCAGAGACCTGCTTGGTGTGCAGGAATTGGGATTGAGCTCGAGGGGGAGTGTTGAGATATCGAGCTCCACTCGTGATACGCCAGGGTGACTGTTGTATATTTATGTCACCGACTTGTCAGTTGCAGACGCGGTTGGTACACCGCCCATGAATAATAGCTACATGATAGCTATCCTTATCTACTCTAGTTCGTGGCTCAGTTAGTATGCCACCTTAGTTAGTTGAGTTTGGTTTGAGACCCATATATAGGGTTCTTCTATTTCTTTGTACTAGAGTTCTTTTGGCTTACACAACTAAGAAGAGGAAAACTGTTTTCAGCCTCCACCCTTGTGTGTCTTCCCCCGTTGTGCAAGCAAGAAAGCTTCAAGCGAGACTCCTTCCTTCTCTCCCACAATCTTGACAATAATGCATCTAACTTCATCCAAGTGTGACTTTCTAGTTTTTTGCATAAACTGGCTTATGAGCCCTACAGCATAGCTCAAGTCAAGCCTAGTGATGGTCAAGTAAATTAGACTCCCAAACATCTGCCTGTACATAGTCACATCCTCAACTTCAACCCCTCATGTCTAGCTTTACATTTTGATCAAGAGGTGTATCCAATGGTTTTCATTCAGCCATGCCATAATTCTTTAGCATTTCCATGGCATAGTGCTCCTACATAAGCCATAAACCATTTTCACCTTTCACCACCTCAATACCCAAGAAATAGTTCAAATCACTTAAGTCTTTCATGTCAAATTTTGATTTTAACATTTCCATAACATGTTGTATGCCCAAGTCATCATCCCCAGTAATTATCAAATCATCAACATATATGACCAGCACTACCAAGCCACTGTCAGTCTTTCTCATAAATAGGCTGTGATTAGCCCTACAGCCAATAATTATCAAATCATTAACATATATGACTAGCACTACCAAGCCACTGTTGGTCTTTCTCATAAATAGGCTGTGATTAGCCCTGCGGCCAATAGTAAATCCCAAGCTCTGCAAGTAGTTACTAATCCTTGCATGCCAGCCTCTCGGAGCTTGATTCAGCCTATACAATGCTTTTTTTAGCTTGCACACATAATGCTGAAAATAAGGGTGAACATACCCTTCGGCGGCCTGATCCATGTAGACATCCTCTACCAAGTCACCATTGAGAAAAGCATTTTTCACATCCATCTATTGCAATTTCTAGCCTTTAGATGCAGCCAATGCAATCATTGTTCATATGGTTGCCATCTTGGCAGGTGAATGTTTCCTCATAACCTAATCTATGCTGTTGAGCATATCCTTTAGCAACCAGCCTAGCTTTGTACCTCTCTACATTGCCATCCGACTTGCATTTAATCTTGTAGACCCATTTGCTTCTGGAAGTGGTACAAGATCCCAAGTACTATTTTCAGCCAAGGCATCTATCTCCTCATCCATAGCTATGCACCAATTTTTATTTATCACTATTTTAGCAAATGTAGTAGGCTCTTTGACCTCTATCACCTTTGTCATACAAGCAAAATGCTTCGCAGAAAAGCCACTATAAGTCAGCCTATCCACATGATACTTGACTCTTTGCGATCATCTAAGATCTAGTGCACTACTCGATTCCCCTCTCTCATAAGGCGGAATGTACATGTTCTATCTAGTACCAAGCGTATACATAGTCAAAATACCAAGCTCACTGCCTAGACTATCAGTTGAGTCATAGCCTGAAGTAATCCTGCCAAGTGTCATCACACCAGATATATCATCATGACTTTTCATTTTCCTTTGATGTGTCCACTACATCATATATCCCCCTCACTAACATAGTGGTGTCACTGGATAGTGAGCCAGAGCTCCGCAATCTCCCTGTCCATGGAGATACCGTCTGACCACTAGGACCTGTCATAGCAGTACTCTACTGCAAGTCAGCTATAGACACATGAGTAGAAGGTGTATCCAATGGCACTGTAGTTGGTGATACATACCAAGAGGCCATCTCATCAAAGATAGCATCCCTGCTCACCAAAGTCTCCCTAGTAGAGGGATCATAGCAATTGTATGCCTTCTTCTCCTATGAATATCCAATGAAAACACAGTTATGTACTTTTGGGTCCAACTTCCTCCTTTTCTCATTTGGGATGTGCACATAAGCAAGACATCGAAAAACTTTCATGTGACTTTCATCTAGCTTATAGCCATACAAATTCTCAAACAGTGTCATCTCATGAATACTTGCAGTGGGAGTCCGATTCAAGATATTCATGGCTGTCACAACAACCTCAGCCCAATAATAGAGTGACATCTTCTTCTTGTTCATCATGGTATGAGTAGCTTCCATCAATACTATGTTCTTACGTTCAACCATCCCATTCTACTATGGAGTATAGCTGCGGGTAAGCTGCCTACGTATGCCATTTTCAGCTAGAAATTTATCAAACTCATTCGACACATACTCCCCACCACTGTCTGATCTCAAGCAAGAGATATAACAGTCAAATTCCTTCTCAACCTACTTTTTAAACTGCTGAAAAATAGCAAACACCTCATCCTTTTTCTACAGAATATACACCCAAGTATAGCGACTGTAATCATCAATGAATGCCACATAGTACTTCAAGCCTCCCATAAATGCATTATGGGCTGGCCCCCAAACATCAGAGTGCACTAACTACAACGGACGTGTACTCTGCCTTACATGCATGTCAAATGGCAACCTCGACTACTTATCAAACTAGCAAGCATCACATACATGACCAATGTTTGTGTATTGGAACTTGGGTAAACCTATAACAAGCTACTTTTTCTGCATAATTTTTAGCCTCTACAAATTCACATGTCCCACTCTCTTATGCCAAAATTCCAAATCTCTAACAGTGCCAGAACCATGGGCAAACATAGCTAGATTCCTCTCTGACAAAGTAGCATCAAGAGTAAACATTCTGTCATTCCTGTGACCGTGAGTAATCAACTTGCATCCATTTCCAAACTCTTCAATAAAGCATCCATGCTTATTGAACCTAACCTATAAGTTCTGCTCCACCAACAGGCAGTAAGTTTTTCGTTATCGATGGAACATGCAGTACATCATGCAAATTTTTATTTCCACCATCATGAACCGCAAGAGGCACTTTGCCTTTATGCTCAATGCTATGTTGCATGTCATCACCTGTGCATACATAGCCATGTCTTTCAGCTACCATGTCAGTGAACCAATCACCGTGAGGGGTCATGTGGTTTGATGCCCTTGAACCAATGTACCATATTACATCATCAGTGGATTTTTCAGCAGCCCCATCTTTCACATACTACATTGCAAACAATCTATCTCCTGAAGCATCATCTGCCTGACTGGATGTAGCAAAATGTCCATGTTGTTTGCCATTCTGATTGCCCTGCTTCTTCCAACAGTCCTTGGCAATATGACCATACTTTCCATAGTAATGACAATCCTTATCCTTATTCGGATTGTTAGGTGGACACTCCTATTGCTGCTAGGAGCCTTTGCCTCTACGGCTAGATACCCCCCTGTCTCTAAAGTTTCCACCACCTCTTGCATTCCATACATGCTGGTTTTTATTGCCATAGTATGCATTTTTTTGGCATCCTCTGCCAAAACCATAGCCTCTACCACGGCTACCATGGCCGCGTTGATTTGAATAAAAGACTACATCCTTGTTTTTGGAATTGCTCAACCCTGTAGCCAAGTCAAGTTTAACCTTCTCATGGATAAGCAATGCAACCAGCTCATCAAAATCAGGCATTTCAGCCCGCACAGACACAGAAGTATCAAAGGACTTATACTCAGGCCCCAAGCCATTCAAAGTCTTCATCTTCAACCTGTGATCCAACAGATGCCAGTTGATCTGCAATGGTCTTGATCTCCATAACATAATCCTATATAAATCTACTCTTTCTCTCCATGTTGTTAAATGTTTGCTTTAATTGGATCTTCTTGGCACTTGTGGTTGTGCCATAGTACTTTACTAATATGTCCCAAGCATCCTTAGGAGAGCTCCAATTCATTATCTGCATTACCATGGCGTCTGATATACATAGAGACAGCCAATGCAACACCCTACAAGCTCTTTCTTTCCAAGCTCGGTGTAGTCATCTTTGATCAGTTGTAGGTCTCTCTAGGAACTCAGGTTTGGCTTCTACTCCAGTCATCAACTCCCTAAGAAGTTCTCCATGAGGAACTTCCATATGACATAATTATAGCTATCCAATTTCTCACCCACAATCTAGGTAATATTGTCTGTCATGTCAGCATTTGCCATGTCGTAAACAATACCTGACTACTTGCAAGTCAACAAGTCTAACTAACTAAATACATACTTTGAATGTTTATGACAGTTTTCTACACCAAATTTACTGTTAAAACTAGATTATTTCAGTCCAATGACAACTCAAAAATATCCACAAATAGGCAATCCCTCCTGTAGGTACAATGGTCAATGCATACGCAATGCAGTTGCTTCAGCTTTATCTCTTGCAACCTTACTGTCAAAATACGTACATACAATCTATAAACTATAGACTGTCAATGACTAGTAGCCTATTTAGTACAAAAACTGAGTCGTATACACATCATAGATATCCCAAACCTTCATAAACATCTGCTAGTACATGTAGCAATCCAAACATAAGCATACGAGCACAAATCAGTGCATAACCAACAAGTACAAGTATCAAATATTTTGTTCATTGATTGCAGTAAACAAATACTCAATAAAATCAAGTCTTTCCAACTCTAGAACAGCCCCAAATCATGTCATACATTCACCTTGAAGTGCTAGGTTCAATACATGAGCATTTGGGTAATCATAGTCTTCCTGTCTTCAATGATCGATGGCATAGAAACATGAACTGTTTATAACCATCCAATTCAATATGACTGCACTAATTTCTAGCTTCAAAATTTTGCATTCAACTCCTTTCTTGATTCACAAGACATCTGCAAGCTATATGACAATTCATCCAGTACATATTACTAACCAAAGTCATCTAATATTCCAGGGCCATTAAATGCTTGCTTGTCACAGATTCATGACAGTTTTCAGCCTATCACAAGCTCTCATATCAGAGTGCTTTTGTCAAAAATTGCAGCTTCAATGCACAAGAGGAAGTACATATGTCTTTCAAGTAAATACCTATGCTTCAGTGATGGCCAAAGTACCTATCATATGACTTCAATCCATCAACCAAGGTCAAGTATATGCTGCCCTATCACTATTAACAATAGGTCTTCATTGTTTTCAAAAATGTGTATCACTGTTACAGCTCACACATGAGCTCCCATTAGTGCATTTTTCTCTTACAATATTTGAGCACCTCCCCAAGGGCATAACCAAGCATTCTATCACTTAGAATGCAACCAATGTGCTAATTTATAAGCAAGGAAGCTTCAATCTGCATCAGGCGCAGTCATGCAGAACTATAATATTGTTTAAGCAGCATGTGATGAAGATATTGATGATTCCCATGCACTCTAATGTGCTCAATGAAGTCTTATAAGACTCCCCAACAAGCCATTGCAAGTATTTCATCCAATGAAGACCATAACCTTACAATGCATACCTTCAAGAAATAATGGCAGCCTACTTAAACTTGAGTCTTCAACTTCTTCAGATCTTCTTTAGTTCATCTTGCTCCTGAGAGTCCACCAGACTAAGCTTTGATACCATGTTTAAAGTGAGAAAGATAGAGATAAAGAATTGGAACAACTGTGAGGAGTCATATGCTCACACACACTTCTTTATGTTCAATTACCCATATATATCAAATGATTACAACACACTATGGTCTTTAAGACCATTCACATCAAGTACTGAATAAGTCTAAATTCATCGACTTATTTACTGTCCCACACTTGCTGATATAGGTAGACACAGATAAGACTCTGTCGGCGGTCACACACCATACGAGCTTGAAGTCTCAACATGGATTAGCCCAAGGGCTATGTACATCTTGACTTTCCTATATGTGTGTGTAGATTGAAGAAAGCATTGTATGGGTTGAAGCAAGCACCTAGAGCTTGGAATGCTAAGATAAGTGCATGTTTACAGAAGCTTGATTTCACTATGGGCAAGGCTAATCATAGCCTATTCACAAAGAAGACAAGGGCTAGTTATGTGATATTAGTCATCTATCTGGATGACTTGATGTGATGATGCCATGGGAATTGGAGAGATCAAGGAAATGTTACATGTTGAATTTCAGGTCCAAGATTTGGGGGAACTGAAGTATTTCCTTGGGATTGAGGTTGTTTGTGCACCTCATGGTACTTGGCTTTTTTAGAAGCGACATGCACAAGACATGTTAAGCAAGTATGGTGTGTTGGATAGCAAGCCATTAAGCACTCCATTGGAGCAAAATGTTAAGTTACTTGCAGATGTTGGGCATGAAATTGAAAATGTTAGAATATCAAGCTCCCATTACTCTTCAGCTAGTATATCTTTATATGTGTGACCAACATTAGCTAGATACAGTTGTACATGTGTGCGACATTCAATAAGTTGGTGTAGTGAGTGACTTAACCATAGTTAGACTTGGTTAGTCATATCTATGTGTGTAAGTCTCTTTCTGTTAGTATGATGGAAGAATAATGGAAGAAGAACAACAATGAGTTGAGGCTAAACTTCCCCTCCACTATGTTTCTCTCCCTCTCTTCCAACACGGTATCAAAGCTTGAACGCCTGAAGCCTGAAGGCTTGGCAGTGGCCATTTGACATCGAGACATCAAATCTGAAGAAAACGTCATCAAATGAGACTATGCGTGCAACCCTTTTTTTGCAAAAGCTATATCTTAATACAAAAATGGTTTTTGGAGAAATAGCCCATGAATCCTGATTGTTTTGATGTGTTCTAAAACTTTGCAGAAGAAAGTTTTTTCAAATTCCTCATAGATTTTGAGATATTTAGCATAGACCTGTGCAGGCTGGCTGTTTACTGCACGAAAAAATAGGTGATTCCAAGGCGCTGGTGGCTTTCATCATAACAATGTATATGCCCTTATTATCATGAATTTGAGCATGATATTGGAGTGTTAAATGCTCAATTTTGGAGCTTATTTGTAGGTTGGAAACAGTGAACTGGTTGCTATCCTGAATTTGGAAACAATATGCCTACAAGGTTGAAGTATCTGTGATGCTTATTTGCTACTAAAAATTGCTTGGATCATACTACTTGAGTGGTAGATGATTTTTGGGATAATTTGAGTGCTGAAAGTCCAAAGTTTGGACTGATTTGTTGCTGGTTATACTAGGGTATTGAGTGGTTATTGTCTGTAGGAAGGATATCTATCATTTCACTTGACATACATGTAATATATTCTGACCGATTGGGCATGTATCAACTCCTACATAGAGTGGCAACTAAATGAGATGTTTTGGGGCTGTTTTGAGGTCTGAATACTCCTGTTTTTATAGAGAAAATACAGTTGGTTATAGCAATGGGCTGGCTGTATTTGGTACTGCTACTTGCATACAGTACAAACATTCATACTTGTATGGACATAGTTTGTTGATGGGATGTTTTTTCACTACCATAAAATGTTTTAAACTGATTTGAGCTTGGTTTATGCTCAGTGAATGTGTTTTTTCATTGTTGGAATACAGTTTACATCAAGCAAGTTGTCACGAAAGCTATCTTAAATTGTAGGAAACTATCTTGAATAGCAAGAAAATGGTCCTGAACTGTAGGAAAAGAAGTCAGATACTTACAGGTTGTATGCATCATTGAATACCTAAGCTACAACTATGGCAAATGGTCAAGACACTAACAATATCACTCAAATTATGGGAGTGTACTAGGGATAACACCCAACATGACATTTAGAACATAGGAATTGCTCCATTTTTTATGCCTGGCAAGAAAAAGAGCCTGCATGATGTACTACATCTACCTACAATAACCAAGAATCTTTTGTCAATTGGACAGATGGCAGAATAGAATTTGCATGTGAGACTTAATTGAGATGGATGTTTTATTGAAGAATATGGTAATGGCTGCAAATTGATTGCTAGAGACCGAAGAGATGGCAGAATGTTTACCCTTGATGTGTCAATTCTAGAATTGAAAGCAGCCATGTTTGCACATGATGATGGTGCTATACAAGATATTGAGATATGGCATAAGCGGATTGGCCATGTGAATGTACAAAAGCTGAAATCTATGCAACGAAAGGAGATTGTGCTTGGACTGCAAAGTATCATGACTTTGGACACGTATGTGATGCATGTGAGTTTGGAAAGCAAGCAAGGTTTCCATTTATGAGACATGTACGGAATGTCTCACGACCCTTGCAGTTGGTACATTCAGATGTATGGGGTCCGTCTCATAATGCTTCGTTTGGTGGTGCTCGTTACTATGTATCCTTCATTGATGATTTCAATAGGTATACTTGGCTTTACATACTAAAAAATAAGGATGATGTGTTTGATGCATTCAAGGACTTCAAGAAGCATTCTGAAAATGAGTTGAGCTGTAAAATTTCATGTCTTAGATTAGATGGAGGTGGAGAATATGTCTCTAATTACTTTGATAGGTACCTTGCTAAACATGGGATCAGAAGATAGATAACTTGCAGCTATACACTGCAGCAACATGGTGTAGCAGAAAGGAAAGTAGGGTATTGATGGAATCGACAAGAGCTATGCTGAATGATAAGATTTTGCCAAATGGTTATTGGGCTGAAGCAATATTGACTGCTGTCTATGTGCTCAGTAGAACCCCTATAGCAGGGATTCATGATGTAACTCCATATGAGAGGTTGTATGGTCATAAGCCTGACATTTCACACTTTAAGGTATTTGGCAACATTGCATATGTGCATGTTCCTGGTGAAAAGAGGAGGAATTTGGATTCTAAAGCTATCAAGAGTGGGTTCCTTGGTTATGCACAAGACCGAAAATCTTACAAGTGTTATGTACCATCTACACATAAGACATTGATTTGCAGAGATGTTGCTTTTGATGAGCTGGCATCGTGGTATGGTTATCCTATTGCAGTGGCTACTGATGGATCAGCTAGCACTAGTAATGCTAAAAATACACCTAAAATGAGTACATCTATGAGTGGTCCTATAGGTGATGGGTCACCTACAGTAAGTCCTTGGTCAAGACTCTTGCGGAGTCATACTCCTATGTCCATTGACATAGATATGGGATTGAATATTGCCAAGAAAGGTGGCATTAGGTGGTTGTTAATAAATGGGGATTCCCAGCTGATCTTAAATCAACTCAATGGGACATACACAGTCCAGAATCCTCTCCTTCATATGTATCATTGAACTGCTATAACCCTACTTGACGAATTTGAGAGCATATCTCTTCAGCTGATTCCACGTTATTGGAATCAGTTTGCAAATTTCTTAGCTAATTTTGCTTATGAAGAGGACCTCTTTTTCAACTGTGGTCCTAGTCCAGATGTTGCTATTGATAATGAGACAGGTTCTGGTCACTTGTGGGGGATGTTATCAAACCATGCATTACATGGCAGGCGATGGTTGATATGGGTAATGCAAAGAGTAGTTGAGACCCATCTACCGTTATTATCTTGGATACATAGGTTGATCCGACAACATGTCATGTGTACGCCTCTTGCTATATATGCAGGAGGTATGGGCCATAATTTGATGCATTTAGTTCAGGGCTGAGAGCCCTATTTTCCCCCTTGGAATGGAGTGTATTTATGTATATTTACATTTTTCCAAGGAGGGATTTCTATGAGCTGTTTTGTTTGATTTAGTTAGGCCAAGAGGGCCAATTTCTTTAAGTAGTTAATGTCTGATTTCTTTAGGCCAAGAGGGCCAATTGTTTGCAAGTTTTAATAATCTATCTCTCTAGGCCAAGAGGGCCGATTAGTATGCAGTGAAATGTGCTATTTCTTTAGGCAAAGAGGGCCCTATCTCTATTTGGTGCAGGTACGTTTAATGCTTTGTTGTTTTAGTGATTGCACCATACAGGTTGATGAAGTTGCTGGAGGGAGCCTCTGCTGCAAAGAAGATTCTTCTGGGCATTCCAGGTGGTTTTGTCCCCTTTTCGAGTTTTTTCCTTAAGCAATTAATGATATATGTGCGGGTGAGGGATTTCTTTCTTGTTGGGGATCGGCAATCGAGGCATGAAGTCCCAAGTTTAGGTTTTGTATGTCTAGGGGAGATCTGAGTAATCATTACCTCTTGCAAGGCATTGTCACGCATTGAAAGACCTATTTTAGATGGGAGTTCTAGTGACCCTGTTCTGCTGCCCTGCTAGCCAGCCGTTCTAGGAGTTCCTGTTAGTTGTGAGGCAGTTAGAGAAGCCTACTAAAATAATGATGGAAAGAGACAAAACCCTAAATATCTGAAAGACAATATCTGAATATATGGAGGTGTGTAAAAAGGGGTTTTACCCCTAGAAAAATAGAAAAGGAAAGAAAGAAAAATCCTTGAGCTATTGTTCATCGCCTTGCGAAGGCCTGGTAGATTCCTGGGGATGAGACAAGATTCGGACCCAATACCTTGCCCTTCCTTGAGGTGACATCTTGCCATAAAATAAAGAAAATAAAAGAAGGTTGGAGCGAAAATAAAAGTGCTTAAAAATAGCAAAAATTTATGAATATCAACAAAAAAATAGAATTCGTTGAAGGCGGCGGTGGCAATTAGGACGATTTTAAGCGGCAAGTCCCTAAAGCGTTAGTGCTTATTTTCATGGAAATCAAACAGTGGCAGATGGTCGAGCTGGAGTTTTCCTTGATGTAAAATGACGGTAGGAATCCAATGCAAGTCTCAGATCTCCATTCCGAGGTCGTTTGATCCCCCATTTAATCTCTGCAAGGTTTGGGATTCTGAAGTAGCTACTGGATCTAGAAGCCAAGAAGAGTATGACATGGCCCAGCTTTTTAGATTTCGATGGCATGAAGCCACCCATCCAGATGGATCTTGATTCCGATGTCGTTTTCCCCCTAAAATCTGAAAAAACCACTTGACCGCGAGTGTGATTGCAAAAGCATGAACTAGTTGAGTGTATTAGAGTTTAGAAGCTCTAACTAAAAGAGCTTATGGGCAAGAATGCCCACAATTTGAAACAATGGGGGTGCAGAGGGGGGGGGGGGGAGGGGAAGGGGGCAGCATCAGTTTTTTGTGTCCCCTCTTTTCTCCCCAAATCATGGATTTCTGATCGGGTGAATCAGGAGGAGTGCTCCTGGGCTTGGAATGCTCCTATCCTTCGCCCTCCATTGCCACAAACCAATCAATAAATGATTCACTGAGTGAAGAGATAAAAAACTAGTCTTTCTCTCTCCTTCCTCTCTCTCCTGCATAGAGGCTATTCATGTGCAAGAATTCAAGAAGAGGAGGGGCTAAAGAATGCTTGTCCGGCTATGATCGAATTGCTTCAAGATGAAGTGAAGGCCGAGGAAAGAGGTTCAGCATTGAAGAATGGTTGCTGGCCGGTCTGTGGGCTGCTCAGAATAATGATTAGAAAACCCGCAACACGCAAGACATGCGGTATGCTTCAATTTTACAAAGAAATTTGATTGTTTTTGTTGTTTCATGGTCCAGATGTTGTTCATATGCAATGAAATTTTGTTTGAATCTTGTTTACATCATGATTGAGGGCCGGAATTACAGAAATACATAACCCATAATGATTTAGAGCCGTTATTAATTCTTTAAAACTTGCAAAATGTCATTTTTAATGGAAATTAGTGGTTTTTTTTCATTTTGAGTTGGAGAAAAGGGATGGAAATGGAATAAAATCAGAGAAAATGTTAAGTTTCAGTCAAAAAAATAAGCCAATACAAATAAATTAAAAAATACCTATTTTCCATGAATAATAAATAGAAAAAATAGCAAAAATTTGGAAATTTTGGGTTTTTCGCGCTCAAAAATATGGAAAAATAAGATTCATGTGCGTGAATGTTTGGCAAGGTTAAGAAATGAGGTTAAGCCTCAGTTTTGCCTTGTCTTTTGTATTATAGTCTGTGTTTATCGCTTTTGACGTACAAAAATGATACAAAACAACCATTTACACCTATGCACCGCACCAACACCTAAACGGTGAGGAGGGGAGGAAGTTTGCACGATGATCTAATTGCTGAAAAGATACAAATAATGATTTACCTCTTTGTGCAGAGCATTTAGAGATTGTTTCATAATTAAATATAGGTGACTAGTAGCACGGAAGTTTCGGTGCTAGTCCCTTGAGCATCACATAACGCTTAGTTAAAATTCATGAAAGGGTTGTTTTCCGCACCCCACATGGCTAATTTTAATCATAAAATGGCTGTGCACGATTGTCATACACCTTGCATCAAGCATGCCATGTGGTATCTCCTGGAATGCATTGCACTTATTTGATAAACTTTGACCAACGCTGAGAGGATATGAAACCTAAGCTGTAGGTTAGATGGGTATTTCCGTTGGGGAAAGTTTTGTGAGGCAAATCAAAATCTCCTAGAACACTGAATTATGAAAGAGTGGAGTTTATGCGAATGCTATATGTGTTAGCGACGCAGCTTGGGACTAATCCCTGAGGTGTAGGAGAGTCGCAGTGGAGCCGCGGCAATCCGCCAAGAGGTGCTTCCCTATGTGTGTATTACGAGGCATTATATCTATATGTTATGGGATCTCTCTCTGAGGAGATGGGAAGATGAACGTTGGACTACATATTAGATACAAACGAAAAATCGTCATAAGCATTTAGTGCAAAGAGAGTTTTAGACTCTCCTGGCCCGCGAGGCCGTGTGGTGGGGTTGTCTGTCGTATGCATGATGTCCGGCTAGTGCCATAGCTAGTGCTATCCCATTTTAGGTCCCATCAATGGTGCGTTTGCTGAGAGCTGACAACAAGTGGTGGTTCTCGAATCTAGGGTTTTTAGGGACCAAATAGTTGGTTTATGTCCTCTGACAAGGATCGTCAAGCCGAAATACAGAAAGCAAAACGTGCTGAGAGGGCTAGACGGAGGTTGGAGATTGTAAGATGCTATTCTCCTCAAAGGAGTATCCCATTACGTATAAGTGGCAGTGGTTCTAGTAACCTAGGTGTTACAAGTAGCTCTTTGAGTGCAAGTGGAAGTCTTGATACTTCCCTATTTCTAGTTAATCAACCCACAACAAGTGGGGGTGTAGTGTTGCCAACACAAACTCCAGTTTGTCAATCCGGTTGTAGCTATGGCACAACCTATTGCAATTCCAGGTACACCAAATTTATCGGCATTAGGAGCACCGTTGCCCATTTTCCATGGGTTAGCAAAAGAAGATGGAGAACTCCACATTAAGGAGTTTCAAACGCTCATGTTCAACTATCAAATCCAAGATGAAGGACATCTAATGATGTTCTTCAATATGACATTAAAAGGAAGAGCGGTAGTGTGGTATCACGGTCTAGAAGCCGGAACCATAACTAGCAGTGCCCAATTCTTTACGACTTTCTATAGGGAGTTTGCCCCTGAGAAGGGTGGATAATATTGGTTGCGTGTGCTGAATGTAACACGCAAGAGCCAAATGAGAATGTCCAGGCATATGCCAAGAAACTAAAGCAAGTTCTTCACAAACTTAACTCTTATATTCCCATTCCAGCAGCAGCTGCACAGTTGCAATATTTCCCACATGGATTGGATTTTAACATCCAAGTGCAGCTGACTAGTGTTGCTTTGGCCAATATTGACACTACCATTACCCAAGAAGAAGGAGTAGAGTCGTGCTTGCAAGCGGCTTATGCAGCAAGGATAAATTGGAATGGTAATAATTTGGCCTTGACCAATGGGAGTTAAGGGAACCCCATGTTAAATACGGGTGGCAGAGGGAATATTATGTCAAATTTGCCTCTGTTGCCAACTCCTCCTAGCATGACTATGCCTATGGCTAGTCAAGCGGCCTCGCTAAACAGTGGTGGAAACTAAACAATGAATCCTAATGTTGTCCCAGTTGGTCAGCAAATAATTCCTAATCAAGTGGTTGGGTCGATGGGGCGACAGACTGACAATCGTGGCTATGAGTCGAGTGCTTCTAATGTCCTTGGTGAAGTTAAGGATATGATGAAGCACTACATTGATATGATCTCTGAAAAGTATTGACAAATAGCTGTGGATGTCAATTTTCTTAAGAAGCAGTAGAATTTAATAGGGAGTCGACGCCCTGAAGAGGGTGGCTCCTCAAGATTCAGCTGTAAGTGGTGTGGGGGCCAACATTTCCCTAGGAATTGCCTAATGCCAAATGTGATATTTGTAGGAAGTGTGGTCACTTAGCCACTACCTGTTGGAGTAAGATCAGTTCTCTCCAACAAGGGAGTAAACAACCACGTCAGTTAACCATCGCACGCAAGGGAATAATCTCCAGCAAGACGATGGACCAAGGAAAATACTACAAAGAGGAAAGGTTGTTGTAGAGAAGTTACCTCATGGTAGTGGAGTCAGCCTTATTGAGGCTGTACGTGTCAATGATGCTGAAACTTCTAATCTACGAGCTGTAACAAGAGGCCAAAAGGCTAAAGAGGGTGAAAAAGATAATGCAAAACCTATTGAGGGAAGCCCTAAGCAAGATCCTAGGGAAAAGCAAGTCTTGAATCCTAATAAGGAAGGTGGACCGTTAAGACCTATTGGTAGTAAATTCTATCTTGAGGAGGATAAAGGATTGCCAAGGAAGAAGGTAAGGGCTAAAAAAGAGGCACCAAAGCCGATGGAAAGACCAAAGGAGAGAATGGTTTGGCAGGAGAAGAGAACTTTGGCTAATTACCATGACTTTGATCTAGAAAGTTCCCTTTGCGAAGTCAAGCCAGATGTGAATCTCCTGCAATTGATTAAACTTTCTCCAGGACTACGCAAGGAATTCAAGAAAATCCTATCTATAGGGTATATAGTAGAACCTTTGGGCATAGCTAGAGTGGGGGAAGATTGGTTTGATCATGCTGAAAAGCATTGCCCTAAGGTTCCTGCATATGTGGATGGAATATTAGTGGAGCATGCTATCTTGGACATTGGATCCTCCATCAATATCATAAGTTTAGACTTGATGGAGAGTTTAGGTCTAGAGATCCAAAAAGACGGCTCCACACTTCTTAGGATGGCTGATGATAGTCTAAGACAACCAGAAGGTTGCATTACTAAGCTCCACATTACAATTGTGAGCGTGGAATGCTATCTAGACTTTAGGGTGATAAGGTTTGCAGGATGTCCTAGCTATTGGGTTTTGCTAGGCAGGACGTGGATTCTACAGATAGACTGTCAAGTCGATATACCCACTGGTCGAGTGATTTTAGGTCGAGGTGCCCATCATGTAATAGTGGATTCTTACCCTGAGTCTCCTCAGAGTGAGAGAGCTCCACTATCCTCCACTAAACTAGAAACAGTAGATGATCCATCTGGTAGTGAGACGTCATCGAGCGATGGATCTAAGGAAGGATCCACTACAGAGGTTATTTATCAGATAACCTTGAATGAGCTGATAGAGGCTCATGATCGAATAAGAGAAGCGGACGTTATTGAGTTGGATCTTGGTATGCTAAATGATTTGCGGCCAATTAAATTAGGGTCCATGCTCAGTTCGGAAGAAAGAGAGGATTATGTGTCCTTAATTCTAGAGTTCCTCGATATCTTTGCTTGGAGCTATGAAGGAACTTCAGGGTATTCCTCCCAGTCTAGCTGTTCATACTATTCCTGTAAAGGAAGGTACCCGCCCTGTACGTTAGAAATTAAGGCGTATGCCTTTTGAATTAAGGGATGGGTTCTATGAGGAACTGCAAAAGTTGCGGAAAGCAGGTTTGATCTTCCCTGTTCAACATACTAAATGGTGCTCACCAGTGGTGATTAGGAAGAAGAAGAATAATCAAATTCGTCTTTGTGTAGATTTTAGAGAGCTTAATAAGTAGACTGTTAAAGATTACTACCCGTTGCCGTTTATTATTGACAAAATTTTGGATCAACTAGCGGGTAGGGAAATATATTCTTTCATGGATTTTGCAGGGTATAACCAAATGGCGATTGCTAAGCAAGACAAGCTAAAAATGACATTTATTACAGTATTTGGTACCTTTTGCGTACCATGTGATGGCATTTGGGTTGTGTAATGCACCTGGTTTGTGGCAAAGAATAGTCGATAAGACCTTTGGTGACATCTCCCCAGAGGAGCTAAAAGTATTCATTGACGATCTGGGGGCAGCCAATATAAGGGATAGACAGTTGATCATTTTGCGGAAGTGTTTTGAGCATTGCAAACAATTTCGCATAGCTCTTAACCCACGAAAGTCCATCTTCGGAGTCCCTTATGGGCTCTTGTTAGGCCATGTGGTTAGTTCCGTAGGGATTGCGACTGATCATGAAAAGATCAAGGTCATAGTCGCCATGAGTCCGCCACATACTCCAAAAGAAGTGCATAGCTGTCTGTCACCTCAGTAGGGTATTATCGGAGGTCATAGTTGCCATGAGTCCGCCACATACTCTAAAAGAAGTGCATAGCTGTCTGTCATCAGTAGGGTATTATCGGAGGTTTACCAATGCCTTGGTAGAAAGAACATTGTCACTGACAAACCTATTGTCCTTTAATTGTCAGTTTTCATGGAGTGATGCTTGCAAAGTGTCTTTTGACGATGTGAAGCAGGAGCTTGCCAAAGCACTAGTTCTAAAAGCACCAAAAAGGGGCGAAATATTCTATATATTTTCAGAAGCAACTATGTATAGTATCAGCTGGCTGTTTGGCCCAAATCTAGGAGGAAAAGTGGTATCATCCGATAGCTTTTGCTAGTCGAAAGTTGGGCATATCATAAATTAACTACACCTATATGGAGAAGTTGTGCCTTGTGATGGTATTTGCGACCAAAAAGTTGAGGCACTACATTCTTTATGAGAGGGTGGTTTTTTACGAAGGTAGAAGGGCTTTGATTGTTGTTTAACAAGTTACAGCTACCTAACCGTTTAGCAAAGTGGTTAATCACTTTGCAGGAATTTGATTATGAGATTAAGATCAAGCCATCGAAGCTTCAGGGCATTATAGAGTGTCTTGTGGATTTCAGAGAGTCAAAAGAGGTCTTGGCTGAAGGAAGTGACATGGAAACTTTGTTCAAGATTGATACTGCATCTATTCCCTCCTGGTACGCTGCTATAATACACTATCTTTCTATGGGAGAGACTGGAGCTACTTTATTAAAATGGAAGAAGATGAAAATTAAATAGCAGGCATTGAAATTTTCCTTGATTGCAGGCACATTATATCGGCAAGGTGTTGATGATATTTATCACCAATGTGTGATGCCTGATGAGGTTCCTTTCATCTTGGAAGAGTGCCATGACTCCACTTGTGGAGAGCACTTTGTTGGGCAGTTAACGGCACAGAAAGCTTTAAGAGTTGGATATTGGTGGCCATCCATCTTCCAAGATTCCTTTGAGTATGTTAAGAGATGTGATACATGTCAAAGACATGATAGTTGAGTGAATAGGAAGAATCCACTTACGCCTATCATGGCTATCCTTCCATTTGAGAAGTGGGGCATTGACTTTGTGGGTCCTATCACCCCATAGTCTACTACTCAGAAGAGGTACATTATAGTAGCAATTGATTATTTTACAAAGTGGTCAGAAGCACGGGCGATGTGGCAGGACAATGCAAAAGAGACTGCTAGTTTCCTACCTGAGCAAATTATCTGCTGTTTTGGTCCGCCAAAAGAAATAGTTTCGAACCATGGAACTCACTTTTTAAATAAAGTGATGAAAAGTCCGATTGAAGCTTGGAAAATCAAGCATAACAAGACAACCCCCTATAATCCACAAGAAAATGGACAATTCAAAAGTACCAATAAGCAGCTTGTGGGTATCCTATCCAAGATAGTCTCCGAAAAGAAGCGGGACTGGGATACAAAGTTATATGTGGCGGTTTGGACGTATAATACGACGTTTAAACAAGCCACTGGCCACACCCCATTCAAATTAGTTTACGGGGAGGAGTGTGTATTGCCCTTAGAAATTGATTTTCCGACCATTAGATTTGCAATTAATCATTCTCTGGGTGATGAAGATGTCCTATTTGAGCGGTTTACAACTATAGCCCACTTAGACGAGCTCAAATTATAGAGTTTGTTGCATCAGAAGGTAGCTAAACATGGGATGAAATGGTTGCATGATCTGAAAGCAAAGAAATATACTTTTAAAAAGGGGCAGTTAGTTCTATATTACGATGTGCGTAGGGATCTATTTCCAGGAAAGATGGAACCTCGATGGGATGGCCCTTACAAGATAGTTCCGGTAGGTAAAAATAAGTCCAAAGTTTTATTAGCTGATCTACAAGGAGTGGAATTTAAGAATAGATTAATATTAATAAGATTAAACCTTGTTATTTTTAAGTATGCTAATGTGGAAAAAATGCATTGTAGGTCCATGCTAGGGATGATTTGAGACCTGTAGGAGATCTTAAGTTGGTTAATGGGGTGGTTAATTCCTTATTTGAAGCACCCATATCTCGAGCAACGATATTATCAGGGGAGGCTTATCTGGTGGAGCAACGGATATAAAGTGATTGAGCAAGAAGACGGTACCTTTGTGTGGGAAATTAAAGTTTTCTGCTGTCACTGCTTACAAATCTTGACAAGCATCCATGTTGAGTTTAATGAAGAAGGTGCATTGGAGCTGTCAGTTCATCCTCTAAATTTGTTGAACTTTGACTATCATAATTACAAATATTGGGGAGTTCTTGGTGGCTAGTTGTGTAAACCCATTATGGATGTATACATTATACTTTGATGGAGCGTCTAGGGGCCCTAATAGAAAAGGAAGTGTTGGAGTAGTTATCCGAGATCCCCGATGTAGAGTTGCAATGAAATAGCTGCTTATCTCAGGGTAGGATTTACTAACAACATGGCAGAGTATAAAGCCCTGATTATGGGATTGAATATTGCCAAAAAAGGTGGCATTAGGTGGTTGTTAATAAAAGGGGAGTCCCAGCTGAACTTAAATAAACTCAATGGGACATACACAATCTGAAATCCTCTCCTTCATATGTATCATCGAACTACTATAACCCTACTTGACGAATTTGACAGCATATCTCTTCAGCTAATTCCACATTATTGGAATCAGTTTGGGGATTTCTGAGCTAATTTTGCTTATGAAGAGGACCTCTTTTTCAACTGTGGTCCTAGTCCAGATGTTGCTATTGATAATGAGATAGGACCTAGTTGCTTGTGGGGGATGTTATCAGACCATGCGTTATATGGCAGGCGATGGTTGATATGGGTAATGCAAAGAGTAGTTGAGACCCATCTAGCGTTATTATCTTGGACCCATAGATTGATCCGACGACATGTCATGCATACGCCTCTTGCTATACATGCAGGAGGTATGGGCCATAATTTGATGGATTTAGTTCAGGGCTAAGAGCCCTATTTTTCCCCTTGGAATGGAGTGTATTTGTGTATATTTACCTTTTTCCAAGGAGGGATTTCTATGAGCTATTTTGTTTGATTCAGTTAGGCCAAGAGGGCCAGTTGCTTTAAGTAGTTAATGTCTAATTTCTTTAGGCCAAGAGGGCCAATTGTTTGCAGAGGTTTTAATAATCTATCTCTTTAGGCCAAGAGGGCCGGTTAGTATGTAGTGAAATGTGCTACTTCTTTAGGACAAGATGGGCCCTATCTCTATTTGGTGCAGGTATGTTTAATGCTTTGTTGTTTTAGTGATTGCCCCATACAGTTGATGAAGTCACTGGAGGGAGCCTCTGCTGCAAAGAAGCTTCTTGTGGCCATTCCAGGTGGTTTCGTCCCCTTTTTGAGTTTTTTCCCTTAAGCAATTAATGATATATGTGCGGGTGAGGGTTTGCTTTCTTGTTGGGGACCGGTAATCGAGGCATGAAGTCCCAAGTTTAGGTTTTGTATGTCTGGGGGAGGTCTGAGTAGTCATTGCCTCCTGCAAGGCATTGTTAGGCATTGAAAGACCTCTTTTAGATGGGAGTTCTAGTGACCCTATTCTACTGCCCTACTAGGCGACCTTTCTAGGAGTTCCTGTTAGTTGTGAGGCAGTTAGAGAAAAATGATGGAAAGAGACAAAACCCTAATGATATGAAAGACAATATCTGAATATACAGAGGTGTGTAAAAAGGGGTTTTACCCCTATAAAAATAGAAAAGGAAAGAAAGAAAAATCCTTGAGCTGTTGTTCATCACCTTGCGATGGCCTGGTAGGTTCCTGGGGGATGAGACAAGATTCGGGCCCGATACATTGCCCTTCCTTGGGGTGACATCTTGCCATAAAATAAAGAAATTAAAAGAAGGTTGGAGCAAAAATAAAAGTGAGCATTAGAAAAGGATTAAGTGTTGCCTTACGAGGGCTTGGTAGGTTCTTGGGTACCGATATAGGACCTGAGGTTGATGCCCTATTCTCCTTGGGTCACTACACTCAGTTCCCTCCTTTTTACACGCCTGAGTATGGAAAATAAAAACCTAAAATAAGAAGATTTATGCTTGAAGAAAATATTACTTGATCATGCTATAGGAGTCCTCGCCTAGTAGGAGCTCCTGGTTGAGTTGTCCTTAGTTAGGTAGGTAGTTCAGACCACCAGTTAGGATGACCTTTTTTTATAGTTCTTTTCAGCTTGGCTGTGTTGGAGCAGTTGGTTAGTGACTCGCTTCGGGCTTTCCATCCGATTATGCTAGGCCTACTCCTTGTGGATTTCATGACTTGGTTTTGTCAAGGGGTAGGGTACGAGCTATGATGTGTTTTGTTGTGTATCTATTTTTTATCAGCTTGATGCTCCTTTTGTTGTTTTTGTGCAGATCTATTCGTGGGATTCGATGGGCTAGGTCACCTTATCTCGTGGTTGCCAATGACAGATGATTTTTTATGCCCAGAAGTGCTTATAAATGGCCAAAAATTATGAATATTAAGGAAAAAATAAACTTCATCGAAGGTGGCAGTGGCAAGTCCCTAAAGCGCCATTATGCATATATGGCTAGTGTGACAGGTTACAAAGAACCTACAAAGTTTGATGATGCAGTTGCAAGTGTGCTGCCATGGATGAGGAGTATGCAGCCCTGGCTGAAAATGAGGCATGGGAATTGGTTGAGTTGCTTGAAGGCAAAGTCCCCATTGGCTGCAAATGGGTGTACAAGGTTAAGTGCAAGTTAGATGGTTCATTAAAATGCTATAAGGCTAGGCTGGTTGCAAAAGGGTATGCACAACAATATGGCCTTGACTATGAGGAGACTTTCAATCCGATGGCTAAAATGGCAATAGTCAAAACTGTCATTGGTTTGGGAGCATGCAAAGGCTAGAATTTATGGCAAATGGATGTCAAGAATGCTTTCTTGAATGGTGATTTGGTTGAGGAAGTATATATGGAGCAGCATAAAGGATATGTTCACCCGAAATTTCCTACACATGTATGTAAGTTGAAAAAGGCTTTATATGGACTGAAATAGGCACCTAGAGCATGGAATGCTTGGATCAGCTGTTATTTACAACAACATGGATTTAGATTGCGTGATGCAGATCACAGTCTGTTCACGAAGAAGACGCATCATGGATATGTGTTTCTAATGGTTTATGTAGATGATCTTATCATCACTGGAGATGATGAAGAGGGCATTGCTGAAATTAAATCATGTTTACAAGTTGAATTCAGAGTCAAAGACCTTGGTGAACTAAAGTATTTTCTTAGGATTGAGGTAGTCTTTATGCCTCAAGCTATATGGCTGCTCCATAAACAATATGCTCATGACATGTTACAGAAGTATGGTATGGCTGAATGCAAGTCTATGGAGACACCTCTTAATCAGAATGTCAAGCTGCGGTTTGATGTTGGGAATGACGTAGAGAATGTGACCATGTATTGACAGATGGTGGACAACTTGATATACTTGACCATTACTTGTCCTGAATTATGTTATGCAATGGGACTAATTAGTCAGTTCATGTACAAGCCTCGCAAACCACATTTAGATGCAATCAAGAGGATCATGAGATATGTAAAGGGTACTACAGATTATGGGTTTTTTAATGCATATTGAAAATCCCTTGACTTGACAGGGTTTACTGATGCTGATTGGGCTGGTTGTGCCTATGACAAGAGGTCAACCAGTGATTATGCATTTGGATTGGGCAGTAGTATGATCAGTTGGCAAAGTAAGAAACAGCCTATTGTTGCATTGTCTAGTACAGAAGCAGAGTGCAAAGGAGTTGCCTTAGCGGCTTGTGAAGTAGTTTAGTTAATGAAACTAGTGAAAGACTTAGGAATATAGCTAGAAAGCAGAATGATATTGCATTGTCATAACCTCAACAGTGTTATGTTGGCTAGCAATCACGTCTACCATGCTAGGTCCAAACATATTGAGTCTCACTAACATTTCATTAGAGAAATGGTTCTTATAGGGTAGATTTACTTGATTCATGTGAAGACTGAAGACCAGGTAGCATATATATTTACCAAGTCACTTGGTAAAGAAAAGTTCATATACGTCAAACAACTACTTGGAGTTTATCAGATGGTTTGAGCTTGAGGGGGAGTGTTACAATATCAAGCTCCCGTTAGTCTTCAGTCAGTCTATCTTTATGTATGTGAGCTGGATACAGTTGTACACGTGTGTGATATTCAATAACTTAGTGTAATCATTGACTTAGCCACAGTTAGTATTGGTTATTCATACCTATGTGTGTAAGTCTCTTTCAATTAGTATCATGAAGAATAATGGAAGAAGAAAAACAATGAGCTGAGGCTCATCTTTCACTCCACTTTGTCTCTCTCCCTCTCTTCCAATAGAGAATGTCACTATGTATAGACAGATGGTGGGTATCCTGATTTACCATACCATTACTAGACCATACCTTAGCTATTCATTTGGACTAATTAGCCAATTTATGCAGAAGCCTAGGAAGCCTCACTTGGATGCAGTGAGGAGGATCTTGAGATATGTGAAAGCTATATCAGATTATGGTCTATTCTATGAGAATGGTAAGCCTTTGGAGCTTACAGGATATAGAGATGCTAACTGGGCAGGAAGCGCCTATGATATGAGATCTACTAGTGGGTATGCATTTTTCCTTGGTGGTAGTACAGTTAACTGGAGCAATAAGAAGCAACCTAAAGTTGCACTCTCTAGTACTGAGGTAGAGTATAGAGGTGTTGCACTTGCAGCATGTGAGGCAGGATGGCTCATGAAGCTTCTTGATGATTTGGGGATGCAGAAAGTCATGCCTATCACATTAGAGAAAAAGTGATTGCAAGTGACATTGATTTGGTCCATGTGAGGACAGAAGACCAAGTTGCAAATATCTTTACCAAGTCATTGGGTAAAGATAAGTTTGTGCATTTCAGAGAGCTACTTGGAGTGAAGTACCACACTTGAGCTTGAGGGGGAGTGTTAAGATTCAAGATCATGTACCTTTGTTTTGGTTTGGTTATGTTAGTTGCATAAGGTTTGGCTCACACTAACTCAACCACATTTACATCTAAGTCACTTTACTTTTGTATGTTTGGTTGTATGTACACAAATTAGAGTGTGGGAGACAATAGAAGTTTGATAGGGAGCATAGATGCTCTCCTTCTTACCTAACCTTTGTCCCTCTCTCTCTTTGTTTTGTTTCAGAAAGGTCATTAGAAGGAAAGATGGGATGGAAGAACCTTCAAGCACAAATTCTAGTGATGTTTTGCAATAGTTAGTGTGGAATATAAATATGCTTATGTAAGTACAACAATAACAGGTGATGCAGGCCTGTGCTCAAATAGAAACTATTGTAATTCTCTGTAAGCAGTAGAACGTGAAATGAAGTTTTTTAATCGTAGGAATGTATCTGTATATATGCATATCTACGCTCAAAAGATGAAGTTCTTTGGGGTGGCTCAACTTGCATGGAGTCGATATTTTTTACAGGTCACTATATATGAATTGAAAACTCAAGTTACTGAATTGTACATGTAGGATATTGATTGAGTAGCTTTCAAGAAGCCACTCGGGGAAGAATCTTACATTGAAGACACTAGTTTGATTACCTGCAAGACTTTCTAGGAGTGGGTTCTACAACCCAATAAGAGTCTTGTGGCTACAAAGTTATTAAGAGAAGTTGAAAGTTAGTTTGAGTAGTTAGATCTTGCAGAATAGCAAGCTCTTACAAGTCAGAAAATTGAATTGTTTCTACAAGCAGCAAATCCTGAGCTTCAAGAGAAGCTTGATGATTTGTTAGAGGATCAAATGATAGAGACAGGCTTAAAACAGAGTCAAGGCATGTTAATAAAGATGTTACTGCACTGGTGAAAAAGTATAGAAGAATAGAAAGATTGCATGTATCTAGCTTGCCCACTGTTATGGGTAGAATAGTTGATATATCTAGTAAGCCACCCACTTTTGTGGCTAACCCTATGGTTGCACCTACTGTTCTCATTGTTAGGGAATATATATTAGATGAATTGGTTAAAGGCATGTAGGATCTTTAGTTGAAGATTGCAAAATTGGATGAGAAAGGACAAGAGGAAATGGGATTGGCAGCAGCCCCTAAACCAAGGAAAAGATGTATGTGGTGTGATAATTTGCAACATGAAAGGAAAGATTGTGCTACTTATCAAGATGCCTTGGTATAGCAGGACAATATGTAAAAGTTGTTGGAAAACTTGACTATCCGAAATGCTTCTGTGGTTGAACATGCTGCTACTTTTAGTCTACAATTAGATAGAATGTTTGGCAAAGTGATGGTTGGCCTAAAGGCTGCAAGATGGATACATGATTTGCATGAAACTGAAAAGAGAAAAGTTACTGATAGTGAAATGTCTCATGGAAGGCAAGAGATTTGTGACATAACTAGTTAGGAATCATTGGTAGATGCATATTCGGGCTATAGATATTTAGCAAAAGGGAAAAATACGGATGTACTTGTGGAAGAGAGATGAAGATAATGCAAGGACATATAAGAGAGTGACGAGAACAAGTGTTGATCAGCCTAAAGTTGCAAATCATCCACCTCCCGAGCATATTATGGAAGAGGTTGGGCAGGAGAAGAAATAGGATAGCAAACAAGAGGGAAAAAATAAGGGCAAGCAGTTGAGATATAAGCAATAGTGTGATATTAAGACAGCTACATATGCCTTGGAAGATCTTGTAGTAGTGGAAGAGTTTGCCATTGCATATGTAGATTTTCTTAATGCATCTGAAGTGATTTACAAAGCTCATGTTTTATTTAATGCGGTGACTCAGAGAGAGATTGGTGAAGTGTTGGATGTACATGATTTGTAGGACATAGTTGTTGTCTTTGAGAAAACTGGTGAGCTAGAGGCTATGTAGATAGAGGATCATGTGTATGATGCTCCACAGCTGGAAAATGTTTCGGATGCTTTGTTAGAGGCCTTGATAGGAAATTAAAAGATGGTCAATATGTATTGGATCCAAGTGAGGCTTTTTTTTGTTTGATGCAGTACACAATTGTTAATATAAGCATATTTCCATATGCTAGACTATGAAAGAGCGGGCATGTTGCTATGTATTTGTTGATGGGTGCAATGATAGCCTATATATGTCGATTCAACAATCTCTAGTATATGATGCACACCAAGGCCTGATGACCCTATAGTGGATGCTTAGTATGGTATTAGAGTTGTGAAAATGCTAGTCATTTTGATCTATGGTCTAGGGGGATGCCTTCTTATATGCATGATGAGCAACAAGTTGATGCTATGGGTGTTTGACCTAGGTGGTGCATCAATGGCACATACTAGAGGATGTGCAAGTTCAGAGGGGATGGATATCATGTCGCGACATGCAAGCACAGTTTGAAAAACCCTAGATTGCATCATCATCTGACTTTCTTATTAATTGAGAGAGTCAATGTCATATTACTTATTAGTGTTGGTGTCCATAGTATGGATAGTTCATAGTGTTGGTGTCCATAGTATGGATAGTTCGGATAGTTCCAAAATATAGGATTTTTGGACAAGTTTAGCCTATTTTTTATCTTATTTCTTGTAAATATCCTTATAAGGTATATAAAATTTCTAGAATAGGTTGACATGCAAAAAGAAATTGGATTTTTGATCAATTTTGGGAGATATCATGCAAAAAGAGGGTCTTCCAAATTCATGCAACATGCAATCGCACCCTATGAATTTGTGCAGCACATGATCACAGTTTTCAGGTAGCAAATAGCACTCCAAATAGGAAGAAGAAGAAGGAGAAATTTGGGAGAATTTTGACCAAGTGTCTTGAATTTTTACCCCCCTTTTGGAGCCAAGAAGACCATCAAATTTTTTGCTTGAGCAATAGAGAAGGAGTTAATGTCTGGTGCACATTTTTGGTCTAACAGGGAGCTCTAGGAAATCTAATGCTTGGAGATTGCTTCCAAAGAGTCCTAGACAAGGATTTTGTTTATCGTCTCAGGTTCTATCAATACACAGTGCTTTGAATAATTGAGATTTGTCTTTATCTTGCATACCTCTTGCATATTCTTTTTCTTCTCTTTCTATCTCCTATTCTCTACTTTCTTCTCTCTATAATCCCCGATGGATACAATTTATTGACTAAAACCCCTCCAACAACATGGTCACTAAGTGTGAACCTCCTAACAAAGAAGATGTGACACAATAAATGTACCATAACCAAGGATGGATTACGTGGGTATAGTCTAGCTGTAGAATCACTAGCATATCCTCATGTCAGTCACCTAACATGCCAATGAATAATATCGTGCCATATCACCAAGGCACGTAGTAGATGCTAGTAGAGCTTGATATCTCGATACTTTTGAGGCTTGATCTAGGGCCTTTTTAGAGGCTATTGAGCATTGTCACAAGGCCTATTGATGCTAGCATTTGAAGTATCCCCTTCATCAACAACCCACATATTTGTGCTTGTTTAAGCAACCCTTACCCCATCAAATTTGACACCTCTCCCACCTCCAATGTGGCCTTTGACATTTTTGGTAATCATCTCAGGTACCCTTAGAATTAGCATTGAGCATTGCACATGAGATTTGAGCTCATAGACTTCAGGTCATTGCTATATATAGCAATAGACCTACTACTTACAGGTTTATGAAGGCTTTGCTTTTCATTGTTTAGAGCTTGTACATGCTTCCTAGAATACCCATATGCACATGTATTGATGTTGGATACTTGGGAAATGATATGGCATTGATGTGAGACACTATTGAACTAATTTGAGCACACATTTGGCTCAATTTTCTCAAAGATTTCATTGTTTTAATAGTAGGAATGAATGTCATTTATATGGAAAAAGTATATGCATATTGTCATTGGATGCTTCCCAAGCACGATGTCTGCTACATTGGGATATAGCATTGATCTTATATACTTGGATGAGCTCCTGACATGCTATTGAGCTAAGATTGGAGCTTGGTTTTATTGACATTGATTTTCATTCACTATTATGGATGCTACTTAGTTGCCATAGTAAGAGCTTTGCAGAATACTTGGGTCCCATGCTTCCGAATGTCTATCATATGGATATTAGATGTCTAGGTGCCACATACATGATGTGTTGAGCTTCTTATGCTTATTTGATATTTGACTTTTGTTCCAATGGGAGCAACTACTTGCTACTTGGATGCTACATAGAGCACTTGATATTTGCACTTGAGAGCTTGAGTATACTATATTGAGACAGTGGAATTCATTGTGATATGTTTATGCTCTCTTGATGTGTATTGGATGTAGTTACCCTATGATGGGCTGATTTAATCTCTTGGCTTGGACCTAGCACTTATACCTCTCATGGTGTTGTCAGTGGCATTTATATGTTTTTGGGTTATGTATTGAGCTTTACTCAGTGGATTATGCATCTAACAGTTCTCTTCATTTACCTTGAGACCTATCCTATGCATCATGTCTATACTTATTGTATGCATGGTTACTGACATATTGCAATTGTGACAGTCTTCACTACGGTTATTCCTGGCTTCTTCATCTTGATTTCTCATAGTGGATTGCTGATGTATTGCTATAGTATGAAAATAGACAAGAGGAAAGAGAGGTGAAGGATCCAAGAGCACACATATACAAAAGCAATGGAGACTTGAGCACATAGAGAGATAGGACTGAAATCTTCTTATTCTTCTTTCTTCTTCTTCCGCACAAAAAAAATAATTCTATAACACAATAAAAGACTAATATGAAAGTACCACAACGTAAGTACATGCGGTCACTAAGTGTGAACCTACTAGAAAAGAAGAGATGGCACAATAAATGTTCCATATACAAGGATGAACTACATGGGTATAGTCCAATTGTAGAATCACTGGTGTATCCTCATGTCAACCACCTAACACACTAGTGAATATATTATGCCACATCACCAAGGCACATAGTGGATGCTAGCTCATTTAGACCTTGACATTTAATACTCCCTCTCAAGCTTAGTATGAGCTCATGAACTCCAAGCATAGTATTGAAGCGTTAAAGCTTCTCAACTCCCAAGGCCTTGATGAAAATGTTAGGTGCTTGATCCTCTGTGCTGGCATAAACAAAGTCAATATCACTTGCTAGAACCTACTCCCAAATGAAATTGTAATGGATATCTATGTGTTTGGACTGCATATGATAGATTGTATTCCTAGCCAATTGAATGCTAATAAGGTTATCACAATAGGTGATAACCTTCTTATCCACCTACATCCCCAAATCACCAAGTAGCTTGCATAACCAAGCTACCTCACATGCTACAATTACAATACCTCTGTACTCTGCCTCTATACTAGACAAGGCAAGTGCTGGCTATTTCTTACTGCTCCAAGTAATAGCATCACTCCCAAAGAAAAACATCAAACCATGGTAGATCTCCTATCTAAAATACTACCAACCCAATTTGAAACTGTGTAACCATATAAATATAATGGTACACAGCACCGTAGGATAAGGCATAGTCCAATGTGGACTTGATATAGCATAATGTGCGCTGCATTGTATCCAAATGTGGCTTCCGTGGAAATTGCGTAAACTAGCTCTCCAAACCAATTGTATACTTTAGGTATAGCCTAATGATCATCAAATAGATCAGGCTGCCCACAATCTTCCAATACATAGTGACATCCTCAATGAAGTTGCCCTCATGTATATTAAGATTAGCATTAACATCCAAAAGTATAGAGATGGTCTTGTAATCAGCGATACCATACTTCTTCAATATATTCAATGCATATTGTCTTTGTGACAACCATATATCCTCTTGAGTCTTGATTATCTCTATGCTGAGAAATAGTGTAGCTCTTGCAAATCCTTTATCTCAAATTCAACTTTGAGAAGACCCTTCACATTATCAATCTCTGTCTCAATATCACCTACAATGATCAAATCATCCACATATATAGTAATGATCATAATACACGCATCATTTTAACATACAAAAAGTGAGTGATCAGCCTATTCTTTGCAAAATCCAATGTTGACAAGGTATTGTGTAATCCTATCATGCTATATCCTAGGTTCTTACTTCAATCCATAAAAGGCCTTATGAAGCTTGCATACATAATTTTGATGATTCTCTTTCACATAGCCAAGTGGCTACTCCCATAAACTTCCTCTTGCAATTCCCCCTACAAGAAGGCATTCTTAACATCCATTTGATGCATGATACAACTTTTTGATGCAGCCACTACTATGACAGCCCTTATAGTGACCATTATAGTCATTGGATCAAATGTCTCCTCATAATGAATACCATGAGTATCTGTATATCCTTTGGTAATGAGTCGTGTCTTATATGTTCAAAGATGAGAGAGAGAGAGACAGGGAAACTCAATCTCCATGAACCTTCAGGTTCCCATAGCTTTCTTCATTATTCCGCACTTGCTGAGAAGCACACAATACAATGTAATGTAACCTAGTCTTAGTGCTGACTAGATTGACTAACTCTAGTCAGGTCACCTACTAACACAAACCCAACTTATTCAATGTAGTCACATGGAGACAGCATGCACCTAGCTGTCACAGATGTCGATCACACATAAAGATGTACCTACTGAGCTTGACTTCTAGCACTCCCCCTCAAGCTCAAAAACAAAACTCAAGTCATCTGCATCACTCCAAGTAGCTGTCTAAAGTGAATGAACTTATCTTTACTAAGTGATTTGGTAAAAATGTCTGCTACCTGGTCTTCAGTCTTCACATGCTCTAAGTCAATCTGATCTGCTAAAATCATTTCCCTGATGAAATGGTAGTGAACCTCAATGTGTTTCGATCTTGCATGATAAACAGGATTGCTTGCTAAGATGACACTACTCAAATTGTCACAGTACAGCCTGACTTTGCTGTCCAAGTGTACTCCCAAGTCATTCAACAATTTCTATAACCACATAGCTTCACACGCCGCTAAGCCTGCACCATGATACTCCGCTTTCTTACTGGACAGTGCAATTATAGGCTGTTTCTTACTTTGCCAACAACTGATCATGCTACTACCCAATCCAAATGCATAACCACTGGTTGACCTCCTATCATACGTGCAACCAACCCAATCAGCATCAGTATACCCCATCAAGTCAAGGGGTTTTTCATATGCATAAAACAGCCCATGATCTGTGGTACTCTTTACATATCTCAGAATTCTCCTGATTGCATCCAAGTGTGGTTTGTGAGGCTTTTGCATGAACTGACTGATCAGCCCCATAGCATAACTCAAGTCAGGTCTAGTGATCATGAGATAGATCAAGCTGCCTACCATCTGTCTGTACATGGTAACATTCTCAATCTCTGTCCCAACATTAATCTACAGCTTGACATTCTGCTCTAAAGGCATATCCATAGGCTTGCAATCAGCCATACCATATTTCTGTAACATGTCCTGAGCATATTGCTTCTGTAGTAGCCATATGCCTTGAGGTGTAGAGACAACCTCAATCCCCAAAAAATATTTCAGCTCTCCTAGGTCCTTGACCTTAAACTTAGCCTATAAACAAGTCTTTACTTCAATAATCCCGCTTTCATCATCTCCTATAATGATTAATTCATCAACATAGACCACTAGAAATACATAGCCATGATCTATCTTCTTCACAAACAAACTATGATTAGCATCACCCAATCGGAAACCATGTTGCTGCAAATAACTGCTAATGCAAGCATTCCATGCTCTGGGTGCCTGTTTCAACCCATATAATGCCTTTTTCATCCGGCATACATGTGCTGGAAATTCTGGATGTACATAGCCTTCAGGCTGTTCCATGTAAACTTCTTCCTGTAACTCTCCATTCAGAAAGGCATTCTTTACGTCCATTTGCCATAGTTTCCAATCTCTAGCTGCTGCCAAAGCAATCATAGTTCTAACTGTAGCCATCTTTGCTACAGGGCTGAAAGTCTCCTCATAATCAAGACCATACTACTGCGCATACCCTTTGCAACCAGCATGGCCTTGTATCTTTCCAATGATCCATCTGATTTACATTTTACCTTATACACCCACTTGCAGCCAATAGGTGTTTTGCCCTCAGGCAATTGTACCAAATCCCATGTGCCATTTTCAGCCAAAGCTCAATATTCCTCATCCATAGCAACATGCCAATCCTCATCTGCATTTGCCTCATCAAACTTACTTGTTCTCTAAAACCTATTACTTTCATCATATAAGCATAATGATGGGCTGAATATCCAGTGTAAGTATACCTATCAAAAAGTCATCTGACCCTCTCTGATCTCCTAAGCTGTGGCTCACTGTGAGCTTGCCTCTCATGAGGCAGCACATAACAACTTTGCCTAGCACCTGGCATCATAACAGACGTAATCCCCAATTCACTATCTAAGCTGTCACTGCTAGATGAATCATAACCTGCAGTGAGTGGACCTGTTACATCTTCAAAAACTTTTTATTTTCCCTTATTTGTTCTCCCCCTCACTGACATATCCATGTCAGTGGATGCAGTAGTGTGACTGCGCAATCATCCTGTCCAAGGACTCACTGTAGATGATACATCACCTGTTTGACCACTCATGGAAGTACTCTCTGCAGGAGTATTTTCAGCATGACTCATACTAGGTGAGCCATCAGTAGGCACTGCAACAAGATTCCCATACCAGGATGCTAACTCATCAAATACCACATCTCTACTTATGAGTGTTTCATGCGTAGAAGGTACATAACACTTATAAGCTTTCCGTTCTTGTGCATATCCCACAAACACACTCTTCACTATCTTAGGATCCAATTTCTTCCTCTTCTCATCCGGTATATGCACATATGCAATGCTGCCAAATACTTCAAGTGCGAAATATCAGGTTTATGACCATACAGTCTCTCATATGGAGTGACATCATGAATCCTTGCTGTAGGGGTTTGATTCAGCACATAGACAATAGTCATCACTGCTTCAGCCCAATAACCATTTGTTTGGCAGACATTTCTCATTCAACATAGCTCTAGCTGATTCCATCAGGACCCTGCTTTTCCTCTCTACAGCACCGTTTTGCTGCGGTGTATAGCTACATGTGAGCTATCTTCTGATCCTATATTTAGCAAGATACCTGTCAAAGTAATTAGAGACATATTCATCTCCTCCATCTGATCTCAAATAGGATATGTAGCAACCCAACTCATTTTCAGCATGCTTCTTGAAGTCTTTGAATGCATCAAACACATCATCTTTATGCTTCAAAACATAAAGCTAAGTGTACCTACTAAAATCATCAATAAATGAGACGTAATACCGTGCACCTCCAAAATAAGCATTATGTGAAGGACCCCAGACATCAGAGTGCACCAACTATAAAGGCCTAGTGTTGTTTTTTACATGTTTCATGAAAGGAAACCATGCCTGCTTCCCAAACTCACATGCAGGGCATACATGACCAAAGTCATTATACTTGAATTTAGGTAATCCAAGTAGCTGCATAGATTTCAGCTTTTGTACATTGACATGTCCAATCCGCTTGTGCCAAATCTCTACATCCTGAATGGCACTCTCATCATGAGCAAACATGGCTGCCTTAAGTCCCGGAATGGTCGCATCTAATGTAAACATCATGCCATCCCTTCTGCCCTTGGCAATTAACTTGCAGCCATTTCCATACTCCTCAATGAAGCATCCATCTTTGTTAAATCTCACTTGCAGATTCAGTTCTGCCATTTGACCCACAAACAAAAGATTCTTTGTTATAGTTGGTACATGTAATACATCATGCAAGCCTTTCTTCTTGCCATCAGGCATCATAAGAGAAACAATCCCTTTATGCTTTATGTCATGTTGGGTGTCATCCCTAGTACATACATGACCATGTATACCTTCAACCATCTCATCAAACCACTCTCCATGTAGTGTCATGTGGTTTGACGCTCCAGAGTCAATGTACCATCTATCATCTCTATCATGTCTTGATGCATTTTTGGATACATGCTGCATGGCAAAGAGTCTATCAAATTGCTCATCATGAGAACCACTGGAAGATGCATAGTGCCCATGTTGTCTGCCCTTTGCCTTCATATCTCCCTGCTTCTTGTAGCAATCCTTTGCAATGTGCCCATGCCTGCCACAATAATGACAATCTTTGTCCTTGTTGGACTAATCAAAAGACTGCCATGAACCAGATCCACCACCTCTACCTCAGGGTGATCTCCCCCTACGTCTAAACCCGCCAGGCCTTGTGTATTTGAACCATGTCAATTACCCTGTTGATGCTGCTGTCCATAAGCATTATGAGTGTCACCATGACCTCAAAATGAACCACGACCTCTAAATCCTGTGCCACACTAGCTAGAGTATAACACATTGTCTCTACTTTGAGATACACTGGAACCTGTATTCAAACCAAGTTTGACCTCCTCATGCAGCAACAAAGCAACTAGCTCTTCCCAGGTAGGGGGCTCCTCTCTAACAGAGATGGATGTGTCAAAAGATTTGTACTCTTTCCCTAATCCATTCAAGGAAACAACAATCATATCATCTTCTGATACACTTGAGCCAATGGTAGCAAGTTGATCAGCTATGGTCTTAATCTCAGTGGTATACACATGGATGCTCCTGCCATTCCTAGACATGTTGTTGAACTGTTGTTTCAACTGGATCTTTCGTGCATGTGTCATGGTTCCATAATTTTTCATCAGTATGTCCCAAGCATCCTTCGGAGTCTCACATCCAGCAATTTGAATTACCATAGCATCAGATATACATAGAGAAAACCAATGCAGCACCTTGCATGCTCTCTCATTCCATAGCCTATAAGCTCTTTTCTATTCATTAGTTGGATTCATTACAGGCAACTCAGGAGCAGCCTCATCTCCTGTACATAGATCCCAATAACCTCTGCCAACCAGAAAGTTTTTCATCCTGAATTTCCATAATGCAAAGTTCTTGTTATCTAACTTTTCTCCAACTATCTGAGTGATATTGTCAGTCCCATGTGCATTAGCCATGATGCAATAGACTGTCTATCAAGTGCCTGACTCCCTGCAAGTTGATAAGTATCACTGACCAAGTTCAGTCCACAACAATTTATGACAGTTTTCTTCAATTAATTGCAGTAAAAAACCAGGGTATTTCAGCCCACTAATAACCCAAAACAACCCACAAACAAGTGGTCTCAGTTGTAGGTATAACTGTCAATACATAAGCTATGTACTTGCTTCAGCTTAAGCTTATGCAACCTCACTGCCAGGGTGAATACATGCAGTCTAAAAACTGTAAACTGTGAGTAACCAATAGCAATTGCAAGGTCAAAACTGAGTGGTATTCATGTCATACATGGCCCAAAACTTCCCAGATAGCTACTAGTACATTTGGCAGTCAAGACATAAGCACAGAGGCACAAAACAGTGCATAACCAACAAGTATAAGTGACATAAATTTGCTTACAGATCATCAACAACCAATATTCTAGCAACCAAGATGTATTTTAGCTTCAAAAGTCCTCAAGACATGTCATACATTTACTTTGTAGTGGCAAGTTCAATACATAAGCATTTGAGTAGGCATAGACAACCTGTCTTCATTAATTCACTGTCAAAGAGTACATGACTGTTCATAACCATGACTATTCACAACCAGCCCAAGCACTGTCAAGGGACTTATTTCAGGTTTAGATTTGAATATTCAGCAACATCCAATGCTTTCCTCAATCCTCCATACATTCAACATGCATATGTCAGTTCATATAGGTGATAGAAGCTCCAAAGTGACATGTATTGCTTCAGCAAGATACAATGCTTGTCATTCATTGTGTATGATAGTTTTCAGCCATTAACATATTTCAAATATGAATGATTTTAGTGAGCAACTTCAGCTCAAATGCATTTCATCAAGTACATATGTCCTCATGGCATATACTTTTGCTCCATCGATGCTTCTGGTATGTTTGAGGGCTCCAGATTCATGTCATAAATGCATACATGCTTTGTAATGCCTGTATACAGCAGGCCACTATTTGTTGGAGACCTACAGTCTCTATTCTCAGCTCATAGGTGAGCTCTCACATAAGCATTTACACCTTGCACTCTTCAAGTACCTTCCACTAGTCTCTGTCAGGCATTTAGCCACTTCATATCACTTACATGTGATGTTTTTCAGCCACGAAGATGTCTGTAAAATACAGGTGCAGTTTGCGCAGATCTGTCCTCTGCTCTAGCAGATCCATTTGATAATGGTGATGATGATGAAGAACACACTAGTGCTTAATACCCCCTTCACAAGGCTCTAAACAAGCCACAGATAGTAGCTTGAACCATAGAGTAAGCAATCACACAATGCCTACCTTCCATCACAATGATAGCTTGTTTGATCTTTGAAAACCCTTGATCTTCCACTCCTACAAGTCTTCTTGACTTCCTCCTGCTCCAGAGAGCTCAACCTGGCAATGCTCTGATACCATGTTCAAATATGAGAGAGAGAGAGACAGGGAAACTCAATCTCCATGAACCTTCAGGTTCCCATAGCTTTCTTCAGTATTCCACACTTGCTGAGAAGCACACAATACAATGTAACGTAACCTAGTCTTAGTGTTGACTAGACTAACTAACTCTAGTCAAGTCACCTACTAACACAAACCCGACTTATTCAATGTAGTCACATGGAGACAACACACACCTAGCTGTCAGAGTTTTCAGTCACATATAAAGACGTACCTACTGAGCTTGACTTCTAACATTATATCTCTAGATCTATCAAACCTTGTAAACCCATTTGTAGTCAATTGCTTTCTTACCTTCAGGTAAGGGCACTAACTCCCATGTGTCAATATCTATGAGTGCAACCATTTCTTCATCCATAGCATGATCCCAATGCACATAACCCATTGCATCCTCAAAACAAGTGGGTTTCACATCCTACACAACCTTAGCCATGTATGCATAGTGATGAGCTACATAGCTATCATATGTCAATAGTTGCTACATTGGCTTTCTCACTCTACTTGACCTGTGTAGACCTGGATCGCTAGGTGCTCTAGCATCCTCTTATGTCTTCCACACACCATGTGTTTTAATAGATGGAATCCCAAAATCCTCATCCAAGCTTTGCTTGGATTCATCTGAGTCAACAATGACATGAGAGAAACCTAATGACACATCTGTCACAATAGGTGAGTTCCCAACTTTCTCTTTACCTTTTCCTGACATATGTGATATACTTGGTAGAGTAACCTGTGACCTCAATTTGCCACTCCAAGTTCTATTAGCAACAGAACCATGACTAGGAGACTCTTGTGGTCCACTCAATTTTTATGACAGCTAACTTGTTTCCTTTGCATAACTACTTTCTCATGCTCATCAACCCCAAGTATATTCTACACAGTACTATACTGGCTACTCATTTCATCAAACACAACATCCTTGCTAGCTCTCAACTCATGGATAACAAGGTTATAACAACCGTATCCCTTTTGCTCAAGAGAATATCCAACAAATATTATTATTTTTCTTTGGGATCCAATTTACTATGCAACTCAAGAATACGCACATAACCAATACATCCAAACACTTTTAAATGGGATAGATTTGGCTTTCTATCCATAAACTTCTCTTCAAATATCATACCATGTATAGGCTTAGCAATGGGCATCCTATTCATAATGTTTACAATAGTAGCAACTGCTTTAGCCCAATACTAATGAGGTAGGTTTCTCTCTGACATCAGTGCATGAGCCACCTCTGTAATATGCATGTTTTTTCGCTCATTAACTCCATTTTTCTATGGAGCTATCTATATGTATACTACCTCCGTATACCATTTTTCTAGAAAATAGCAAAAATCCCATTCGAGAGATATTCTCCCTGTCTATCCAACCTTTGGCATTTAATATGTAACCATATCTCCTTCTCAACCAAAGCCTTAGAGCTTTTAAAATGAGTAAACACCTCACTTTTCTCGTGCATAAAGTAAACCCATGCTTTATGTACGATCATCAATAAAGGAAATATAATACTTGCAACCACTCAAAGTTGCAATCTCTATAGGACCCCGCACATCAAAATATATCAATTCCAGTGGCTTCTTGCATACATGCTTCTCATTTGATAATGCCTACTTGTTTTCCAAATTGACAAGCTTCACATACTTTATGCATCCCATCAACCCTAAACTTGGGCAAGCCATCCACAATCTGTTTTGGTTACATGCCTTCTAGTCACTACACATTCACATGACCAATTAATTTCAATATTAGTCATACAACACTTGAATCTTGTGCAAACATGGCAACATACATTTTAGATAGACTTACATCAAGAGTAAACAATCCACCTACAATCCATCTGCAATTATTTTTTAGATCTTCTACATAATAACCATCAATTGTGAACCAAGCCTACAATCCTTGTTCTACCATCTGACCAACAAAAACAAAGTTTTTTGTAATATTTGGTACATGTAGCACATTAATCAAGTACTTAGTTTTTCTATCCTTGCATATTCAAAGGAACATTTTCAACATGAGTAATGAGGTGAGCTATATTATCCCCTATCTCCACATAGCTCATAAACTCTAGACTACATATCTCCTTAAACCACTCTCTATGAGAAGTCATGCGGTTAGAGGCACTTGAATCTACATGTCGTACATTATTCTTTGATGAACCATTAGCAGTCATAGTGTTCATAAAGTGCTACATAACAAACAACTATTTACTTTTGTCACCATTGTTTCTACTTACTGGATGCGTAGTTACCTTGCGGTATTTTTCCATTTTTAATTTTAGCCTTCTTTTTTAAGTAACTTTTTAAAAATATGGCCTTTTTTACCAGAGTACTAGGATTCTCTGCTGTCAGTAGGTTGCCTAATAGAATTTGCAACTTGCCCTTTTTTACTTCCCCTTCCTCAAGACTATCCTCCTCTATTTTGTGATGCATCATAACCTTGACCACAACCACCACCTTAGACTCTGCCACAACCTCTATCTTTGCTAGTAGAGTAAGACACATGTTCAGACTTAGCTTTACTTAGAGAAGAAGAGAAATCCAAGCTAGGGTTCTTCTTCTCAAGAATCAGCATAGAAATCAAGTCTATAAAATCAAGGATATCATCCCTCATATTCATAGATGACCTAAAGCTCTTGTATGCATCTCCAAGTCCATCTAAGCATATATACACAACATCATCATCATCATCAACTACCACACTAATAGATCCAAGAGTTTCCACAATACTCTTGATCTATAAGGCATAATCATTAATGGAAAGGTTTTCTCTTTTCACTTTGTTCTTTGGGCTATAGCTTTTTGGCCTTTATATTTACTTCAAACAACCTTGGCAAATTCTTCCATGCAATAGCAAGGGTTTCAAATTCCTACAAATAGCCCATGATGCTAACTACGACATTGGTTGGCAGATAACCAATACATGACTTTACTATGTGTCTATTTTTAATCTTTCTTAGCCTTTAACTATTCTGGAATAGCATTTCATGTAGGGACTTCAAGTGCTACTGCCATATCTCACTCAATGTAATTCCAAACACCTTTGCCCTTCAAGAATTTTTTCATCCTAAACTTTCATGTAGAATCATTGTTATTATCAAGCTTCTCTCACTGACAATCTGGTTAAAGTTATTAGACATTTTGAAAAAATAAAAAACCTTGCAAAAGCATGCAATCTACAAGCAAGCTGATACCAAGTGCATCATAACTAAACATGTAGGCTTTTTCATTGATTGCATAGTAATAACTACAATCGACAATCTATATGCAAATACCTTTTGTATCTACAACTCAATAAACATCTAAAATCTTATTGATTCAAAATCTATAAGTTATGCACCTATAAATGGCAGACACAGTTGAAACTACAGTATACCCAAAAGCTACTATATTGAGACCACTTATAGGTCTAGAACAAAGGCCAAAACAACTTCAGATACCAAAAATCATAGCTGGAAAGCTGTGAAGGGCTTATATGTAGCATATACAGCCATACCCAACATCAGGGGCCTCCTGTGGTTATAACCTAAGGTAAATTGAGTAAGTGAAAGAGCTTCTTACTTATTACTTGATTGCTAGCTTCCATGCTCCAATGCCTTCACCTCAACCTCCAGTCAAGCTCTGCACAGCTATGGGACATCTTTGATACCATGAAAACAAACAAGAGGGAAGACAGGTGAAGCACCCAAGAGCACACGTACACAAAAGCAATGGAGACATGAGAACATAGAAAGATAGGGCTGAAATCTTCTTCTTCTTCTTTCTTCTTCTTCCACACAAAAGAATTAAGCCTACAATAATATGATAAAAGACTAATATAAAAGTACCACAACATATGTACATCTGGTCATTGAGTGTGAACCTGCTAGGAAAGAAGAGGTGGCGCAATAAATGTTGAGATATCGAGCTCCACTCGTGATACGCCAGGGTGACCGTTGTATATTTATGTCACCGACTTGTCAGTTGCAGATGCGGTTGGTACACCGCCCATGAATAATAGCTACATGATAGCTATCCTTATCTACTCTAGTTCGTGGCTCAGTTAGTATGCCACCTTAGTTAGTTGAGTTTGGTTTGAGACCCATATATAGGGTTCTTCTATTTCTTTGTACCAGAGTTTTCTTTTGGCTTACACAACTAAGAAGAGGAAAACTGTTTTCAGCCTCCACCCTTGTGTGTCTTCCCCCATTGTGCAAGCAAGAAAGCTTCAAGCGAGACTCCTTCCTTCTCTCCCACAATCTTGACATGGTATCAGAGCCTTGTTCGTGGTAAGGAGCTCAAGAAAGCAAGCCAAGCTCGCGGTGGTCTGGTAAGAGGAGCAGTGTTGCTTTCATTTCCTGTTTTGGGAGCAGATCTCTGCAGGTAGCACAGCCGGAAATTGCAGGAGTGCATTGTCTCAGGTTGAGACGCCCTTCGCGGTGAAGCAAGAGGGCAGTATATGCTGCGGGCGAGGGCTTTAGCCCTCGACGACCTTGTTTTTTTTATTTGAGGCCATTTCGGGGCCTGTTTTGCAGACGGAAGTTTTCTGCACGCACTCAAGAAAAGGCCCAGTTTTATGCTGTGCAACCACTGTTCTACAGGTCAGTGAAAAGTTACTGTAGAAATCGCATCGTATGCTTGTGCGCAGAGACATTGGGAGTTACAGAATCATCCCTGTTGCTTGTTGATGCAAAATCGTCACTAGGAAGTGACTGTGTGGTTAAATACCACTTTCGCCAGTTTTGCAGATTTGCCCTTGTGAGGGTGAAGCTGAGTTTTTGCAGTGATAGAATTTTTCGCAGTGTTCTGTAATGGCGTCTGATTCTCTCTCACAGATTGTCACTGAAAAGCTTGACAAGAACAACTTCCAGGCATGGAAGTTTAGAATGACGAATTTCCTTATGGGAAAAGGATATTGGGAATTTGTTGCAGGAAATGAAGAAGAACCAGTTCTTCCTGATGTTCCCAATCAACAGCAAATGCAGGCATTCAAAGCATGGCATGAGAGAGCCAGGAAAGTTATGTATTGGCTGTCTATCAGCATTTCAGACTCTATGATTGTGCATATTCAGGATGCAAGTACGCCAAAGGAGGCATGGGATACTTTGTCAAAAATGTATAGCACAAATACGCAAGCCAGGAAAATGAAGCTCAAGCAAGAGTTGCATAATGTGCAAAGAGAAAGTATGAGCATCAACGACTACCACATGAAGGTGAAGAAGATTGCAGATGCACTTGCTTCCATTGGGTCGCCAGTGGAAGATGATGATTTAGTTTCCGTGACCTTGAATGGTCTAGGAAAGGATTATGCACAGTTTCGGACATCCATTTCAGTTCGTGAAAGATTTCCTGATTTTGAGGAGTTGATTGCTCTTCTAATTTCTGAGGAACAGAGAAATGGTGGTGCATCTTCTTCAGGAGGAACTTCAAAAGAAGCTGTCTTCTACTCAAATGCTGGAAGAGGTAGAGGCAGAGGTAGAGGAGGCCGATTTGGAGGCCGTGGCAGAAATCAGAATATGCAGCAAACTCAAGAAAACCAGTCCTATGGAGGAGGACGTGGTAACTCTAGAGGCAGGGGGAGCCAAAGAGGTCGTGGTGGATGGCAAAGAGGTCAAAATGCAAACAGTAATGTTGAATGCTACTACTGTGGTAAAATGGGTCATATGGCTAAAGACTGCTATAAGAAGCAGAATGACATCATGAATGGAAAACTGCAACAAGGGAATTATGCATCTTCTAGTAGACAGGGTGATGACAGAAATGAGCATTTGTTCATGGTGCAGCACATGAACAATTCTGTGACAAGTGCAGAAGAAAGCAATGATGTATGGTATGTTGACTCAGGTGCATCAAACCACATGACAGGTCATGCAGAATGGATGGAGGATGCAAGGAAAATGGAAAAACCAGGATTTGTGGAGACTGGTGATGATACTGCACATCCTATTGTGCAGATTGGAAAAATTCCCTTGTCTATGCAGGATGGGAAAAAGAAATACCTGTCTGATGTATTTCATGTCCCGAATATCACCAAGAATCTGGTTTCTGTTGGTCAAATGGTTGAGCAGGGCTTGCAGGTCAGATTTAATCCTCATGGATGCTTTGTTGAGGATATGAAAAATAAAGGTCGCTTGATAGCAAAAGGAAAGAAGAAGGGCAGAATGTTTACATTGGATGCAAACATGCCTGAATTGAGTGCAGCAATGTTTGCACATGGGACCGGTGTAGTTGCAGATATTGATATCTGGCATAAACGCATTGGTCATGTTAATGTACAGCGACTTAAATCAATGCAGGCCCAAAATATTGTTGCAGGATTGCCTAAGTTCAAGGTTGCAGAAATGCATAAGGTATGTGAAGCCTGTCAATTTGGAAAACAGGCAAGGAAACCATTTCCTAGACATGTTCAAGAGAGTAAGAAGCCATTGGAATTAATCCACTCTGATGTGTGGACTACTAAAGCTGCATCTCTTGGAGGATGTCATTATTTTGTCACTTTTATTGATGACTATAGCAGAAAAGTTTGGGTGTATTTTATGAAAAAGAAAAGTGAAGTTTTTGGGCATTTCAAAACTCTTAAAGCTATGGTTGAAAAAGAAACAGGCCTGCAAGTAAAATGCCTAAGGTCAGATGGAGGGGGAGAGTACCTCTCAAATGAGTTTGCAAGGTTCCTGCAGGAGCATGGTATAAAGCAGCAATATTCATGCAATCATACCCCACAGCAAAATGGAATTGCAGAAAGAAAAAACAGACATATTGGAGAGGTATCTCGTGCCATGCTCAATGAAAAAGACTTGCCAGATTTTTATTGGGCTGAAGCAGTTGCTACAGCAGTCTACATAATGAACAAGACTCCCACTGCAGCAATACATGGAATGACTCCAGAGGAGAGGTATACTGGTAGGAAACCAGATATTTCTCATTTGAAAATTTTTGGTTGCATTGCCTATGTACATGTGCCAGATGAGCTGAGATCCAAGTTGGATCCAAAAGTTGAGAAGTGCATCTTTATTGGTTACTCTCTGCAGCAAAAAGGGTATAGATGCTATAACCCTTCTACTCGTAAGTTTACAGTGAGCAGAGATGTTGTTTTTGATGAGATGAGTAGCTGGTATAAACCAGTAAATGTGATTGATGATGAAGATGCACAAAATGGTAATGCTACACAGAATTCACAGCAGCAGTCACAAAATATTAGTGGACCTGGAGCGTCCTCTAGCAGTGGTTCACATTCTTCACCATGGACAGGCAGATTGAGATCAGGAGAATCTTCTCAAAGCAATGCAGATAGTGGTATGCAGGTATCACGAAAAGGAAAAGAGAAGGTTGATCAGCCCATGTTTGATGTGAATGCAGGTCACTCTTATGTGGATGGTGAATCCAGTGGCTCAGAACAGAGCATTGATGATGAGTTGGGTATTCCTTCTATTGTTACACCTGGAGTAAGGAAGACCAGGGATGTTTTGAGAGCACCTGGGAGTGAACCTACTTTGCACAGGTCTACAAGAGCTAGGTATCCTGTGGATAGGCTGAAATATGATGGATTTACAGCCATTCACTATGCATATATGGTCAAAGTGATACAGGAACCAGAACCCACATCTTTTGAGCAAGCCATGGGAAAAGAAAAATGGGAGAAAGCCATGGATGAAGAAATGGATGCCTTGGAAGCAAATGCTACATGGGAGTTAGTACCTTTGCCTAAAGGTAAGAATGCAATTGGTTGTAAGTGGGTTTATAAGGTGAAGCACAATGCTGATGGTTCTGTGAACAGATACAAGGCAAGATTAGTAGTCAAGGGGTATGCACAAACATATGGCATTGACTATGAAGAAACATTTAGTCCGGTTGCAAGGATGGCAACCGTAAGAGCAGTCATTGCTATGGCTGCATCAAAGGGATGGTCTTTACATCAGATGGATGTAAAGAATGCCTTCTTGCATGGTGATTTGCAAGAAGAGGTCTATATGGAGCAGCCACCAGGTTATGTGCATGCTGTTCATCCTGAGTTTGTTTGCAGGTTGAAGAAAGCCTTGTATGGCTTGAAGCAAGCACCTAGAGCATGGTCTGACAAGATAGGACAGTATCTTGTAACTATTGGCTTTCAGATTTCCAAGGCAGATTTCTCACTTTATGTGAGAAAAACAGAGAAAGGTATTATGCTGCTTGTCATTTATGTTGATGATTTGATTATGACAGGTGACAGTGATGAAGATATCCTTCATGTGAAAATGCTATTGAAGCAGAAGTTTGAGATGAAGGATTTGGGAGAGCTGCGTTATTTCTTGGGCATTGAGGTGATTAGATCACCAAGTGGGATACAGCTCTTGCAGAGGCAGTATGGATTGGACATGCTGTCCAAATATGGGATGATAGGCTGTAAGCCTATTTCAGTTCCTTTGGAGCAAAATGTGAAGCTGAGCACAGATGCAGGTGAGCTTCTAGAAGACCCTACTATGTACAGACGCATAGTAGGAAGTTTGATTTATATGACCATTACCAGGCCAGATTTGAGCTATGCTGTTGGATTGGTAAGTCAGTTTATGCAGGCTCCAAGGAAACCACATTTGGATGCGGCTAGACGCATACTTAGGTATGTGAAGTCCACATTGCAGTATGGACTATTTTATGAGACTGGGGTTCAGATACAGTTGCATGGATACACTGATGCTGATTGGGCTGGTAGTATTTCTGATAGACGATCTACCAGTGGATATGTATTCTCTTTTGGGAGTGCTGCAGTCACTTGGAGCAGCAAGAAACAGCCTACAGTTGCCTTGTCGAGCACAGAGGCTGAGTACAGGGTTGCAGCAATGGCTGCATGTGAGGTAGCTTGGTTGCATAAGCTACTTTATGATATGCATCAGTCTACAGATGGGTCAGTTGTCATTTATTGTGACAACATGAGTAGTATACACTTGGCAAATAACCCAGTCTATCATGCTAGAACAAAGCACATTGAGGTGCATTATCACTATGTGCGAGAGAGGGTTTTACTAGGTCTTATTGATCTAGTTTATGTCAGCACAGAGGATCAGGTAGCTGACATATTCACGAAGGCATTGGGCGCAGAGAAGCTGCGCAAGTTCAGAGACCTGCTTGGTGTGCAGGAATTGGGATTGAGCTCGAGGGGGAGTGTTGAGATATCGAGCTCCACTCGTGATACGCCAGGGTGACCGTTGTATATTTATGTCACCGACTTGTCAGTTGCAGATGCGGTTGGTACACCGCCCATGAATAATAGCTACATGATAGCTATCCTTATCTACTCTAGTTCGTGGCTCAGTTAGTATGCCACCTTAGTTAGTTGAGTTTGGTTTGAGACCCATATATAGGGTTCTTCTATTTCTTTGTACCAGAGTTTTCTTTTGGCTTACACAACTAAGAAGAGGAAAACTGTTTTCAGCCTCCACCCTTGTGTGTCTTCCCCCATTGTGCAAGCAAGAAAGCTTCAAGCGAGACTCCTTCCTTCTCTCCCACAATCTTGACAATAAATGCTCCATAACTAAGAGTGGACTGTGTGGGTGTGGTCCACAACTGTAAAATCAATGGCGTATCCTCATGTTAGTCATGTAACACATCAATCAATAATATCGTGTTACACCAAAAACGTTTATGATGATAAGTGGGCTAAATTTCATACCATTATACACGAGTATACCATTATGAAATATTTATTATCAGGTAGATTACAAGGAAAAAGCATACACATTGTCTTCAAGAGCTATTGAATGTAATTGAGGTTAACTATGCTAATGTAGTGTGATGTGCCTATTTAGGTATCCTTGGCGACAAGATTTATTAGTCTATCAATATGATTTTTCCTAGGCAACACCTCTCGGTACTCATTTGAATAATATAAGGAGTGCTGTCCAGACTCTCTCAAGTACACTTTACAATGGAAGGCCTTGGCCATTCCCACAAGAATCGACTTGAATTTCGGCTTGTAACTGAACTAAGGTCTCCTATTTGGGATTAACTAGTGTCAATCTTTGATCAACTACTTGTGCTAGATTGCTCGAAACCAAAGTTGACTTCTATCACACTTGGTTCAAGGAGAGTGAGAAACGAGGGGAAGTATGAGTACATAGATCCCTCTACCTTTAAGGCAAAGTCTGACTTCCTTCCCCTTAAAGGATACAGAGTAAAGGTTCTAATTGATTCTAGGAGTCAATTTTTCCTATAGTCTAATACATCAAATTTATGAGAAGCTCTTAACTTACCGAGACCACCCTATCTTAGGGAGAATTCATCAAGAATGAATCACCCCCTCTTGCTTCCCTTGGTTTGGTAGTTTTATTTTTCTACTTGCCTAATATATTTAAGCTATACACATAAAATCATCTTACTTAATTAATCATTTTAATGATAGTGTTCATTCATGTAAGTTAAATCACAACACATAAACAATGAAAACAATCCTTTTGAAAGATAGCTTCTTTATTTAATAGAAATTCTTATACAAGTGTTCACCTTCCACCCATACAAAAGAATGACATGAAACCTTTATTTTTCCAAGATTTTTGCCCCTAACTAGTACCGAGCCCTCAAGAAGTCCATCTTGAATTGCATAAGGATTTGGACGATTCTTAGGAGTCCAAGAGTTTACCAACCAAAGCCCTTCTGGCATCCTCAAATCCTCCTACCCAAGGATCCCCTATAAAGTGACCTCTCATCATCGAGGGGTTAGTCTAAAACTCTCTAAAATAGTAGCTAATCCCCCCTTGGAAGAAGGGATCTATAACTAGCATTGGGGGAGATCTAATGTGCTTTCCTTTTTTTATTTTGAAATCCAGTTGTAGACTTAGTATGTAGGAGTTTGCTTCAATTCCATCAAATTTCTAAGTGCATCTTGTATGCACCGCTACAGGCACAAGCAATTCTTCTTCAAGCAATATTCCTATAACAAATAGAGAGGTGATTCGAGTAAGATCTTAACTTAGAGGAAATTCTTTTCAATTTGAACCTCTTCTAACTTCTTGGATTTTTCCTAGTTTCCCTTCGAATTTGTCTTTTTCAAAGTTCCCTTTTTGAAGTCTAAACTTTGATTAACCTTCCTTCATTGCATCTTTCCTTGGTTATTACTAGTTGTTGTTCACAATTTTTACCTGTAACCCTTGTCAGATTGATCACTTGACCTCATTACGAATCTAGAATTTATCTTAATTTGTGGGAATTAATTGAGTCTTGGAATCATGATTTCTCCTTGGAGATTATGAGTCAACAAGGTGAGTATTTTTCCTGGGAATTCTTAGACTTTTATTCTTCTCAAGGAGAATTATATCATCCTTTTTCATTATCTTGTAATCTAGGATTCATATTTCACTTTCTTATTTTGGCAAAGTGAAATTGGTCCAAATATCCTAGGTTTAAAAATATCTATGCATTCGATTGAATAATTTTTATAAGCTATATACATCATAATTTTAATTTAATTAATAATAGTGAAAAAAAATCTCAAATAAATGTACTCTTAATCAATAATTTTTTATCGTCTACTTTAATTATCCTAATCCACTTTAATTTATAAATGTAATATGAAATCTTCTTGATATAATTTTTACCTATCTCTATGCTTACGTAATTTATGAATGCTAAAGGAAATATTCTAAATGAAAATTTGCATCTTTTTCTACATTTATATAGTTTATAAATGCTTCAAAATATCCTAAATGCAAATTTTTGCCTTTTCCTATATTTATATAGTTTATAAATTCTAAAAGAAATGTTCTTAATGTAGTTTTTTACTTGTCCTAACATTTACATAGTTTGTAAATACTAAAAGAAATATTCTAATTGTATCTTTTTACCTTTCTCTCTGTTTGCATAAATTTTCATATTTCTCTACATTTTCACAATACTAATTCATGTGAAAGGGAGGGATTAAGTTATATACTCTTGCCCTTAGAGGAATCAAGATGTCCTCATCTTGAAGGGACTTAGGATTTGATTTTAGTAAAATACGTAATTTATAAATGCTAAAAGAAATATTCTAAATGTAAATATTCATCGTTTTCTACATTTATATAATTTATAAATGCTTTAAAATATCCTAAATATAATTTTTTCCTTTTTCTATATTTAAATAGTTTACAAATTCTAAAAGAAATGTTCTTAATGTAGTTTTTTACTTGTCCTAACATTTACATAGTTTATAAATACTAAAGGAAATATTCTAATTGTATATTTTTACCTTTCTCTCTATTTGCATAAATTTTCACATTTTCCTAGACTTTCACAATACTAATTCATATGAAAGGGAGGGAAGAAAGTTATATCCTCTTCGGCTTAGAGGAATCAAGATGTCCTCATCTTCATGGACTTAGGATTTGATTCTAGCACAGAAATGGAGATCATGGTGCTTATGGGTTAGGACTCCTCAATACTTCTGCTATGCTACTTGACTACATACATCACTGAGGTTTAAGATTATAAGGACAAGGTAAAATAGCCATTATAAAGTATCTTTCATTACAAGTGTAGGGCTTATTACATTTCATGAATAAATCAAGGAATGTAGAAGAGCTTTGTATCCATTTCTTGCTTGCTTACTTTCAAGCTCCACTCAATCTTCAATTGAGCTCCTTGCAACCATGGGACAGCTTTGATACCATGGAAATAGAAAAAATATGAGAGAGGTAAAAAAAACCAAGAGCACACATACAAATCTATCTCATGTTCTATTGATAGATACAAAAGGAAACCCGTATTCACATCCTTGAAATCTCACATCACTATGTGGTTGATAAAGAAGATCGGCTTGCAAAAATTGTTTTGTATTGTAAATGTGTGTGTGTGTGTGTGTGTGTGTGTGTGTGTGTGTGTGTGTGTGTGTGTGTGTGTGTGTGTGTGTGTGTGTGTGAGAGAGCTATATACCAGTAAAGGAATAACTATTTGTTGCAACACATGGCACAATCGAATGTAATACAAGTTGTATTGATCTAGAGTGCTTGCACAAATGTTTCCATATTGAAAACATGAGAGAGAGAGAGAGAGAAAGGGAGAGAATTGTTTTTCCAATAAAGAGAACTCTTCATGTAGAGAGAGAGAGAGAGAGAGAGAGAGAGAGAGAACTACTTATTGCAATACCTTTCATAATACAATATAATACAGATTTTGTCAATCCAGAATGCTAGCATAAATTAATTTTAGATTGTGTGTGTGTGTGTGTGTGTGTGTGTGTGTGTGTGTGTGTGTGAAAGAGAGAGATCAAGAAACTAAAGGTGGTAGTAAAGGTAGTGATAGTAGTGGCAGTAGTGGAGCTAGCGATGGTGGTGTTGGTGGTGGAAGAGGAAGTGGAGATGGGTATATCTAAGGGTGGAATAAGGGAACTATTTGGAACAAGAACATAGGGTTTACCAAAAAAAGTTCTCTCAAAAACTCATTTCTTGCCTTTTTCCCTTGTGAACAAGATATTGTAGCCATTTCTCTTTAAGTTTGTCTTGGTATTCTTTGATCATATCCTAATTTATAGTAGCAGATTATTGCAGAATCATTTGTTACATATGAGAAAGGTATTGGATGTACTGAGGCATTATAGGCTCTTTGCTATAATGAGACCAAATGTCCATTTGTGCAAATGAAGGTGGAATACTTGGAACATATTGTCAATAAGAAGGGAATCAATACTAACCCTAAGAAGATGCAATGTGTTAGAGATTAGCAGCCTAACAAATACTACTTCCCTTGTGAATCTCTTGGTTTATCATCATTCTATCATAGATTCATTAGACATTATGTGATTATATAAGTAATTTAACTCATAGAGTCTAAAAGAAAGCTTTCTTTTGGGATGCCATAATTGATCGAAGCTTCAATTAGTTAAATGAATTGCTTACTTTTGCTCTTGTTTCGGTTTAATGTCTAGACTTCTCTAAGGAGTTTACCATTGAGTGTGATGCCAGTGAATGGGGAATAAGTGCAATCTTGTTATAGAAGAATAGTTTTATTACACTTAAAAGTTGTATGGTTATAGAAAAGGAGATGGCAATGAATGTTTATGACCAAGAAATATTGGCTATCCTCCATACAATAAAGAAATATTACCATTATTCGTATGGTTAAAAGTAATCACATGGTCCTTAAGTATTTCCTCTCCTAGTCAAATCTTACTCTTAAGTAGCTAGGTAAGTTGTGACACTATAAAATTATGACTTTGATATTACTCATACATGGGGTAAAGATAATATATTCGATGATTCTCTCTCTAGAATCATAACAACAAAATTGGACCATATATATGGAGCCCAAGAAATTCACTATATATATACTTTCTATATCACATGCATGTGATTTTTAAAATATTTCTTGATATTTAAGAGTTTCATAAGTGCAAGGAGAAATATCATTGACACGATTTTTACCATCCTTTACATTCTCATGATTTATAAATGCAAAAATGAATTATTCTTAATGTAACTTCCATTTTCCAACATTTATATGATTTATAATGCAAAAATATTTTATTCTTAATACAAATTTCATGTTTTTAATGTTTACATGATTTATACATGCAAAAAATATTTTTTTCTTAATGCAACTTCCATCTTTCCAATGTTTACATGATTTATAAATGCAAAAAGAATTTATTTTTAATGCAAATTCCATCTTTTCAACATTTACATGATCTATAAATGCAAAAAGAATTTATTCTTAATGCAATTATTTGTCTATATGGAAGTTAAGATAATTTACTCCATGAGATGTTGTGCAATTTATCCTAACTTTGAATTACATAATTTTAATTTAATAATACTTACTTGTTCTATTGTTATGTTCCTAGCCATGTATAAAGGAGCATTAATTTACAAAGGAACCTAATCTTGTCTCGTGTATGATGGCATATCAACCACATTTACAATCATGTCAGTAGCTCCTGTGCTCCTCCTCACTCTAGAATCTCTCCTCTTTGGGACCATTGTGAGAAGAAATCTACAGCACTAACTCCAAGTTTTGACAGTCTTGAGCTCTAGGTGGTTTGGCAATTTCTTGTGGCTTGACTTTGCTAGGAAAGATCGGAGTCATTGTAAAGGCAAGCTCACCCTCAACCGCCAAGACCCACGGACCGCTTATCATTTCAAGTGTTTCAAGTGAGCACTAATGGCTACCTCTCACATAGCCGACGCAGTATCCCTCTCTAAGAGTGCAGTGAGCTTATCTCGATGCCTGAATGAGTTGCCTCCTCCCTCAAGCACATCGGCAGCTCCACAATTCTTGATGTAAGCTCAAACATCCTCAAGCCCTCCACCTCCAAGCTCCGTCCTCCATAGCCACATGCAAGACAAGAGAAGAGGAGAGAAGAGAATAAGAAGAGAGGAGATGGTGGAGAGCTTCACTTCATTGATCCCTCACCCTCACACACTCACTCCCTCACTCCCTCTCTCAAGCGCGCACAAGAAGGCAAGGGGAGAGAAGAAGAGAAGAAGAAGAGTTTCTTGTTGCCACACACCAAATAATGAGCTCTCATTCACTTTTTAGACTTTATATTCATGCCCTAAAAGCCCATGGGCACCCATCCCCTTTTTTACATGACCGAACATTGTGGCAAGGTCCTTTTTCCTATTCCCTTCTACTTGGCCTATTTCTTTAGTTTATGCTTGTCTACCCTTTTACAATTTGCATAGGAGGGAGCCTGGCGCTCTTTTAAAAAATTTGAGGTGCCTTTCACTTAAAAATGTGCTTTTTCCTTTAGCTTAATTTTAGAGGCCATTGTTGTGCCTTTGCTTCTTCTTCGATTTGCTTCTTCCATCTCGAGCTGGGTTTAACATTACCCCCCTCCTAGTTTAGTGCCAGTCCCATGGCACTGATGTGGAGTGGTTGGTAGGAGGGATGGGTGTAGATGGGTGGCTTTTTTTGAGTTGGTATACAAACCCTTGCGAGGGTTAATGCTAGAGGGACTAGCCCTTGAAATTGGAGATGAAGTTGGGGTGGGTCCTTCTTTGTTGTTGTTAGTGTTGAGGGGATTTGTCCTTTGAAAGTGAATAACATGTTGGATGGATCCTTGCATGGAGAGAGGCTAATGGGCGGATCCATGTTTGAAATTGAAGATGGTTTTAGATGGATCCATCTTTTGGTCCTCCGCGGTTGCCTTCTCCTGCACTATCCAAATGAGCTTCTTCATTCACTTTTTGGCTGAGACTGTCACTGTTATGTTTCACTTGCATGGTGATATCATCATTGGTTCCAAGACACTTGCAATTTTTAGCTAGCGAGAAGGATCTATGAGAAACCACAAATGTGTGAGTCAATGTTGATGGGTTCTCAAGGAAATTGGGCTTGGGAAGAATAGATCACATGGTTAAAGTGGTGGAGGCCAAGAGTGCATTGCATGGATGATGGGGCCTCCAAAGTTGGTGGTTGGGGTCTTTGTTTGTACTTGAAAAGAAAAGAAGGTGCATTGCACGGGGTATGCTTGGTTTTCCATGTGGTGCATTGTGCTTGTGCTAGTGGGACTGAGAGTTGGCAGGCCTGGGCATTGTTCCTCACTTGAGGACCTAGTTTGTGCTTAAGGGAGGTGCGGTGCGTGTAGCTTAGGGTGACAAGTCTGAGTGTTACCTCCCTAGGTATGTCCTACCCTTGACATGCCCTAAGCGTGAAATGGGGGATCAAAATGAAACTAGGGGGTTAGGGACGGTGGCCGACCAAAGCCACCGGACACACCTAAAACTTGAGAACCCCTAGGTGTAGTGATTGTGGCCTATGTGGGGTAGACTGTTGTTCATTGTGATTTCTTCAATTTTCATCTTTGCTTTCTTTTTCTTTCTTAATTTCTTTCTTTTTCACATTCTTTTTCTCTTCTCTCTCGCTCTCTCTTTGGATTACATAGGCAAGACGAGAGCTAAGATTCATCGTCCAAGTGGGGTGGAGAAGGGAGTCTAAGAGACTTATTCAAGAATTGCCAACTCTGCAACAAGTACTCCTCCCTTGAGGTTCAGGTGGACTTGCAGAGTGGAGATAGAGAGAAATGGATGATTGCAATGCATAAAACGACTATCATTCATATCTTCTAGAAGGGATAAACAAAAGAGGGGAGAAAAGCAATGTGTATTATTAGTTGAGCCATGGCGTAGTTTTCTATTGCATTGGCATCAAAGAAAAGGGGTGGAAGGTTACGTTCTTGTGGGGTGGAATTTTGCCTAAGTAGGATCCTAAGTAGGCTAAGGTAATTATAGGTAGTAAATGAATGCAGGGTCAGGGCACAAGGAGAATTCATCTACGAAATGGACCATAGAGTCACCCAAATTTTCTATGGTGAAGCTAAGGGCCTCCTCTAAAGTGGTACAATTTGTGTTGTAGATCACAGGAAAGTCATACCGGCTGTGGACATTGGGATCAAAATCCACTCCCATTCTTCGGGGGTATGGCATGAATATTGGGTTGTTCCACTCGAATGGGAGGGTATTGCAGAATGCCACCCAAGTGTCCATATTTATATCACAGAGGTGCCTTCTCCATGTAGGCTAGCACTCATAGCCCCGCCGACAATGAACTTGGGACCTCAAAATTTTTTTCCTGACAAAATTTTGCATCATCTGTGCCCCAGAGGGTGGGGTTTTGGTCTCTCTCCATCAGCATTTTCCTCGAACTTGCTTCTGATGTCGATTACCTCTTCCACCACCTTGATTGGTAAAACCCTATGCAAGTTATCATGGAATTGGAAGTTCAAGTCGGAAGGTTTCTAGAAGTCTCCTGGTGTTCCCAGATCACCAAACTAGCATGGAAGCTTGATGGGACAGTATCCTAGCTCTGTGGAATAGGCGTGGGTGGCACTTGTATCGATATGGTATTCAACCTTCTACGTGCTTTCTCCATCTATTTTCTTTCTTCCTTGAGTGCGGCTCTTCTTTCTTTGGAGGTGTCCACCTATTGTTGGTCTTTTGGCCATTGTGGGGAGGGAGGATATGGGACTAATTCCTCTTCATGAGGTCTCCTCTCAAAGTTCAATCCAATCTCTTCCTCTTGTCGGTCTTCCTGCTATGACCCTTCGGTGAACCCTAATGCATTCACCTCATGGGATTAGGCTTGCGCATTACCACTAGTTGCATCAGCATTTGTAGGCTTAGGCTTTAGAGCCCTGCATGCAATCCCATGCTTCTTCTTAATTGTCTCAACAAGGGCCTCCCTTTCCTCTATCTAAGTGACATCAAGTAGTGTATTAAGGAAGGCTCATGGCTGGGCCTCGAAACTCATGTGGACGGCTGCTACTCTACTTTCATCCAATATTTTTTTCTTTCTCCACCACCTGAGCTAGATAGTGCACCAAGTTTTAACTCTTCTTTCCTTCACTGATTTTCCCATTCTTTCGCTCTCCTCTTCATGTCCTCAAGGCTTTCCCTTGCCTCTGAGAGCTAGCACTATCAACCTCCATTCTTGATCTTCCATTTCTCCTCTTAGCTATACCTCTTGTGTCCAATTTTTCACCTCTTTTTCGTACCTGCATGCTCTTTCCTCCCTCAACGCCTCCAATTCTTATGTGGCTTTAGTGATCTTTTCCATTTCAACTTGCAAATCTTCATAGAGCCCCACAATATTTTCATTGTGTCTTCGCAGGCACTGTATGGCCTTGGTTTCTTCATCCAATCTTGCTTGCCATTCAGCTTCTATCTCCTCTTTAGCATGTAGCTACTCCTTCAGCTTATTAGCTTCCATTTGGGCTATGACTATTTGGTGTGTTTTCTCCAATTGGAATGTAGCCACGGCCTCTTTTTCGGCTTCTAGCTCTACCACTGTGATTTTTTTTCTCCTCGGCTTTCTCTAGGTGAGGGAGAAGCTCCCTGACATAATCATCGTACTTTGTTGACAAGTGGCCTCTCTGTTGCAAGGACGGAGATTGTGGAGACTACCACCCTTTACCTCTTTGGGTGCCTAGACTCGGCGTCTGCTACTACCAGTCTTTTGGTTCCTCCCAGAGGGGTCCCTTCTTGACTTATTTCTTTATTCACGAAGTGTTGGACCCAAGCCATTAGAGTGTTGGTGCCCACTTGAGTCATAGAACTAGGTGTGGATATGGCAGTGGTAGTGGCAATTGGGTGCGAGGAGAGTAGGAATGGGAGTGATTGGAGCCTTGCCCTTGCCTTCTTGCACTACAAGTGGCACAAGTTTTGGCACATGGGCACTTGAGCTCGGCTCTTCATCTCTAAGTAGGCTTGTGGGCTCTGACTCGTCTTGCCTGAACTGCTCCTCAATGGACCTGCACGTTGCAAGGGTTATGTCTTCCTCCTCTTTTCCTCTCAACTCCTCCTCCTCCTCCTCTTCTTGCTTTCTTTTTATTTCCTCCTCGGCTTTTTTGGAATCCCTGCAAGTCTTTTGTAAGTCTGTTTTCTCTTTTTTCCTCCTCTCCTCTTCTTACTTTTCCTATGCAATTTTTTTCTTCATCTTGTTAGCCTCTCCCCGGCTAGACTGCCCTTCCTGCTCCATGTTTTCTTCATCCTCCCTCAGTTTCCTCTTACTAGACTTACCTCTTGTCCCTATTGAGGTGGTAGTCTACTTGATGTCTCATCCACTCCTTCTCCTCCTTCCTACCCTTGCCCAAAGGCTTCTCTGATGATGGCAATAAGGACCCCACTGAATCCAATAGTTGAGGCCTTTGAAGATGAAGCCTTCCTTGTAGCCTTTGTGGTAGGGGATTCTCCTTTGACGGGTTGTCCTCTTACTGCCAAAGCCTTTGCCAAGGTCTCAATGGTCTTCCTCACAAAACCGTTGAGATTCACATCATCTGCAATGCTCTCTAACAAGGGGACATTAATGTGGCTTGTGATTGTGTTGTACCTCTAACTAGAGAACAACATGTGCACCATCTTAGCTTGGAGTTGGATTTCAGGATCCGGAATATCCACCAAGATGATGATATAGTTGGTGTGGACCTTCACCTTGTCCATTCATAGCAAGGCATATACATCTCTCTTCGGCTTCCTCTCTACTTTTTTTGTCAAGCCCAATGCTTTTTCTACCAGCTCCAAGGTCAATTCAATCTGCACCTGATGATTTTCCTCTCCCTCTCACATGGTCACGGTGCCATGGTTCCTGTAAAAAGTCCATAAGAACTCTACACAATGGATGTAGTCTACCCCTTGGCTTACTGCTTCCATGTATTTCTAATATGTTGGCCTGCTTTGTTTATGCACGGGTCATGACATGCAATGGGATGGGTGTGGTCTCCCCATCAAGTATCTCGACACCAAAGAACCCCAATGGGACCGATGGCTCTTTTGTCGAACTAGAGGTTGGTTTCCTTCTAGGGCAATTGACAAAGATACGAGTTATTCCACACTCAATGCATCTTAGTTCAGCCTTGTCTCTATTAGCTTGCTCCCTCTCGAGGTGTTGAGATGGCAAGCTCAACACATGCGGACATTGATGATGGACCGCCTGGCTAGATGAGTCCATACGTCAACACTTAGAACATTGGTGGTCATTATGATACTTACATGGCCACTGACTTATGACTTATTATATTTAGTTTGTTCCACCTACCTATAGTTGGAAAAGATATAGCGCCAGTTGATTAGTGTAGTTTGTTATGCACTATTTGACTTAGAATGCCACTTTCCTTTATGTTGTATCTTATCTATGCTTTGTGTATATTATATAGTGTGTGGAAGAAAAAGAAAAAAAATCAGCAAGAAAACTTTTTGGCCTCCATCTCTCTTCTTATGTTCTTGAGTGAGCTTCCTCTTGTGTAAATAGTGTGTGTGTTTGGCACAATAGCTCTACAGCTCAAGCAAGTCCCCCCACCATGTGATTCTTGACATGGTATCAGAGCTACGCCAGTGAGAGAGGCTGATTTTGAAGGCTAAAGTGAAGGAGAAGAAGCAAGGTTCGAGAAGCAAGCAATGGGTAAGAAGCTTTCCATTCTTCCACTCTCTCTTTTGGATAGTGCCTGTGGAGGCACTAGAAGCAGGGTAGAGTGAAAATCTCAAATTGCTATGAGATTTGGTGTGCAGGTAGAGCACTATATATTCTACAAATTATCCCTTTAGGTTGTCCCACAGTTATTTTGGGCGTCTAAGGCCGTAAGGAAGTGCATAGCTTTCTGTCATCAGTAGGGTATTATCGGAGGTTTATCAATGCCTTGGCAGAAAGAACGTTGCCACTAACAAACTATTGTCCTCTAATAATAAGTTTTCATGGAGTGATGCTTGCAAAGTGCATTTTGATGATGCGAAGTAGGAGCTTGCCAAAGCACCTATTTTAAAAGCACCAAAAAGGGGCGAAATGTTCTATATATTTTCAACAGCAACCATGTATAGTATCAGGTGTTGTTTAGCTCAAATCTGGGAGGAAAAGTGGTACCATCCGATAGCGTTTGCTAGTTGGAAGTTGGGCATTTCAAAAATTAACTAAACATATATGGAGAAGTTGTGCCTTGCGATGGTATTTGCAACCAAAAAGTTCAGACACTACATTCTTTATGAGAGAGTGGTTTTTTATACGAAGGCGGAAGGACTTCGATTGTTGTTGAATAAGTTATAGCCGCCTAACCGTTTAGCAAAGTGGTCAATCACTTTGCAGGAATTTGATTATGAGATTAAGAGCAAGCTATCGAAGCTTCAGGGCATTGTAGAGTGTCTTGTGGATTTTAGAGACCCAAAAGAGGTCATGGTTGAAGGAAGTGACATGGAAACTTTGTTCAAGATTGATACGGCATCTATTCCCTCTTGGTATGTTGCTATAACACACTATCTTTCTATGGGAGAGACTAGATCTACTTTATCGAAATTGGAGAAGAGGAAGATTAAACAATAGGCATTGAAATTTTCCTTGATCACAGGCACATTATATCGGCAGGGTGCTGATGATATCTATCGCCGATGTGTGATGCCTGATGAGGTTCCTTTCATCTTGGAAGAGTGCCATGACTCCGCTTGTGGAGGGCACTTTGCTGGGCGGTTAAGGCACAGAAGGCTTTACAAGCTAGTTATTGGTGGCCATCCATCTTCCAAGATTCATTTGACTATGTCAAGAGATGTGATACATGTCAAAGACATGATAGTTGAGAGAATAGGAAGCGTCCACTTATGCCTATCATGGCTATCCTTCCATTTGAGATGTGGGGTATTGACTTTGTGGGTCCTATCACCCCGTCGTCTACTATTCAGAAGAGGTACATTATAGTATCAACTGATTACTTTACAAAGTGTTTAGAAGCATAGGTGACAAGGCAGGACAATGCAAAAGAGACTGCAATTTCCTACTTGAGAAAATCATCTATCGATTTGGTCTGCCAAAGGAGATAGTATTGGACCGTGGAACTCACTTTTTAAATAAAGTGATTAAAAGTCTGACTGAAGCTTGGAAAATCAAGCATAACAAGATGACCCCCTATAATCCGCAAGCTAATGGATAAGTCAAAAGTACCAATAAGCAGCTTGTGGGTATTCTATCCAAGATAGTCTCCGAAAAGAAGCGGGACTGGGATACAAAATTATATGTAGCGGTTTGGGTGTATAATACGACATCTAAACGAGCCACTGGCCACACCCCATTCAAATTAGTTTACGGGGAGGAGTGTGTATTGTCCTTAGAAATTGAGTTGCCGACCATTAGATGCCCTATTTGAGTGGTTTATGACTATAGCCCACTTGGACGAGCTCAAATTGCAGAGTTTGTTGCACCAAGAGGTAGCTAAACATCGGATGAAATAGTAGCATGATCTAAAAGTGAAGAAATATACTTTTAAAAAAGGGCAGTTAGTTCTATATTACGATGCACTTAGGGAGCTATTTCCAAGAAAGTTGGAACCTCGATGGGATGGCCTTTACCAGATAGTTCGGATAGGTAAAAATAAGTCCACGGTTCTATTAGCTGATCTACAGGGGGTGGAATTTAAGAATCAGGTTAATCTTAATAAGATTAAACCTTATTATTTCTAAGTATGCTAACGCGGAAAAATACATTACAGGTCCATGCTGGGGTTGATTAGAGACCTACAGGAGATCTTAAATTGGTTGATGGGGCGGTTAATTCCTTATTTGGAGCATCCATATCTCGAGCAAAGATATCATAAGGGGGGGCTTATCTGGTAGAGCAAATGATATAAAGTGATTGAGTAAGAAGACGGTACCTTTATGTGGGAAATTCAAGTTTTCTGCCATCACTGTTTACAAATCTTGACAAGTAACCCTGTTGAGTTTAATGAAGAAGGTGTGATGGAGCCATGAGTTCATCCTCTAAAAGAACTTTGACTATCATAATTACGAATGGGGGAGTTCTTGATGGCTGGCTGTGTAAACCCATTACGGATGTATACATTATACTTTGATGGAGTGTCCAAGGGCCTAATAGAAAAGGAAGTGTTGGAGTAGTTATCCGAGATCCCCAACATAGAGTTACAATGAAATTAGCTAATTACCTCAGGGTAGGATTTACTAACAACATGACCGAGTATAAAGCCTTGATTATGGGATTGAATATTGCCAAGAAAGGTGGCATTAGGCGGTTGTTCACAAAAGGGGATTCCCAGGTGATCTTAAATCACCTTAATGGGACATACACAGTCTAGAATCCTCTCCTTTGTATGTATCATCAAACTGCTATAACCCTACTTGATGAATTTGAGAGCATATCTCTTCAGATGGCTCCATGGTATTGGAATCTGTTTGCGAATTCCTTAGCTAATTTTTCTTATGAGGAGGACCTCTTCTTCAACTCTGATCCTAGTCCGGACATCGTTATTGATAATGAGATAGGACCTGGTCACTTGTGGGGAATGTTATCAGGGAATGTTATCAGACCACACATTATATGGTAGGCGATGGTTGATATGGGTAATACAAAGAGTAGCCGAGACTCATCTACCGTTATTATCTTGGGCCCATAGGTTGATCAGAAGACATGTTATGTGTACGCCTCTTGCTACATATGCAAGAGAGGTATGGGCCATAATTTGATGCATTTAGTTTAGGGGTGAGAACCCCATTTTTTCCCTTGGAATGGAGGGTATTTGCATATATCTGCCTTCTTCCAAGGAGGGATCTCTATGAGCTGTTTTGTTTGATTCCATTAGGCCAAGAGGGCCAGTAGGTTTAAGTAGTTAATGTTTGATTTCTTTAGGCCAAGAGGGCTAGTTGTTTTCAGGTTTTAATAATCTCTCTCTTTAGGCCAAGAGGGCCCATTAGTTTGTAGTGAAAAGCGCTATTTCTTTAGGCCAAGAGGGCTCTATCTCTATTTGGTGCGGGTACGTTTAATGATTTGTTGTCTTAGTGATTGTGCCATACAGGTTGACGAAGTCGCTGGAGGGAGCCTTTGCTGCGAAGAAGCCTCTTCTAGCCATTCCAGGTGGTTTCGTCCCCTTTTGGAGGTTTTCCCTTAAGCAATTAATGATATATGTGCAAGTGAGGGTTTTCTTTTTTGTTGGGGACTGGCAATCAAGGCATGAAGTCCTAGGTTTAGGTTAGGTATGTCTGGGGGAGGTCTGAGTAGTCATTGCCTCATGCAAGGCATTGTCAGGCATTGAAAGACCTGTTTTAGATGGGAGTTCTAGTGACCCTGTGCTGCTGATATGCTAGGCGGCCATTCTGGGAGTTCCTGTTAGCTGTGAGGCAGTTAGAGAAGCCTACTAAAATAATGATGGAGAGAGACAAAATCCTAAAGATCTGAAAGATAATATATGAATATACGGAGGTGTGTAAAAAGGCATTCTAACCCCTATAAAAATAGAAAAGGAAAGAAAGAAAAATCCTTGAGCTATTGTTTATCACCTTGCAAAGGCATGGTAGGTTCTTGGGGATTAGACAACATCCAGGGCTGATGCATTGTCTTCCTTGGGGTGACATCTTGCCATAAAACAAGAGAATATAAGAAGGTTGGAGTGAAAATAAAAGTGAGCATTAGAAAAGGATTAAGTGTCGTCTTGCGAGGGCTTGGTAGGTTCTTGGGTACGGAGATAGGACCTGAGGCCGATGCCATGTTCTCCTTGGGTCACTACGCTCAGTTCCCTCCTTTTTACATGCCCAAGTATGGAAAAATAAAAGCCTAAAAAAAAGAAAAATGTGCTAAAAGAAAATATTTTCTTGATTAGGCTATAGGAGTCCTCACCTGGGAGGAGCTCCTAGTTGAGTTTTCCTTAGTTAGGAAGGTAGTTCAGACCACCACTTAGGGCAACCTCTTTGATAGTTCTTTTTAGCTTGGCTATGTTGCAGCAATTGGTTAGTGATTAGCTTCGGGCCTTCTTTCAGATTATGTTGGGCCTACTCCTCGTGGAGTGTCAAGGGGTAGGGTATGAGCTGTGATATGTTGTGTTGTGTATTTTTTGTATCAGCTTGATGCTCCTTTTTGTTGTTTATGTGCAGATCTCTTCGTGGGATTTGCCAGGCTGTGTTGCCCTATCCCGTGGTTGCCAATGAGAGTTGTTTTTTGATACCGAGAAGTGCTTAAAAATAGCCAAAAATTACAGATTTCAGGGGAAAAATAGACTTCGTCGAAGGCGATGGTGGCAATCAGTACGATTTTAAGCGACAATGCCCAGAAATGCTTAAAAGAGCCACTGGATGGCAGTCAAAGAATTTTCATAAATTTTTGGCATGACAGACAAGACCCTGGGAGATGCTCGGTAGTGGAGGACTTCAACACAGATGCCCAGGATTTATCAGATCAAGAATCGGACACTGGATGAAGAAGAGGGAGTGCTCGGAATGCCAAATGCCAAAAAAGTCAAGTGGGAATAGCCTTTAGAAAGGCCAAAGGTTGTGAACTTTGGGGGCTCCCTTGAGGGAGCTCCCCAAAATTTTCGTGAGAATAAGAGGGGGGGCCATTTTTTTCGCCGCTTGGCTGAGAGAAAGCGCCATCATTCTATTTGTGGAGGAGGGGGGCTATGGCACCTACAAGCAACCCCCTAACTGATCTCATGGCTGTTCTACCCTTGATCTTTGCTCTCCATCACCGGCCTCTACTCCTCAATTGGCTGGTTGTGAAGATAAAAAACCAGTCTTTCTCTCTCCTCTCTCTCTCTCTCCTGCATAGAGGCAATTCATGTGCAAGAAATCAAGAAGAAGAGGGGTTGAAGAATGCTTGTCCGGCTGTGATCAGATTGCTTCAAGATGAAGAGGAGGCTGAGGAAAGAGGTTCAGCACTAAAGAATGGTTGCTGGTTGGTCTGTGGACTGCCCAGAATAATTATTAAAAAATCCACAACACGCAAGACACGTGGTATGCTCCAATTTTATGAAGAAATTTGCTTGTTTTTGTTGTTTCATGGTCCAAATGTTGTTCATATACAATGAATTTTTGTTTGAACCTTGTTTGCATCATGTTTGAGGGCTGTAACTATAGAAATGCAGAACCCCTAATGATTTAGAGCCGTTATTCATTCTTTAAAATCTGCAAAATGTCATTTTTAATGGAAATTATTGGTTTTTTCGATTTTGAGTTGGAAAAAAGGAATGGAAATGGAATAAAATTAGAGAAAATATTAAGTTTCAATAAAAATAATAAGAAACATAGATAAATCAGAAAATACCTATTTTTCATGAATAATAATTAGGAAAAATAGTAAAAAATAAAGAAAAATGGGATTTCTGCGCTAAAAAAATATAGAAAAATAATATTTATGTGCGTGAATTTTTGGAAAGGTTAAATCATGAGATTAAGACTTAGTTTGGCCTCGTCCTTTGTGTTATAGTACGTGTTGATTGCTCTTTACATACAAAAATGATACAAAACAACCATTTACACCTATGCAATGCAGCAACACCTAAACGGTGAGGGGAGGATAAGGTATGTGCGACGATCTAATTGCGAAAAGATACCAATTCTGATTTCCCTCTTTGTGCATAGCATTTAGGGATTGTTCTATAATTAAATATAGGTGACTAGTAGCACGGAAGTTCCGGTGCTAGTCCCTAAAGCAGCGCAGTACGTAATGCTTAGTTAAAATTTATGAAAGGGTTGTTTTCCGCACCTCACATGGATGGTTTTTTAATCATAAAATGTTTGTCCACAATCTTCATACACCTTGCATCAAGCATGCCACGTGGTATCTCTTGGAATGCATTACAATTGATTGATAAACTTTGACCAACGCTGAGAGGACATGAAACCTAAGCTGTAGGTTTAGACGAGTGCTTCCGTTGGGGAAAGTTTTGTGAGAAAAATCAAAATCTCCTGGAACACTGAATTATGAAAGAGTGGAGGTTGTGCAAATGTTATATGTGTTAGCGATGCATCTTGGGGCTAATCCCCGGGGTGTAGGAGAGTTGCAGTGGAGTTGCGGCAATAAGCCGAGAGGTGCTTCCCTATGTGTGTATTACGAGGCATTATGCCTATATGTTATGGGATCTCCCTCTGAGGAGAAGGGAAGGTGAACATTGGACTACATATTGGATACAAACACAAAATCGTCATAAGCATTTAGTGCAAAGTGAGTCTTAGATGCTCCTGGCCCGCGAGGCCGTGTGGTGGGGTTGTCTGTCGTATGCATGAGGTCCGCTAGTGCCATAGCCAGTGCCGGCCCATTTTAGGTCCTATCAGTTGTCATAATTCTATAGAAGGTTTATCAAGAATTATGCTCATGTGGCGGCTCCATTGATGGATAGGCTAAAAAAGGATGCTCAAAGTTTCAATGAGGTGAAATCTCTTCTAATTTCAACATCCATCCTTGTATATCTGGATTTCTCAAAGGAATTTATCATATGTGTGGATGCTAGTGGAAGAAGAATTGGGGTTGTTTTATGTCAAGATCATGGATTCATAGCTTATGAAAGATGAAAGCTTGATGACAAGGAGCGTCAATTACATGTTTATGAGCAAGAGATGTTAGCAATATTGCATGCTATCAAAAAGTGGCATCATTACATTTATGGCAGCCATTTCAAGGTCAAAAGTGATTATCGTGTGCTAAAATATTTTCTTTCACAACTAAATTTATCTCCCAAGCAACGAAGATGGTTAGCTACTCTTCAAGGATATGACTTGGAAATATCTTATATGGCTGGAAAAGGCAATGTGGTGGTGGATGCCTTATCAAGAATGTGGGCATGTTCCATTTCTACCATTTCAACCGTGCATAAGGATTGGATACATGATATCCAAGAGAAGTATTTGCTTGATGAGCAAGCATCAAAGATGATGAAGAAATTTCAGCAATGCAAAGGAGAAGAATATCCAAATTTCAAATGGCACAATGGTCTTTTATGGCATCATGCTAGAGTATTCTTGACACCCTTTCAAAGATCATATCTTGCATGAGATGCACTCTTCACCCTTAGCGGGACACCATGGGTTGTTCAAAACATTTGACAATATCCATAAGAGTTCCTATTGGAAGGGCATTTGGAGGGATGTTAAGGGTTATGTTATTCAATGTCTTCCGTGTCAACAAAATAAAGATTTCTCTCTTCTACCCGGTGGACTACTTCAGCCACTTCCTATTCCTCAAGGCAAGTGGACTGATATTACAATGGATTTTATTGTGGGCTTACCTACAACAAAGCATGGGTGAAATATCATTTATGTGGTGGTGGACCGGTTGATTAAATCAGCTCATTTTATCCCTACCAAGGCTCAATTTACAGAAAAGAAAGTGGCTGAACAGTTCATGGAATGTGTTTATAAGCTTCATGGTATGCCGTTGAAGATAGTATCCGATTGTGATACTAAGTTCATGGGAAGCTTTTGGAGGATTTTATTCACTTCTATGGGAACAATTTTGACTCCTAACACGGCATATCATCCCCAAACCGATGGCCAAACGGAGCATGTTAATAAATGGTTGGAAGTCTATCTTTGTCATTTTTGCCATGACACTCAAGATTTGTGGGATCATTGGTTACATCTTGCGGAATTCTGTTATAATGATACTCATCATATGAGCATTGGCATGTCACCATTTGAAGTGCTTTATGGATACAAAGTGCAAACACCTTCAGTCCTTTTTCATAAAGACGTGAATCCACAAGCCAAGGCTGAAGTTGAGAAAATGGAAGCTCTTTTGCATCAATGCAAGAAAAACATTCCGAAGGCACAAGATGTTACGAAGGCTTATGCTGATGAAAAGCGGAGACCTTTGGAGTTTGAAGAAGGGGATTGGGTATTCCTCAAAGTGCCTAAATCTAGGTATGGTTCTCTCAAAGGCGGTCAGCTCATCGTTACTATGGGCCTTATCAAATCCTCGAACGAGTTGGTGAGCTTGCATACAAGCTTGATTTTCCTTCTTCAACAAGGATCCATTCTACCTTCCATGTTTCCCAACTTAAGAGATATGTGGGTCCATCCATAAATGTTTTAGAGGAGTTAGCTCCTCCCATGGATGAAGATGGTCTTAACATTTATGAGCCTAAAAAGGTTATTGGAAAAAGAGATAAGATTTTAAGGAACCGTTTGCTACAAAAGTATCTTATTAAATGGAGAGATTTTCCCATGGAGGAGTCTACTTGGAAACCATCATCATACCTTGACTCTTTTCCATGGCTTTTGCAAAAAAAAGAGTAATATCTGAACAAGACAACTTGCTATATTAAATTTTTATCATAAAAATAATTGCTCTATGGTCATCAAAATTGGATTTTTATGGCATGGCTAGATACTAGGGATTGTCCTCTACATTTCTATGTAGCTCAACCATGATGGTTGGACATTCCTTCTTCAAGTTATCGCCATTCTTGTGCAGTAGCCTATTTTGGATAATTTCCAGCAGTATATTCAAATTTCATACCTATACTTCATTGATATATGAGATCTTCTTCAGCTTGGAGTTTCATTCAGCATGTCCCAATTCTAGCTTTGAGGAAAAAGCTCTTTTAGGCTGGGATGGCTTGTAATAAAGCATAAATGCTTAGCATAAATGCCTTAGTCTAGGGTAAGAATAAAAGGTGGAGGTGTAACATGTGTAGCATCTTTTTGCCATTTTACAAACATATCTTGTTTGAGGTCTCAACATCCCACCATCTAAGAGGGTGAATACTCTTGGCCACCATAGCTTGGGGTGCATACCTTGCTGCAGCCTCTCATCGTTTGATTCTCAACCAATATTGGTAATACCATTTCTTGCCAAGCTACCTTGGCTATGGCTTCATGGTAATTTTATGTCTATTTCTTGTATTTTTAGTTTAAAGGCTTGCTGTGGAATTAAGCTTTATTACATTCCAAATGAAGATTAGTATGAATACCTTTTTTTGAACCCATGTGATGCACACATATATTCATGAGTAGCTTACTGAGGGATCGACTCACATATAGTTACTAAGGGATGAACACCGATCCCACACTAATGTGCAAACCACTAAAAATGAAGTAATTTGAGGACTTGGATGAATCATGAAGATTAGAGCTAAGTATCCTCCTCTTTAATTTCAAGATCTTTCTATATTTTATGATCTTTCTAGTGAGGACTCTATGGTACACATCAAAGAATTTGACATGATATGTTATGCTAGTGGGTTTGATAATATCCATAAGCTCATGTGGTACTCTAGTATCCTTAAATGAGAAGTACAAAAGTAGTATAAAAGTTCACCTAGAAAAGCCATAAGTTTAGTCCATGAGCTCTATGACTTATTTCTAAATGAGTTCCAAAAGGCTTTGCATGTGGATCAAGTTCTTAGGAAGCCCTTGGCTATTAAGAGACATCCTTATAGTGACACTAAGTCTTATATAGTTTCTCTTGAATCCAAATCACCTAATAACTTTTGCAACCATACCACCTCACATGCTGCCATAGCAGCATCTCTGTACTCAGCCTCTGTACTTGATAAAGCAACTGTAGGTTGCTTTTTGCTGTTCCATGTAACTGCTGCACTACCAAGGGAAAACATGAATCCACTTGTAGATCTTCTGTCTAACATGCTATCAACCCAATCTGCATCTATGTATCCAAAGACCTGTACATCCTTACCTGCCTCATAAAAAATTCCATAATGTAAAGTGGACTTCACGTACCTCAATATACGTCTAACTGCATCCAAATGAGGCTTTCTAGGCATCTGCATAAATAGACTAACAAGGCCAACAACATAGCTCAAGTTTGTGTTGAGATATAGAGCTCCACTCGTGATATGCCAGGGTGACCGTTGTGCATTTATGTCATCGACTTGTCAGTTGCAGATGCGGTTGGTACACCGCCCATGAATAATAGCTAGATGACAGCTATCCTTATCTACTCTAGTTCGTGGCTCAGTTAGTATGCCACCTTAGTTAGTTGAGTTTGGTTTGAGACCCATATATAGGGTCTTTGTACTAGAGTTCTTTTGGCTTACACAACTAAGAAGAGGAAAACTGTTTTCACCCTCCACCTTTGTGTGTATTCCCCCATTGTGCAAGCAAGAAAGCTACAAGTAAGACTCCTTCCTTCTCTCCCACAATCTTGACATGGTATCAGAGCCTTGTTTGTGGTAAGGAGCTCAAGAAAGCAAACCAAGTTCACAGTGTTCTGGTAAGAGGACCAGTGTTGCTTCCATTTTTCTATTTTGGGAGCAAGTCTCTGCAGGTAGCACAGTCGGAATGTGCAAGAGTACATTGTCTCAAATTGAGACGCCCTTCATAGTGTAGCAAGAGGGCAGTATATGCTGCGGGAAAGGCCTTTAGCCCTCAATTGCTCTATTTTTTTGATTTGAGGTCATTTCGGGGCCTGTTTTGGAGGCGGAAGTTTTCTGCACGCACTCAGGAAAAGGCCTAGTTTTATGCTGTGCAACCACTGTTCTATAGGTCGGTGAAAAGTTACTGTAGAAATTGCATCGTATGCTTGTGCGCAGAGACATTAGGAGTTACAGAATCATCCTTGTTGCCTATTGATGCAAAATCGTCACTAGGAAGTGACTGTGTGGTCAAATACCACTTTCGTCAGTTTTGCAGATTTTCCCTTCTGAGGCTAAAGCTGTGATCGTTGCAGTGACATAATTTTTTGCAGTGTTCTGTGATGGCATCTGATTCTCTTTCACAGATTGTCACTGAAAAGCTTGACAAGAATAACTTCCAAGCATGGAAGTTCAGAATGACGAATTTCCTTATGGGAAAAGGATATTGGGAATTTGTTGTAGGAAATGAAGAAGAACCAGTTCTTCCTAATGTTCCCAATCAACAGCAAATGCAGGCATTTAAAGCATGGCATGAGAGAGCCAAGAAAGTTATGTACTAGCTGTCTATCAGCATTTCAGACTCTATGATTGTGCATATTCAAGATGCAAGTACGCCAAAGGAGGCATGGGATACTTTGTCAAAAATGTATAGCACAAATACGCAAGCCAGGAAAATGCAGCTCAAGCAAGAGTTGCACAATGTGCAAAGAGAAAGTATGAGCATCAATGACTACCACATGAAGGTGAAGAAGATTGCAGATGCACTTGCTTCCATTGGGTCACCAGTGGAAGATGATGATTTAGTTTATGTGACCTTGAATGGTCTAGGAAAGGATTATGCACAGTTCCAAACATCCATTTCCATCCGTGAAAGATTTCCTGATTTTGAGGAGTTGATTGCTCTTCTAATTTCTGAGGAGCAGAGAAATGGTGGTGCATCTTCTTTAGGAGGAACTTCAAAAGAAGCTGTCTTCTACTCAAATGCTAGAAGAGATAGAGGCAGAGGTAGAGGAGATCTGGAGGCTGTGGTAGAAATCAGAATATGCAGCAAACTCAAGAAAACCAGTCCTATGGAGGAGGACGTGGTAACTCTAGAGGCAAGGGGAGCCAAAGAGGTCGTGGTGAATGGCAAAGAGGCCAAAATGCAAACAGCAATGTTGAATGCTACTACTGTGGTAAAATGGGTCATATGGCTAAAGACTGCTATAAAAAGTAGAATGACATCGTGAATAGAAAATTGCAACAAGGGAATTATGCAACTTCTAGTAGACACGGTGATGACAGAAATGAGCATTTGTTTATGGTGCAGCACATGACCAATTCTGTGACAAGTGCAAAATAAAGCAACGATGTGTGGTATGTTGACTTAGGTGCATCAAACCACATGACAGGTCATGCAGAATGGATGCAGGATGCAAGGAAAATGGAAAAACCAGGATTTGTGGAGACTGGTGATGATACTGCACATCCTATTGTGCAGATTGGAAAAATTCATTTGTCTATGCAAGATGGGAAAAAGAAATACATGTCGGATGTATATCATGTCCCGAATATCACCAAGAACCTAGTTTCTGTTGGTCAAATGGTTGAGCAGGGCTTGCAGGTCAGATTTAATTCTCATGGATGCTTTGTTGAGAATATGAAAAATAAAGGTCGCTTGATAGAAAAAGGAAAGAAGAAGGGCAGAATGTTTACGTTAGATGTAGACATGCCTGAATTGAGTGCAGCAATGTTTGCACATGGGACCGGTGTAGTTGCAGATATTGATATCTGGCATAAACGCATTGGTCATGTTAATGTACAAGGACTTAAATCAATCCAAGCCCAAAATATTGTTGTAGGATTGCCTAAATTCAAGGTTGCAGAAATGCATAAGGTATGTGAAGCGTGTCAGTTTGGAAAACAGGCAAGGAAACCATTTCCTAGACATGTTCAAGAGAGTAAGCCATTGGAATTAATCCACTCTAATGTGTGGAATACTAAAGCTACATCTCTTGGAGGTTGTCACTATTTTGTCACTTTTATTGATGACTATAGCAGAAAAGTTTGGGTGTATTTTATGAAAAAGAAAAGTGAAGTTTTTGGGCATTTCAAAACTCTTAAAGCTATGGTTGAAAAAGAAACAGGCTTGCAAATAAAATGCCTAAGGTTAGATAGAGGGGAAGAGTACCTCTCAAATGAGTTTGCAAGGGTCTTGCAGGAGCATGGCATAAAGCAGCAATATTCATGCAGTCATACCCCAAAACAAAATGGAATTGCAGAAAAGAAAAACACGCATATTGGAGAGGTATCTCGTGCCATACTCAATGAAAAAGACCTGCCAGATTTTTACTGGGCTGAAGTAGTTGCTACAGCAGTCTACATAATGAACACGACTCCCACTGCAGCAATACATGGAATGACTCCAGAGGAGAGGTATACTGGTAGGAAACCAGATATTTCTCATTTGAAAATTTTTGGTTGCATTGCCTATGTACATGTGCCAGATGAGTTGAGATCCAAGTTGGATCCAAAAGCTGAGAAGTGCATCTTTATTGGTTACTCTCTGTAGCAAAAAGGGTATAGATGCTATAACCCTTCTACTCGTAAGTTTACAGTGAGCAGAGATGTTGTTTTTGATGAGATGAGTAGCTGGTATAAACCAGTAAATGCGATTGATGATGTAGATGCACAAAATGGTAATGCTGCATAGAATTCACAGCAGCAGTCACAAAATATTAGTGGACCTGGAGCGTCCTCTAGCAGTGATTCACATTCTTTGCCATGGATAGGCAGATTGAGATCAGGAGAATCTTCTCAAAGTAATTCAGATAGTGGTATGCAGGTATCACGAAAAGGAAAAGAGAAGGTTGATCAGCCCATGTTTGATGTGAATGCAGGTCACTCTTATGTGGATGGTGAATCCAGTGGCTCAGAACAGAGCATTGATGATGAGTTGGGTATTCCTTCTATTGTTACACCTAGAGTAAGGAAGACTAGGGATGTTTTGAGAGCACCTGGGAGTGAACCTACTTTGCGCAGGTCTACGAGATCTAGGTATCCTGTGGATAGGCTGAAATATGATGGATTTACAGCCATTCACTATGCATATATGGTCAAAGTGATACAGGAACCAGAACCCACTTCTTTTGAGCAAGCCATGGGAAAAGAAAAATGGGAGAAAGCCATGGATGAAGAAATGGATGCCTTGGAAGCAAATGCTACATGGGAATTGGTACCTTTGCCTAAAGGTAAAAATGCAATTGGCTGTAAGTGGGTTTATAAGGGGAAGCACAATGCAGATGGTTCTGTGAACAGATACAAAGCAAGATTAGTAGTCAAGGGGTATGCACAAACATATGGCATTGACTATGAAGAAACATTCAGTCCGGTTGCAAGGATGGCAACCGTAAGAGCAGTCATTGCTATGGCTACATCAAAGGGATGGTCTTTACATCAGATGGATGTAAAGAATGTCTTCTTGCATGGTGATTTGCAAGAAGAGGTCTATATGGAGCAGCCACTAGGTTATGTGCATGTTGTTTATCCTGAGTTTGTTTGTAGGTTGAAGAAAGCCTTGTATGGCTTGAAGCAAGCACCTAGAGCATGGTCTGACAAGATAGGACAGTATCTTGTCACTATTGGCTTTCAGATTTCCAAGGCAGATTTCTCACTTTATGTGAGAAAAATAGAGAAAGGTATTATTCTACTTGTCATTTATGTTGATGATTTGATTATGACAGGTGACAATGATGAAGATATCATTCATGTGAAAATGCTATTGAAGCAGAAGTTTGAGATGAAGGATTTGGGAGAGCTGCGTTATTTCTTGGGCATTGAGTTGATTAGATCACCAAGTAGGATACAGCTCTTGCAGAGGCAGTATGGATTGGACATGCTGTCCAAATATGGGATGACAGGCTGTAAGCCTATTTCAGTTCCTTTGGAGCAGAATGTGAAGCTGAGCACAGATGCAGGTGGGCTTCTAGAAGACCCTACTATATATAGACGCATAGTAGGAAGTTTGATTTATATGACTAGTACCAGGCGAGATTTGAGCGATGCTGTTGGATTGGTAAGTCAGTTTATGCAGGCTCCAAGGAAACCACATTTGGATGCGGCTAGACGCATACTTAGGTATGTGAAGTCCACATTGCAGTATGACTATTTTATGAGACTAGGGTCCAGATACAGTTGCATGGATACACTGATGCTGATTGGGCTGGTAGTATTTCTGATAGACGATCTACCAGTGGATATGTGTTCTCTTTTGGGAGTGCTCAGTCACTTGGAGCAGCAAGAAATAGCCTACAGTTGCCTTGTCGAGCACAGAGGCTGAGTACAGGGGTGCAACAATGGCTGTATGTAAGGTAGCTTGGTTGCATAAGCTACTGTATGATATGCATCAGTCTACAGATGGGCCAGTTGTCATTTATTGTGACAACATGAGTAGTATAAACTTGGCAAATAACCCAGTCTATCATGCTAGAACAAAGCACATTGAGGTGCATTATCACTATGTGCGAGAGAGGGTTTTACTAGGTCTTATTGATCTAGTTTATGTCAGCACAGAGGATCAGGTAGCTGACATATTCACGAAGGCATTGGGCGCAGAGAAGCTGCGCAAGTTCAAAGACCTTCTTGGTGTGTAGGAATTGGGATTGAGCGCGAGGGGGAGTGTTGAGATATCAAGCTCCACTCATGATACGCCAGGGTGACCGTTGTGCATTTATGTCACCGACTTGCCAGTTGCAGATGCGGTTGGTACAGTGCCCATGAATAATAGCTAGATGACAGATATCATTATCTACTCTAGTTCGTGGCTCAGTTAGTATGCCACCTTACTTAGTTGAGTTTTGTTTGAGACCCATATATAGGGTTCTTCTATTTCTTTGTATGAGAGTTCTTTTGGCTTACACAACTAAGAAGAGGAAAACTGTTTTCAGCCTCCACCTTTGTGTGTATTCCCCCATTGTGCAAGTAAGAAAGCTACAAGTGAGACTCCTTCCTTCTCTCCCACAATCTTGAAAGTCTGGCCTTGTGATAGTCATGTAAATCAAACTCCCTACTATCCTCCTAAACATAGTAGGGTCTTCTATCTCATCCCCAACATCAGTACTCAGCTTCACATTTTTCTCCAATGGTACTGAAAGAGGCTTACATGCTGTCATACCATACTTGGATAACATATCCAAGCCATAGTGCCTTTGGGATAGCCATATACCATCATCACATTTGATCACCTCAATACCAAGAAAGTATCTTAGCTCACCCAAATCTTTCATCTCAAACTTCTTCTTCAAGAAGCCCTTAACTTCAACAATCCCATTGTCACTATCACCTGTAATAATCAAGTCATCCACATAGATGACTATGATGACCAATCCTACATCTTCCTTTCTCACATAAAGTGAGTGATCATCATCAAAAATACAAAATTCAATATTGATAATATACTCTCCAATCTTGTCAGACCATGCTCTAGGTGCTTGCTTTAGCCCATAGAGCACCTTCTTTAACATGCACACATATGTGGGATGCTCTAAATCCTCATAACCTGCTAGTTGCTCCATATACACTTCTTCTTGCAATTCACCATGCAAGAAGGCATTCTTAACATCCTTTGGCTGCAAACTCCAACCTTTGACTAGTACCAAGGCAATCACACACCTAACAGTTGCCATCCTAGCAACTGGACTGAATGTCTCATCATAATCTATGCCATATGTTTGAGTATAGCCTTTTGCAACCAGCCTAGCCTTATACCTACTAACTAAACTGTCTGCATTATGCTTGACTTTGTAAACACACTTACAGCCAATAGCTTTCTTACCCTTAGGCAAGGTACCAAATCCCAAGCCTTATTGACTTCTAATGCAACCATCTCCTCATCCATTGCTGCATCCCAATGAGCATGACCAACAACATCCTCAAAACAAGTGGGCTCAACATCCTCAACTAGTTTCATCATATAAGCATAGTGGTGAGCTGCATAACCTTCAAAACCAAATCTTTTAACAGGGTATTTGACCATGCTAGATCTATGTACATTCGGATCACTCAATTGAGCCTTTACATTACTATGAGCTCTCTGTACACCTAGTGTCCTGACTGAAGGAATGCCAAGCTCATCATCTAAACTCTCCGAACAACTAGAATCTCCATCAAATCCCAAATGATTCATAGATGCATCATTACCATCCAGTACTTTCTTCTTTCCCTTGTTCTTCTCTGCAATACTTATAGATCCACCTGAAGATATGGGGCTACTCCTTAGTCTCCCAGACCAAGGGCCCACTATAGGTGTAGTACCAGATGATGTTTCTGGTACACTAAGACTCTGTGATTCTTATTTATCTTTCTACACATAGCTCTCTTAATCATTATCATCATCCAAAACATCACCAGTGTCAAGAATCGTGTGGTGGGGGGACTTGCTTAAGCTGTTGCGTCAAACACACACTGTATACACAAGAGGAAGCTCACTCAAGAACACAAGAAGAGAGATGGAGGACAAAACATTTTCTTGCTAGTTTTTTCTTCTTCTTCTACACACTATACAATATACACAAAGTATAGATAAGATACAACATAAAGCATTAGGGCCAAAAACGCTTCAAAAATGGCACTTGTAAGAAAGTGATTAAGTTGCTAATTAGTTGAGGTTTAGGAAGAATAAAACCTCTAAATTTGGTTGTCCAGATGTGATTAATGAGAGAATATTTGGTTCATTGAAGAGGTCGGCCATTAATTGCCCTCATCTTTTAATCCAGGTCAGGGGTCACCTTTTCGGCCGTTTATTGTCTTGGAACTCGAGAGATTTTGTATTTTCGAGATTTTCGTACGAACTTAGCATTTGTTTGCTCCCGCATTTTCTTTCTATACACTATTCTCTTTTACCATTCCTTTTGTTGCACTTGCTTCCTATCACTGTGAGATTCTTGCTCGGTTCATTTGCTAGAATGTCTAGCAATACTACTTCAAATAACACAGGCACAAGCACACGTAAATACAAGCTATCTATTCAGCTAGATCCGACTTACACATCTTGGAGAAGTATACATCATCGAGTATTGATAGATGAGATTGAAGCCAACAGGTTGCGAACACAAGGAATGAAGCATATAGATTTGTGGGTGGATGGAAATATCTATCCTAGGGATCCTTCTACAAGTAAACCACCTCCTTTTTTGAATGTCCATGACTATATAAGATATGCTGGAGAAGGTTACAATGGAATGCTTGGCTACTGTATGAGGTTATACTCTGCATCTTACACATATATAGCTCAAGTGCATGAAATGAAAAAAGCACTAGAAACTACACAAACAAATATTTTAGAGTTGACAAGTCAGATTGATATTTTGAAAAATGTTAACAATTCATTGCAGGATAAGCTAACACGCTTGAGAGAAACTCTAGTAGGATTTAGAGAGAGGAAGAGACCATTAAAAAATATAACCAGCTTGTGTGAGAGAGCAAAGAAAAGGAGACTAAATCTTACAAAGAAATATGTCTCTAACATACTAGGCATAAATATCCGAGAGAATGAGGAAAGAATCAAAATTTTGAAGGAAACCATGAATAAGAAAGACATTTTGAGGATTCTTAAGTCACCAAAAAATGTGGATTTGAGAGGTCCAACTCTGAGAGAGTTAGTGAAGGATTTAAAAGGCATAGTGAAAGCAAATGAAATCGTAGAGACATGTGATACTGTGGGTATAAGTCGAAAAGGTTATCGTGCTATCTCTGGATTATGGTTTAAAAATCTTAAACGCAATAGGGTAACTATATTTGGATTGCCCCGAGCCCTTGCAGTTTCGACTGCAAGAATTTCCATGAATCGCAAGATTCCACACGTTTTTGGAGATTACATTCACATCGAAAGGTCTATGTCCTTTGAAAAACAAAAAAAACAGGCAATTTTTTATTACAATGAGTTTAACAATATATGGGTTGATCTAAAAAAGGTGCAAATTGCAATGGTTCACATGTATAAAATCACAGTAGAAGAAAGTTATGGTGTTCTAAAGTTTGCCTTGAAGTTGGATGAAGCACAGATTCAAAAGGGACAGAAGATGGAAAGAATTAGCATTTGCCTCATGAACATGGCATTGGACCATGGCAATGGTGAGGGCAAAGCTCCATTGCATAAGATCCAATCCGAGATGGAGATTTGGTGGATTGGTGCAGCCCAGGTACCAATTGAAAATCATCAAACGTTGAAATGGTTGTTCAACCATACAGGTATTCCAAATATCATTAAGTCTCAAAGTGAAGGCAAAATGTTGGTAGTTGATGGGGTTGGTAAATTTAATGTGGAATGGCATATGAGTGCTGATTTGAAAACTATCAAATGTATGCTTGGAATATGTAATGGTGCAAATGCAAAATATCCTTGCATTTATTGCATGGAAAGTATTGGATCCAAAGATTGGAGTAGTTTGCGACCAGAGAAGAGCCCCAAATAGAGACTCTATAGATTTGAGTAAATTTAAAAACATAGAAGACATCAGGGATCCCATTCTTTCCATCTCTCTTAAGAATGTTCATATTTGTACTTTGCATGCAGAGATTAGAATAATCGATAAGCTTCTCAGGTTGCATCTTGACTACGCATATTCCATTAAGCCATTATCTTTATTAGATGAGTGTATTGATAAATGCGAGGCATTGCTATCGAAAATGGGATTTCATGGGGGCCAAGTTCACTTGAGAAAGGATCCAATACTTTCAGGAAAAACAAGAGATATCTTGGCCGATGTCTCTATGGGAGGCTCAAAAACTAGACGATTCTCAGGAAATCATTCAGGAAGGCAGGTGAATGCAGCTTGGGAGTGTTGGAGAGAGCTATGTGAGATCACAACAAATGTTGCAAGCACGCCGAGGCTTGCGTTTCTTAGAATGGAGGTCTGGATACACCTTGATGTTTTTCTGAAACTCCTCAGGCAACATAAGACAACATATACATATGCGAAAGAGTTCAAAAGATCAATCACAAAGCTTCTTCAGGCGATAAAAGAGGCATGGGGAGAAAAAGATATCACTTTTTATCTGGTAAAGTAATAAATATTTAATATGGGCTTATTTTGATAGGTTTTTCAATTGGTATAAAATTTGTGTTACTTTGTATTGCAGCATATTCTTCATATTCATGGACCTTTCTTTGTGGAGGAGCATGGCCCCTTAGCAACTTATAGCAACCAAGGCATGGAAAAATCCCACTATCAAGCACGCACAAGTTATTTTCGAAGCACAAGGCATGGGGGAGGAGTTACAAAAAGCAATACTTTGGAGGAGCTATTCAACTAGTTTTTTCAACAACAACTTCAAAGAATGCAAATAAAAGACGGCAATGACACATGAGCAATCGCACTTTTATATATAAGAAATAATATATACAAAGCTAGTTTTCCAAAGCTCTCACATTCTCTTCCTCCTCAGGAATCTTTCCTCTATAACGTAGACATTTTTTTCTCTTGTAGCCAGCTATAGATTTTACATCAGTTCGGTCTGCAACTAAGGCGTAGGATGAAAATGCCAAAAAGTATCCTGCTCTAGAAGCAGAGTAACCTGGACCATAGCCAAAAATCCTAATTGCTGCAGTCTTTTCCAAAAACATTACTTTGTGGGCATTATATTGTAATCCTGAGAAACCTAGAAGCCTTGTAAGAGCTTTAATACAAAGTATGGGCCATGCTGCATCCTCTGAGAAACTACTATGAAGTACAAAAAAGGAATCAGGGTCAATCCTAGCCAAGTAGTGGTCGAGTGCAATGTCTTTGGTGGTGTTACTAGCAGCTCTCGATCCTTTGCCACGCCCCAAGAAGTTTTCTATATCAGCAATCTCCAACTGCAAATAAAACCCATACTGAATGAGCATGAAATGTAAACCTACCAATGTGTAAAAGAAAATTCAAAATTATCTTACCACTTGATTTTCATCGTACTCCAATTTAAACGGATTCCATAAATTAATTGATGATGTTGTCTCATTGGTGTTAGTCAATTCTTTAACATATTCAGACTCCTCTCTTCCAAAATTGGAAATCCCGAGTTCGCTTTGAATGCGATCGAAGTCCTCATCAGTAATACTCAACTCTTTCTCACCTTCTTTGGCCTTTTCAAAACAAAGAGAGAGGACCTCACCAGCATCAATAAACTTATCATCTAGAGTTTCTTTATCAAGTTTCAGAATCTCTTCCTTTGATTCATTTTCTGTGTCAATTATCCCATTTGTAGCATTAGAAGCCTCTGCAATAATTGCAAGACAATAATCTTCCCTGAGATTAAAAAGTTTTTGAATATCTGATAGTAAAATGTACTCCTTGTCCTTGAAAGGTATACATGGTAGGGAAGGAACAATATGGTGAGAACTCTCATCAGGTTGAGGGTTTGTATCTCCTTGGCTCTCCTCAATGATAGTCTCAGCTTTGAAGTGAGCAACATCCAAATTCTCAGCAATAGAAGCCTCAAAATCTGTATCTACAACCTCCTCTGTTTCCTTTTCATCTACCAGATCATCTAACATGCAAAAGCTAGCAGACTTTGCTCCTTCCAACTGTTGCTCCTCAACTTTCACAGGGTATTTGACAAGGGTGAAAACAATAAAAGCAGCAGATTTTCTCATCATCTTGCAGTTTTTGGAATGAGTGCAGCAAAATATGTCTCTTGAATAAAACCTCTCTAGAGAGTGGGCCCTGCACTTTCTAGTAAATACTGACTTTTCATTTCCTGTTGACCCAATGGGAACATTGACATATTCAATTGTGCCAACTTCAACAGAAGGACCTGCAAGATTTTCAAGCTCCAAAAAGTCCTCCACAATATATTTTTCACAAGATTTCAGAACTTTGTCAAGTTCCCAATCAGGATTAAACACATTTTTCAAAACTCCATAGAATGAGAGATCCATTCCATTCTGAAGCATAAAATCAAGTAGCCTCTCTGATGGAGTGATATCAGTGAGTTCTGATACTCCTTGACCTCTCACTACCGACGTTCGCTTCCCTGGAGATGTACTTGGCTTTCTCACAATGGTGGCAGAGGATGGAGAGGAAAAAGAATGCACAGCCTCATCAGATGTTGATGCCCTTGAGCCTTTTGAAAGCCTTCTTCTTTTACCAGTTCCTAGAGAAACCTTGGATCCTAGGAATTCTATGGGTTCATACATGTTTACAACATCTGCTGATACAGCGCGATAAGAGAGAAACGATTCAGACGGATAGGCCCCCTCACGCCGTATCGGTGATTCCAGTAAGAAGCGCTAGAGGCACAACAACGGTGGTCACACGAGCTTGGGCAGAATGAGCTTGAGAGGAGTGCTGAAAGAAGACTCTGTAGAACCTCCAAAAGAAGCGAAGAGAGGAAAGTGAAGAAGGCAAACAATCGGTCTCGCGCCGTATCAGCAATACAAACAGAGGTCCCGAAAAATCGAAAAAAGCCGTACAGAAAAGGAACACACCCTTATGTAGGCGCAGAATTATGCCACCTGGCAGTATCCGTTGGTCTCAAACACGTGGCAGTAGCCATTGGCCAACACGTGGCCGATAACCACGTGGCAAACAAGTGGACCGGTCGTTACTTGACACGTAGCATACGGACCATAAATGCAGATACGTGGCACAATCGGCGTCCGACACGTGTCATGATTGACCTGGGTATATAAGTGGTAATTTTTCCGACGTGTACACTTTTCATTTCTCGAGCTCTTCCCGCCTTGCTTGCCGATACGGTGCGATAAAAGACTTGCGTCTTCTCCATTTCTTATCTCTCGCGTTGTATCGGTTGTCTTTCGGCTGAGTCCTTTATTCGCTAGTAAAAAGAGGTGTGCCGATACGGAGCGAGGGCGTCCGAACGCTGTTCTCGTTTCCTCCATATCGCGCCGTATCAACAGTTTGGTCTCACCAATACAGAGCATGTCTATTAACATTCCCCTTTTGTCAGTGCCAATACGAAGCGAGGGCGTCCATATGCTGTCTTCGTTTGCTCCCTATTGCGCCGTATCAGCATTTAGGTCTCACCCTTGTGTCATTGCCAATATGGAGCGAGGGCGTCCATACGCAGTCTTGGTTTCCTCCATATCGCGCCATATCGGCATTCTGGTCTCCAATACGGAGCGAGGGCGCTGTTCCATTCTGCTCGTTTTGTTCATATCGCGCCGTATCAGAATTGCTCATTTCGTCCCTTTTCGCGCCAATTAGCCTGTTTGATTTATAGATTTTTACTATTTCAGTTATTGTCCTTCTAGTTGTTATTTTTGCTTTTCTGGATGGCAAGGACAAAGCAAACTGCAAGAAGAGTGTATCTGGATGGGAAGGACAATGGGGGTAGAAGAAAGTTAAATTTTGATGAATCTGAGGAGGAGCCCTCTTCCAAGTTTACTGAAGCTGGTCCATCACAGGCTCCAGAGCATTTTACAACAGAAATCCCCCCTACACCAGGTGTTGGCCTTACATCTTCTATAAATGTTTCTTCTCCTGAAGTTGAGGAAGCAAAGGGTGAGGCTTGCCCTGTGAAAGATTCATTCCCTACAATGGCACCTGAGCCCACATCTGCTGAAGCCACTGAACACCCCAAGCCACAAAAGAGAAAGAGGAAGTCCAGGTTCTTCTATATGCAGAGATGTTTCAGTGAGATCAGGAAAGCCCAAAGAGCTACACAGCATGTCATTCCAAAGCTTTTATAAGGGTCGTTAAAGAGATCTCTGATAGATTGTCTCAAATGGCAACTGTCTCTGGTCTAAATAAGAAGTGGCAACTCTCAGCCATTCTTGCCCTGTAAGAGGCTGCAGAAGATTTTGTTATTGATTTCATGAACGACACTTACATTGCTGCCGCCCATGCTCATAGGATCACCCTTATGAATAAAGATTTCAGCATCATCAGCAAAGTCAGGTATAGGTTTGACAAAGTGCTGAGGCCCTTGCCTTCCAATGATAAAAAAGCCTTTGAAATCCTTAACGCTCCCCCAAAATTGTCTAGGAAAGAGAAAAAGCTAAATGTTGAGGATGTTACTCACCTTTACCCTACAAGGGGTGCCACCCAGCAGGAGGCTTTCTTGAGTGAAAAAAATCAGGAGGTGTTTGAAACTGAAGACAATGTTTATAAGAGGAAAGCCGCATCACTTGCTCCCGTCAACAGCGAGAGGATGGGCAAAGTGTATGGGCAGATTCTTGTGAATGTTTCTGTGGAACCTGAGGAGGAATATCTTAGTATATCTCCCGAGGACAAGCCCATGTTGGAAAAAAGGGATGTCCAACTATCTGACTCTGTGGTTTTTTGTTGCATAAGGTAAGGTTTATATTTTTTTTTTGCGTAAGTTAAGTCTTATAGGTTCAATTCTATTTTGGATGAAATTTGTATTGAATAGCTTTTGCTATTGTCTGTAGGGCATTGGTCTCCTCTCTCACTCTCGATATCCGAAGAACCATATACATTGTTGATCCACTTCTCTCTGTGGAACTTTTTGCAAAATCTGGTTCTAATATTTCACCATTTTTTCGTAGCTTCGATAGTGTGACAAATTACCACATCTTTTTCCCTTATGTAGAAAGGTATTTTTCTTTTTTTGTAGAGGAAAATTTATATTCATTTTCTTTCACCCTTCTACTCACCTCTTTTATGAATTTGCAGAGGGCATTGGAGTCTCATCTACATTAATTGTCTTTCAAGGGAATTATCTTTATGAATTCTCTCAGCGGTGTTCACGGTCAAGCACGAATGTATGTTGAAAGAAAATTACTTACTTTGATTTTATTTATAAAGAATATTTTGAACTTACAAAGCTTCCTTTTGCAGTGCTGGTAGACTTGTTTCTACATTTTTGGATACAACATACGAGGATCTTGCTGATCCTCAAAGGCCTTATACTTTTCTTCTACAAGAAGTTCCATTGCAAAGTGATGCGCATTCTTGTGGATGGAGAGTTATCTCAAACATTTGCAGAACAGTGGATTCAAAGTTGTTACAAATAGAAGGAGTGAATGTAAGTTAATTTCATTTGATGTTTGTGTAACACTTATCATGATTTCTTTTCACTAACTTATAACATTTATTCTTACAGTGTGGAGACTATCCTGAATCATATGTTTGGTGGATAAGGGAGAGATGCATCGAGCTGATTCTGGACAAGGAAATCACACCGTATGATCCTGACTCCCCTCTTCCTCCCAAAACTTCAATGGCCAAGGGCACAAGCAAGGGAAAGGTCAAGGGAAAGGGTAAGGACAATGGCAATGGTAAAGGCAAGGGCAAGGGCAAAGGCAATGGGACCACTGCTGCAGAGTCTAAGAAAAAAGGAATGCCAATGCTCTCTCCTCTTAAATTTGATCCATCCCCTCTTAAGCCCCAAGAAAAGAGACTACCTGTAAAGGTGAATTTTTTTCAAAAATCAAAGAAAGGCCCTGTGAGAAAAAATATCTTTGAAGAAATCGATAAAGAATGAAAATAGCAAACATAAGCATACACGAGCCTTATTATTTTGGCTTTGTACATTTTTATGCAATTTTTGTACCTCATTGTGTAATGAAAATTTTCACTTGTAAATCGAATGTAATGTACATTTTATTTATACACATTCAAAAGGCAACTTGCTTCATGATAGCTTATGAAGTTCCCATTAAAAATATCTTAAGGACAGTCTATTAAGATAAATTCCTACCAAGTTTTCATTCTCAAGGCTCAAAACTCACAATTGTGGGAGACAAACAACTCGTACAAAAGAAAGAGCGCTCGGCTCTTTTACCAATTGTTACACCATTCACTTTGAACTTATATCTGGGGGATGTATTGTCTAGCAATTCCAAGGTATCCCTCACATCTTTCAGACTCCAATTGGAAGTAACATTCACCTTCTTTACTTCTTCATGCGGAAAAACATGCACCGCAAGTTTATATGGTGTGTAATCTGTATCGGAATCCAAGGGAACCCAAATACCCAATCTTAGTTTGTATCTCCTGTAATCAAAGCCCAAAGCAAGAGTTTGGCGAGGGATACTGTAAGCCAAAGCCAAGGATTGAGGGCATGCACTGCACCTCAAGATATCACCTTTATGATCGCACTCTTTAGATTTCCAATGTGTCCCTATAATGTTGTCCAAATCCTCTTCCGAAAAGTTTCTACTTAGCCAGGATACCTTCATTCTAATTTGCTGTTTTGAAGCAAGCCACGAAGATATGGAGGGGTACAAACCATGATAAACGTATTCTTCTTGAGATCCTTCCAGCTGTCATGGACTTTTTAATATCCTGAGATATTTTGAATTTGAAACTCTGCATTGTTACCTTGTCAGGAATCTCCCAGTTTAGAGATGAAAGACTTGGCAATGGCAAATCTTCGATATTCCCATACCTATCCGCTTTAGAGGGAACCACATACTGTGCATAATATATAAAAACCTTGCATTCACTATAAAAAGACACAGTTTGATCGGCATAAATAATGTCTGTCAATACCTTATGAATGGCATGGAAAGTCCCACTTAGGCTTTCCACAGGTTGTCATTCAATACTTGTTGACGGAAAGATATCTACAATGACGAACCGTTTGTTAGAACTTGCATAAATGGAAAAGAATTATATACATTATTCAACTTATAACTTACAATGTGTTTGTTGGGGAACACGTTCGTTTGGAGGCAAGTGCGTATCCTTGGCCATGTAAACATGTTGCACCTTGACAAAACAGCCTTCGGGCATAATTTTGAAGGCAATGATACGCCCCTTCCAGTGATGTTTTATATCTTCTCGTTTTCTTCTTTTCACCTTATGAGAGCCCTTGCAAGATGGCAGCACGGTAACCCAATCGTTTACAGCAAAGGTTTTGGGCTCAAAATTTCCATCTACTCCCTGGCTATAGACTGTGCAAGAGTGTATTAAACGAGAAGGGCACCTGGAGGAAGCCATGAAAAGAATGAAAGCGCAGAGAAAGAAGCTCAAAGAGGGTGAATGAACTAAAAAGTAGCGCCAAGAACCCAAATGAGTATGTATTGGGCGCCAAAAACAATATTGAAAGATCTCCCGACTTTCAAAAAACTCATTATTAATTTCATCACATCTCTGTCATGTATTTTGTCAGATTTGTAAGTAAATAACGTCTTTGGGACTCCAAAACATGTCAGACTTTAGGGGTTTTGGCTAAAAAAGAAGAGAGAATCACGAAATGGACTCCACTATCTCTAAAAAAGAGGAGACAAGAATACCATATTCTTGCACACGTGGCGAACTCTCTTTGGCCCTTTCCTTAATCCTGTGATTAACAAAAGTGCATTTTTTGAAGCGTTTTTGGCCCTAATGGAAAAGTGGCCTACTAAGTCAAACAGTGCATAATCGACTACACTAATCGATTGGTGCTATGTCTTTGCCAGCTGTAGGTAGGTATAACAAACTAAATATAATAAGTGATAAGTCAATGGCCATGTGAGTATCATAATGACCACCAACATGCTAAGTGTAGACGTGCGGATCCATCTAGTTAGGTGGTCCATCATCAATGTCCGCACGTGTTGAGCTTGCCATCTCAACACTCCCCCTCAAGCTCAACTCTATCTCTGCAACTCCAAGTAAGCTTCAAAACTTTCAAAGCTTCTCTGCACCCAATGCCTTTGTGAAAATGTTAGCTATCTCATCCTGTGTGCTAACATATATCAAGTCAATCTCTCCTGCAAGTATCTCCTCTCTCACAAAGTGATAGTGTACCTCAATGTGTTTTGTCCTAGCATGGAACACTAGATTTCTAGCTAGTTGTATGCTGCTCATGTTGTCACAATGAATGACAATTGGACCATCTCGCTGTAGGTCCAAATCACCTAATAACTTTTGTAGCCATACCACCTCACATGTTGCCATAGCAGCACCTCTATACTCAGCCTTTGTACTCGATAAAGCAACTGTAGGTTGCTTTTTGCTGCTCCATGTAATTGCTGCATTACCAAGGGAAAACATGAATCCACTTGTAGATCTTTTGTCTGACATGCTACCAACCCAATCTGCATCTGTGTACCCAAAGACCTGTATGTCCTTACTTTCCTCATAAAAAAGTCCATAATGTAAAGTGGACTTCATGTACCTCAATATACGTTAACTGCATCCAAATCAGGATTTCTAGGCATCTGCATAAACTAACTGACAAGGCCAACAAAATAGCTCAAGTCTGGCCTTGTGATAGTCATGTAAATTAAACTCCCTACTATCCTCCTGAACATAGTAGGGTCTTCTATCTCATCTCCAACATCAGCACTCAACTTCACACTTTGCTCCAATGGTACTAAAAGAGGCTTACATGCTCTCATACCATACTTGGATAACATATCCAAGCCATACTGCCTTTGGGATAGCCATATGCCATCATCACATTTGATCATCTCAATACCAAGAAAGTATCTCAGCTCACCTGAATCTTTCATCTCAAACCTCTTCTTTAAGAAGTCCTTAACTTCAACAATCCCATTGTCATTGTCACCTGTAATAATCAAGTCATCCATATAGATAACTATGATGACTAAACCTGCATCTCCCTTTCTCACATAAAGTGAGTGATTAGCATAAAAAATACAAAATCCAATATTGACAAGATACTCCCCAATCTTGTCAGACCATGCTCTAGGTGCTTGCTTCAGTCCATAGATGGCCTTCTTTAACTTGCAAACATATGTGGGATGCTCTAAATCCTCATAACCTACTAGTTGCTCTATATACACTTCTTACAATTCACTATGCAAGAAGGCATTCTTAGCATCCATTTGCTACAAACTCCAACCTTTGGCTGCTACCAAGGCAATCACACACCTAACAGTTGCCATCCTAGCAACTAGACTAAATGTCTCGTCATAATCTATGCCATAGGTTTGAGCATAGCCTTTTGCAACCAGCCTAACCTTATACATGCTAACTGATTTATCTGCATTATGCTTGACTTTGTAAACCCACTTACAACCAATAGCTTTATTACCCTTAGGTAAGGATACCAAATCCCAAGTCTTATTGGCTTCTAATGCAGCCATCTCCTCATCCATTGCTGCATCCCAATGAGCATGACCAACAACATCCTCAAAACAAGGGGGCTCAATATCCTCAACTAGTTTCACCATATAAGCATAATGGTGAGCTGCATAACCTTCAAAACCAAATCTTTTAACAGGATATCTGACCCTGCTAGATCTGCGTACCATCAGATCACTCAATGAAACTTTACATTACTATGATCTCTCTGTACACCTAGTGTCCTAACTAAAGGAATGCCAAGATCATCATCCAAACTCTTCGAACCACTGGAATCTCCATCAAATCCCAAATGACTGCTAGATACATCATTACCATCCAGCACTTTCTTCTTTCTTTTGTCCTTTCCTACGACACTTATAGATCCACCTGAAGGTGTGGGGCTACTCCTTAGTCTCCTAGACCAAGGGCTCACTCTAGGTGTAGTACTAGATGATGTTTCTAGTCCACTAAGACTCCTTGATTCTTGTTTATCTTTCTACACATAGCTATCTTGATCATTATCATCATCCAAAACATCACCAGTAGGTGTATACCAACTTCCCATCTCATCAAAGATAACATCCCTACTCACTCTGAACTCATCTGTGTGACAGGGTTATAACAGTGATACTCTTTCTACTCTAAAGAATATCCAATAAAAATATATTTTTCTGCCTTTGGATCAAGCTTCTTCCGAAGCTCTTGAGCACATGAACGTATGTAATACAACCAAATACCTTCATGTGCGATACATCAAGCTTCTTGCCAGTAAAACACTCTTCAAGACTCCTCCCATGGACTGCAGCTCTGGGAGTTCTGTTCATAATGTAGACAACAGTATGGACAGCCTCAGACCAAAAATTTTTGGGCATATTTTTTTCAGCCATTAATGCCCATGCAACTTCTGCAATATGCCTGTTTTTTCTTTCTGCAACACCATTTTGCTATGGGATATACCTGCAAGTAAATTGCCTCTTTATCCCATGAGTCCTCAAGTAGCCACTGAACTCATTAGAGAGGTACTCTCTCCCTCCATCTAATCTCAAGCACTTTACTTTTAAGCCTGTTTCTGTTTCAATAGCTGCCTTAAAAGATTTGAAGTGCTCAAACACATCACTTTTTTTCTTCATGAAATATACCCATAGCTTCCTTGAACAGTCATCAATAAATGTGACAAAGTATTTGCTGCCACCAAGAGATACATTCTGTGTAGGCCCCCAAACATCTATATGCACTACATCAAGTATTTTTCTACTCACTTATCTCTCATGCGTGAAGGGTTGTCTTGCCTACTTACCAAACCGGCATGCTTCACAAACTTTATGCAATTCTGCAACTCTAAATGAAGGCATCCCTGTAACCAATCCTCTTGACTGCATTAATTTCAACCTTTGCACATTTGCATGTCCAATATGTTTATGCCATATTTCAATATCTGTAACTACTCCTTTTCATTTAGCATACATAGCAGCATCCATTGCAGGAATTCCCACATCTAAAGTGAACATTCGACCAACTCTACTTCCTTTTGCGACCAACTTGCACTCATCATTAAAGTCTTCTACAAAACAACCTTTTACATTGAATCAGATCTACAACCCCTGCTCTACTATTTGGCCAACAAACACTAGATTCTTTGTAATTGAAGGCACATGTAATACATTTGTCAGACTCTTTGTCTAACTATCATACAAGGACAATGGAACTTTTCCAATGTGTGAAATTGAGTGGCATAAATCATCACCCATCTGCACATAACCTGGGTTTTGTAAGTCCTGTATCTCTCCAAACCATTCAACATAACTGGTCATATGATTAGATATACCTAAATCGACATACCATACATCATCATGTGTCCCTTTTCCTATAACTGCATTCATCATATGCTGCATAACAAACAGACACTCATTTTTGTCTTCTTTCTATCATGAAGACGATACATAGTTTCCTTGTTGCAATTTGCCACTGCGAATGTCATCCTTCTTTGCTTAGCAATGGGCTGCAATATGGCCTTTTTTGCCACAATAATGGCAAATAATAGTAGAATTTTCAGAACGTCTATTCTACCATCCGCCTCTTTCTCTAGAGCTCCCCCTGCCTCTAAAGTTTCATCTCCCTCCAAAAACCTACATTTCACCAAACTATTGATTGAGCCTGTTTTGTTGATTATCGCCAGCACATCCCATACCACGGCCTCTCAAAGAGGATCTACCACATCCCCTTCCTGAACTTGAGTAAAATGCTTGGACATGTTCACCTTTTCTTTTAGACGAAGTCCCCTGCATATTGATCTCTTCAGTAATCATGAGAGAGATCAGCTAATCAAAATCTGGAAATGGCTTCCGTACATATACTGAAGTAACAAATGATTTCCGTACCTTCTCATTGTTAAGGCCACTCAGACTAGATGAAACTAAATCATCATCATCCGGCATTGCATCAATCGCTGCTAAAGCATTTGCAATGCTCCTTACCTTCAACACATACTTATTGACAGAAATTTTCCATTTCTTCAAGGCATTCAACTCTTTCTTGAGTTGAATCTTTCGTGCCTTTGTATTTACTGAAAACATACTCTCAAAAATTGTCCAAGCTGCATGTGAAGTTTTTGCATTCCTGATGTCCCAGCATAGTATTATCAATGACTGCAGATAACCAATACATCACCTTTTTGTCTTTCTCATTCCATTCTTTTCATGCTTTTAACTCATGTGCAGTCGGATACCCAACTCTAGCTTCTTTTCTTCACCTGAAACAAACTCATAAGGCCCTTTCCAATGAGGAAGTTCGTCACTCGGAAGTTCTATGAAGGGTAGTTGTTCTTGTAGAGCTTCTCAATAATGGGATTTCCATTGTTCTCTGCCATTATCACAAACAAGGAAACAACACAACAAGCTAGTCTTCTGCAATCTTTCACAATACGTGCAGAGCAATGTACCAAGAAACCTTTTTCACTGATTGCTCAATAGTACATATAATCTGCAACCTGTTTGCAGATAAACCTTATGTTTGCTTCGTGCAAACACCTCAAAAATTACAGATTTGCAATCTGTAACCTGTGCACCCACTTTTGGTCAATACAGCCAAAATCAGTGTACCCTGAAACTACTGTCCACAAACTTGCAGCTCTAAAATGGGGCCTGAAACGGCCTCAGATGCCCAAAATAACTGTGGGAAAGCCCTGAAAGACCTATTTGCAAAATATACTGTGATTTGATTGCACATCAAATCTCACAATAATCTGAGATTTTTACTCGACCCTGCTTCCGGTGTCTCCACAGGTATTGTCCAAGAGAGAGTGGAAAAGTGGGAGAGCTTTTTACCCGTTGCTTGCTTGCTCGAACCTTACTTCTTCTCCTTCATTTCAGCCTTTGAAATCAGCCTCTCTCAGTGGCGTGGCTCTGATACCATGTCAAGAATCGCGTGGTGGGGGGGACTTGCTTGAGCTGCTGCGCCAAACACACACTGTATACACAAGAGGAAGCTCACTCAAGAACACAAGAAGAGAGATGGAGGCCAAAACGTTTTTTTGCTAGTTTTTTCTTCTTCTTCCACACACTATACAATGTACACAAAGTATAGATAAGATACAACATAAAGGAAAGTGGCCTACTAAGCCAAACCCAGTGCATAACCGACTACACTAATCGACTAGTGCTATGTATTTGCCAACTGTAGGTAGGTGTAACAAACAAAATATAATAAGTGATAAGTCAGTGGCCATCATAATGACCACCAACGTGCTAAGTGTAGACGAGCAGACCCATCTAGCTAGGCGGTCCATCATCAATGTCTGCATGTGTTGAGCTTGTCATCTCAACAACCAGTAGGTGTATACCAACTTTCCATCTCATCAAAGATAACATCCCTGCTCATTCTGAACTCACCTTGACAGGGTTATAATACTGATACCCTTTCTGCTCTAAAGAGTATCCAATAAAAACACATTTTTTTGCCTTTAGAACAAGCTTCTTCCGTAGCTCATCGAGCACATGAACGTATGCAACATAGCCAAATACCTTCAAGTGTGATACATCAGGCTTCTTACCAATAAAGCATTCTTCAGGAGTCATCCCATGAACTGTAGCTGTGCGAGTTCTATTCATAATGTAGACAAGAGTATGGACAGCCTCAGACCCAAAATATTTGGGCATATTCTTTTCAGCCATTAATGCCCGTGCAACTTCTACAATATGTATGTTTTTTCTTTATGAAACACCATTTTGTTGTGGGGTATTCCTGCAAGTAAATTTCCTCTTTATCCCATGAGTCCTCAAGAAGCCACTGAACTCATTAGAGTGGTACTCTCCCCCTCCATCTAATCTCAAGCACTTCACTTTTAAGCCTATTTCTGTTTCAACAGCTGCCTTAAAAGATTTGAAGTGCTCAAACACATCACTCTTTTCCTTCATGAAGTATACCCATAGCTTCCTTGAATAATCATCAATAAATATGACAAAGTATTTATTGCCACCAAGAGATACATTTTGTGTAGGCCCCCAAACATCTGTATGTACTATGTCAAGTATATTTCTGCTCACTTCTCTATCATGCAAGAAGGGTTGTCTTGCCTACTTATCAAATAAGCATGCTTCACAGACTTTATGCAATTCTGCAACTCTAAAAGAAGGAAATCGTGTAACGAATCCTCTGGTGTTAACCCCAACACGAAGAAAGAAAAAGGAAATTTAAAAAACGCAAGTCAAAGGCGGAAAAAAGGTAGCCTGACTGAAGAAAGAATAGGAGAAAAGGCCAAAAGCGCAAGGGCAACCTTAAAAGTCCAAGGCAAACACAAAAGGGGAAATGCACATTTTAAAATAAAAAGGCACACCCTGAAATCTTGTAAAAGAGCGCCGGGCTCTCACCTGTGCAATTTGTAAATGTCGACGGGCGGTGAAAAGGAATCTAGGAAGATAGAAGGACAATGGGAAAAAGGGCCTAGACCGGCCGTGTAAAAAGGGGAAAAGGGGATGACCGCCCAAAAGGGATTTAGGGTTTTGTATATAAAGTTGAAAAAGTGAATGAGAAGCTCATTCTTGTGTGTGGCCAAAAGTAGCTCTCCTGTTCTTCTTCTTCTTCTTGTTCTTGCTTGCTTGAGCTTGTGCTTGAGAGAGGGAGTGTGAGAGTGTGAGGGAGTGAGTGTGTGAGGGTGAGGGACCGAGGAGGAGAAGCTCTCCATCTTCTCCTCTCTTCTTCTCTTCTCTTCTCTTCCCTTGTCTTGCTCGCGGCAATGGAGCTTGGAGCGTGGAGCTTGAGGATGGAGCTTGCTTGAAGCTTGCACTTTGATCGTGGAGCCAACGGAGTATGCGGGAGAGGAGGTAACTCGAACGGCACGAAGGTAAGCTCACTACACCCATAGATATGGATGGCGCGTCGGCTATGTGAGAGGTAGCCATTAGTGCTCGGCTTGGAACGCTTGAATCAATAAGCGGTCCGTGGGTCTTGGCAGTTGAGTGAAATCTCCCACATTTTGGTTCCATTGCCGAGACCAACGGATTCAAGCCTTGAGCGCTTGCGCGTTGCGAATCGAGCATCAAAGTAAGGGGTTTCCCCCGAACCGGTGCTTGAGGTAGATAGGTAGGAAGCGAGGGGGTTGAAGATGGTATTCGATCTCCTTGGCAAGTAGGTTTTTTGCTTTCTGTGATTTATGCTGTGGAATGGAGTAGTATAGGTATTTATTTTGTGATTTGGATGCATATAGGGTAGGAAAAAATAAAGAAAAAGAAGAAAAAAGAAACAAACAGTAGGGTCCTCTGTTGCTGTATAACAGGCTAAAATAGGGAAATAGGGGCATAGATCCTTGGAGTGCCATTCGATTCGAGCACCATAGTGATTCCAGGCATGTCTGGCACTTCCTGGTAGTGTCTTGCACCTATCTGGAAGGTGCTGGACGATTCGGTGTAGTAGACGTCAGTCTAGAGGCATCACGTGCAACTCGCGGGCCATCAGTCGCATAGTCGGACCAGGCCGTCCGAGTCCTAGAATCAGACAATCAAGAATCGGACCAGTCCCAGAATCGGACCGTCCGAGTACTAGAGTCGTACCAGCCTTGTCCGATTCCCAGAATCGGACCAGCTCGATCGGACGTGCCACATGGCACTCGGACCAACCCGTCCGATTTTGAGAATCGGACGCTCCGACCACTCGGACTCGGACGCTCGGACCGCTCGGACCGCTCGGACCAATTCGTCTGACTCGGACACTCGGACGAGTCCATAATCGGACCAGGCCGTTGGATTCCCAGAATCGAACCTGCTTAGAATCGGACCACTCTGTCCGATCCAATTCCTAGAATCGGACCACTTTTTGATCCGACTCCTAGAATCGGACGTGACCAAAATCGGACCATTGTTCCGATCGGACCAACCCAAAATCGGACGTCCGATTCTGATAATCGGACTCCTGAAAATCGGACATCTGAGAATCGGACAAAAAAGTGTCAAAATCGGACATGTATCTAGAACACAAATTTTAACACATCTAAACCCCGAGATTGACCCCAAAGGCTACCTAGAACTAAAGGCACATGATAGATCCATCACTAGGCTAAAATTTAGAGCACTTAGTTCAAAATTTGGCTATAAACGGTCCTCCAAATTGCATATGGCGTCTACCGTAACGGCCCTGCGGGCAGGGGGGACTGCCCCCCCCGGACCCCCGCAGAGGGGGCTCTGCCCCCTCCGCACCTCCCCCGAGTAGGTTGGAGAGAAAACGCGCGTCGTGACAGGACCTCCAATTTGAACCCTGGTGTAGCAATGGCTCTGCACGAGCATGGATGCTCACCTGCAAAAGAGCAGCCAAAAGCCCATACCTGAACAGAGACAAACAGAGACCCTAGAACCTCAACGGGCCAATCTAGCCATCAAGGGCAAAAAGGCCACACGACGAGAACACAAAGACATTGTGTTCACACCTTGTCTAGTAGGAGCGAAATGCAACATCAGCAAACTACAAAGGCCAAGATGACTAGACAGGACACTCTTGACGAGAGATGTACCTTGAGTAGCACTGCACTGACGATCCAAGACAGCAGTGGAGAATCCACATCTAGTCGTGCAGTCAAGAACTCAAGGGCATCTGTCAGAAGGCTTCAATTTACAAGCCAAGACCCGGAAGATGAGGATATAGTGCCACCTGCTTATCTTAGGGTCAAACTCACCGCGAAAAGAGAGCATACTATCGATGCTCTGATTGATGAAGGAGCAGATTTCAATATCTTGACCTATGAATCATGGACCCTACTGGGCCAACCCGAGCTCACACCGACTAGTGCAACTCTTAGCTCTTATGGGGGACACCCTCAAGCACTCATGGGGAAGTGCAAAATCCAGGCAACTATTGAAACTGAAAGCTTGCTTATCCTATTTTATGTTCCTCCAAATAGTGCTAGCTGCGGGAAAGAAACCCTCCTTGGAAGACCCTTCAAAAGGGCGACCAAGTGTGAGGCTGACTATGTAGCACAGAGGATACACCTGACACTACCGGGTGTGAGGATAGTCACCACCTTTAGCAAGGGTGACCTCATCGAACCTCAAGGGAAAGGCAAGGGAGGTGCTGACATAATAGTCAAGCCTCCTAACTAGAGCAAGGACTTGTTGGAAAAACTGATACAAGCACAGGTCGAACAATGAGAACCAGTGACTGAGGCCAGGCCTGAAACAAAAAGGTCAAGAGACAATGCCAAGGACGGGCTTTGGACTTACAAATATCGTAGAAGACCCCAAAAGAAGCCCAAGCCTTATAGACGGAGGCGTCGATGGAGAGCCAGCACAACGCCACGATGGATATCCAAGGCGTTGCTTCGGACTCAAGGGTATTATGCAGGCAATCATTGGATTTGGGTGCCCAAACTCCCTGCTAGGCCACCTCTATCCGAAGCCCAACTTATGTCCAAAGCAAAGAGGCGTAGGAGATCTAAACGAAAAACTGAATCCCAAGTCAAAAATAGTAGAGTGACCGAGCCCCTCATGGTCGAAATCAAGAAACCCAACGGGACCAATCGGAGGGTAGATCCTCAGCCTAGTGTGCTTGATAAGCAGACATCATATGTAATTGTTGAGGATACGCAAAAGCCACTAGTGCCCAAGGAGCCTTTGATTCTCCAAGAGGATAGCAGGCATCGTAGGCACAACATTGCTCATGGCAAGGTTAAATGCTCAACAAAGCAAATAGCAAAATCATCTAACAGCCATGAGCAAATCTCCAAGCCAGTGTCAAAGCCACTTGGGAGTCCCAAATCTCCTACGCCCTCTTCTCCCAAACAGACACAGGAAGCACCACAGCAGTTGTCAAGGGCGACTACTCAATTCCAATCTCTATCTCCATCTAAGCTTCCAACCGTCAAAGAGGTGGGACATGATGCCATCTGTAGCTCTCGACCCAAGGATATGCCTAAGCCACCTAATGCAACTAGATCAGCTCATGTTCGATGTACACAAATGAGTGCTCAAAGGCCAATGAAAGACACAACCACTTCTGATCGCCCTAGGGACTTGACACCACAATCCACCAAGGGTAGCCAGCCCACTGAACTAGTTGCTACTACTTCCAATCCGGGATCATAGCAGTCATAGCCCTTGGCCGTGACAATGCTCCTTGTGGAACGTGTCCTTAGTAGTTTACCTGTGGAGGAGGTGTCGCAACCAAATCCCTCAACAACTCCAGCACTTTCAAAGTGCCTAAAGCCTAGGACGGGGGTGTTAAACGCAAGGGAGTTGGTTGAAAAGCTAGACTCTCCAAAAAGAGTAGCAGTTGTGCCCTCACAACCGGGCAAGGCTATTCAGCAAACAGCGGCTATGTCCCATAAGGACACACTAGAGAAGGGAAATGCTGAGGCCCGACCAAGCACATCAACAGTCGATATAGCCCAGGGTCCTGAGTCGTCGAGAGAGGCACCTTCATTAACCAAGAAAGAGAGGAGAAAGCAGAGAAAACAGCAACAGTTGCAGGTGGTTGTGGACCCCAAGAACATTGAGACGAAGAGCGCCGAAGAGCCGATGAATAAAGCCTCAAGTCCATCCACCAATGAACTCATTGATGCCTCTCCGAATAGCGGTGAAACCCCAGACACATATGTGTGTTCTGAGAAACAAAAGCAACCGTTGCCATCAACAGTTGCTTGCAACACCCTATCCACTGACAATAGAACTCACATTGATCAATCAAGAGTGGATATAACGCTGTCACGACAGGGTGACCAAGCTATAGCAGTCACATCCAAGAAGAACCATGACAAAATAACAACAAAACCTCAGGAGAAACGTGAGAACCCCAAGAGCACAAGGAATCCTAGCATTGACCAATCTTGCTCATCTAGGCCTGAGCCCCCAGCCATGCTAAAGCCTAAGGAAACTCTTAGAACTTTGCATGAGATAGCAACCGAGCAAGTCCTCGTTGAACATGGAAGTGTCGCAGAATGCTTAACTGAGTTGGAGGCTAAGCTCAAAGTGGTCGCGCGTGTCTATGTCCTTGCGGACGTGGGCACGATCCCCAAGGAGCAGCTTGGAGAGTACTTGACCTTTCCTCTATCATGGGAAAAACAAGAACATCTTAACGGGCACTACGACAGGCTCCTGCATGAACAGATGCGACTCATCCCTGACGAGGAGGCTGACGAACTACGCTTAACCGTCGCATTCAATGAAGTTCTCTATCGACCGAATCTCGTAGACATAGAGCTACTAAAGCGACTGTCAGCAGGCCAGAGTCAATTTGAGCAGCATTGGTGAGAAAGCCGCGTCGTAATGGCCGAACTAGGGGCTCAGATCATGACGGTCTCAGAAGAGCGGTTGGCCAAATGGCGGTCTCAAAGAGACCCAACCTACGTGGCACCAACTTCCCTTCGAGTGCTCATTGACATTCGGGGTACGGACTTAGCTGGGACTAGGCTACTGGGCCCTTTGATTGATAAGGTTCTCACCGAAGAGGAGTTACATATTGCCAGTAGACTCGGCCAAGGTTCCGTACTACTCGACGTGGCAAAATATCTATCAGTATTAAGTCAGCTGCCACGAATACTAGATGCGTGTGTCATGCTCCGGTACAACCCCGAGTTCTACACTTGGTTCTTATCCTCGTGATGTGACATGGATTCATAGATATGTATATAAATAAACACTGATTTTTGTGTCACCTTGTATAAACAATATCAACACACACAAGTAATGATAGTCAAGCGCAGGGAGAAGAGTTGGTTCTAACAGGCTAACCTCCTCAAGTCCTCTTCTCATCACACATTTAAAAGCCATGTGACCATTCCCACCTCCAAGTGAAGGGCATGCAACCCACGTTACCGCCATAGGAAGCCTTGACCAACAACACTAATGGTGTAGACAGGGTGCAACCCCTTTCTATACACCTTTTTCCCTTTTTTGGTCTATCCTTCCGAGGATGTGCCCTATCCCACTCCATGACAACCAGTCTACACAACTTAGCAAAAGCCAATATTGGCTAATGGCTGGAGGCAAAACGAACATCATCATGGGGGCCATCCCGTTACGACAAAACATTGCATGCCTCACCCCTCCCCTTCTTGTCACATGCGCTTGATAAACCACACTAAAATCCCTTTCATACAAATAGTTGTATCTTGTATCAAGGTCTAACCCTTGGAGTGCGTCTGGCAGGTTTCCTTTTTTGGCGGAATGCATGGAGAATCATGAAGAGTTGGCTTGCAAAGACGCTCTTCGTAGAAGGGGAGAGCATGTGGCACGCGCCCCTCCACTGGAGCGCTATGTGCCCACCATCAAGAGGTATGCCAAGAAGCAAGGCCCTAAGCAACATTGCCCAGGGCGAAGGCCAAAGAATCCTCGAGTCAAGAAAGTCGAGACTCGAAATGCGCAACAGGTGGCAGCACTAGTGGTGCGCACTCCCAGCTCCTGTTCGAGCCCCAGACGCTCAAAGGTAAAAAGGGAAACTCGGGAAAAAGAAGAATTTAATGAATTATTTAAAGAAATTCTGGAGACAGTAGTGAGCCGGGATTACACCATTCATATCCCGGCCGACATGTTCCCTACTCGCCCCCACGAGAGCCCCACACCAGCAGAGCCCCAATCACCCGGCCATCCAGACTCACCCCGCCTCGTACAAATCGAGTAGCCCATAATGCATAAAGGGCTTATCAAATGATAACTGGCCAGGACTTTTGGTTTTTAATGGTTAAGTGTTCCCAACTTGTTAAGTGTTGACATGATCCTGACTTGGATGAACTTATTATATCTGCATTTAATATATGCTACGTCTTTAGCAAAAGAAAAAGCTAATCAAGCGCAGGTGATAAATGTCTAGTCAACACCATAGAATTCAAATAAGTGATGTCTCCTTGCATTGCACTAGTTTATTATAGTTGCGGCATACACAATGCATATGCTCTCATGAAGCGACAAGGGGATGCAGGATAATACAGGTCCTTGTGCGAAAATGTTCAATGCCCAAATCACCGCAACACCCACAACCCCACAACGAGCCGTGGTAGAGCCAGCTGCCGAAAGCACCCTTGCCAACCGCCCACATTGCATGGCCCACAAAACGTTCCTGGGCCACGCCCCCTTTCTGGGTCAAGCTCTATAGTTGGCTCACGGCAGTCGTTACCTCAATTGTACCCACATCGCATGTGCCGCAAAAAGGGTTGCAATATCTCAAGTAGATCTCCCCCTTTCGCCAACTGCTTCTCTAACAACGAAGCTAGGGCACCATCATCATTGTACTATTCATTTTCTGAGCCTTCGAAGCTTGACATTTTCCAACCCATTGGAAGGATGATAGCCTCAACATATTGTAATGGTTGTACTCAGGCAAAAAAAAAAAGGGGGAAAGAAAAGAAAGAAAAGAAAAGAAAAGAAAAATAAAATAAAATAAAAAGAAGTGAATGCAAAAATAAGAAGCACCCACTATCACAGCACAGCACCTAGGGGTCCTCAAATTAGGTACGTCTGGTGATCTCGGTCGACCGGCTTCGTTCCTAGTCCCCTAGCCCCTTACAATCACCCACAATTGTTCAGGGCACATCAAGGGCAGGACATACCTGGGAGCTTGTCTCGCCTAAGGTTAGACCTGTCACCCTGACCCACTTGGACAATTTTCTTTTGCACTCTGCCTTAGTACCATTGCAATCAGTGGTGATAGGCACCGCACGCTTGGCCATGAAAAGTAAACCATACTCATCAAGCAAGTCCAATAGTTTCCAGCTACTACTGAAAGTGCAGTGTCCTTGTATTCCATTATGCTACATCGTGCAGTCGCAATGCAAAGGATGTCTCATATGCCTTCACGCATGGACAACTTTGCTTCATCCACGAATTGTTATGAGAAACTAGCCCACGGTCTTTTAACTATGTAATATCTAAGTATGCACGAGCAATCACATAATATTTGCACCAAAGTATATCCACAATTTGGGTCCTCAAGTGCAGGACAATACTCTCAGCTTGCTTAAGAGTTCCACCTGTCTCCCAAACTAATCAAATATGTCTTGTGCATGATAAAAGACTAGCACTACCCCTTAGGGAGAGACCACACGAGAGGTTTTCAAATTGCAGGTGTTGAAGACTCCAACAAAAGTGTCATTCGATCTTCATCAACACCCAACTCTGAATGCTTATCCCTTACCATCCGACAAGCCCACAAAGGATTGTCATGTGAAGAATCCCCAAAAAACCAACACTTGTGCTGGCCATCAACGCACAACACAGTATAGCCCTACCACCAACTCCAACAACCTTCCACCAGCCACCTTGACCACCAACAGGCCCCCAGGACCTTCTACCACACCACCACCAACACTCCTCCACGGAAACCACAGGCGTCCTTGTCACCCACGTCTTCGGTGCATGCTACAGCCTGCTACCTACGACGGTGAGTGCCATGGGACTAGCACTCGTCTAGGAGGGGGGTAATGTTAACCCCAACACGAAGAAAGCAAAAGGAAATAAAAAAGACGCAAGGCAAAGGCAGAAAAAAGGTAGCCTGACTGAAGAAAGAATAGGAGAAAAAGCCAAAAGCGCAAGGGCAACCTTAAAAGTCCAAGGAAAACACAAAAGGGGAAATGCACATTTTAAAATAAAAAGGCGCACCCTGAAATCTTGTAAAAGAGTGCCGGGCTCTCACCCGTGCAATTTGTAAATGTAGACGGGCGGTGGAAAGGAATCTAGGAAGATAGAAGGACAATGGGAAAAAGGGCCTAGACCGGCCATGTAAAAAGGGGAAAAGGGGATGACCGCCCAAAAGGGATTTAGGGTTTTGTATATAAAGTTGAAAAGTGAATGAGAACCTCATTCTTGTGTATGGCCAAAAGTAGCTCTCCTATTCTTCTTCTTCTTCTTGTTCTTGCTTGCTTGAGCTTGTGCTTGAGAGAGGGAGTGTGAGAGTGTGAGGGAGTGAGTGTGTGAGGGTGAGGGACCGAGGAGGAGAAGCTCTCCATCTTCTCCTCTCTTCTTCTCTTCTCTTCTCTTCCCTTGTCTTGCTCGCGGAATGGAGCTTGGAGCGTGGAGCTTGAGGATGGAGCTTGCTTGAAGCTTGCACTTGGATCGTGGAGCCACCGGAGTGTGCGGGAGAGGAGGTAACTCGAACGGCACGAAGGTAAGCTCACTATACCCATAGATATGGATGGCGCGTCGGCTATGTGAGAGGTAGCCATTAGTGCTCGGCTTGGAACGCTTGAATCAATAAGCGGTCCGTGGGTCTTGGCGGTTGAGTGAAAGCTCCCACATCTGGACTGTATTAATTTTAGCCTTTGCACATTTGCATGTCCAATAAATTTTTGCCATATTTCAATATCTGCAACTACTCCTTTTACTTTAGCATACATAGCAGCATCCATTGTAGGAATTCCAACATCTAAAGTGAATATTCGGCCAACTCTACTTCCTTTTGCGACCAACCTGCACTTATCATTAAAGTCTTCTACAAAAAAACCTTTTGCATTGAATTGGACATGCAACCCTTGCTCTATCATTTGGCCAATAGATACTAGATTCTTTGTAATTGATAGCACATGTAATACATCTATCAGACTCTTTGTTTGTCAATCATACAAGGACAACAAAACCTTTCCAATGTGTGAAATTGGGTGGCATGAATCATCACCCGTCTACACATAACCTGGGTTTTGTAAGTCCTGCATCTCTCCAAACCATTCAACATGACTAGTCATATGATTAGATGCACCTGAATTGACATACCATACATCATCATGTGTCCCCTTTCCTGTAACTGCATTCATCATATGCTGGATAACAAATAGACACTCATTTTTGTCTTCATTTTGTCGTGAAGACAATGCACAGTTTCCTTGCTACAATTTGCCACTGCGAATATCATCCCTATTTGCATAGCAATAGGCTGCAATATGGCCTGTTTTGCCACAATAATGGCAAACAATAACAGAATTTCTAGAACCTCTATTCTGCCATCCACCTCTTCCTCTAGAGCTCCCCCTGCCTCTAAAGTTTCCTTTGCCTCTAGAAACTTGCATTTCACCAAACTGTTGATTGAACCTGTTTTGTTAGTTATCGCCAACATGTCCCATACCACGGCCTCTCTAAGAGGATCTACCACATCCCCTTTCTGAACTCGAGTAAAATGCTTGGACCTGTTCACCATTTCTTTCATACAAATCACCTTGCATATTGTTCTCTTCAGTAATCATGAGAGAGATCAGCTCATCGAAATCTGGAAATGACTTCCGTACATATACTGAAGTAACAAATGATTTCAATGCCTTCTCATTTTAAGGCCACTCAGAGTGGATGAAATCAAATCATCATCATCCGGCATTGCATCAATCGTTCCTAAAGCATCTACAATGCTCCTCACCTTCAACACATACTCATTGATAGACATTTTCCCTTTCTTTAAGGCATTCAACTCTTGCTTAAGTTGAATCTTTCGTGCCTTTGTATTTGCTGAAAACATGCTCTCAAAAATTGTCCAAGTTACATGTGAAGTTTCTACATTCCTGATATGTCCCAGCATAGTATTATCAATGACTACAGATAACTAATATATCACCTTATTTTTTTTCGCATTCCACTCTTTCCATGCTTTTAACTCATCTGCAGTTGGAATGATACCCAGCTCTAGCTCCTTTTCTTTGCCCGAGACAAACTCATAAAGGCCCTTTCAAATGAGGAAGTTCATCACACAAAACTTCATGAAGGGTAGTTGTTCTTATCAAGCTTCTTAATAATGGGATTTCCACTGTTCTCAGCCATTATCACAAACAAGGATACAACACAACAAGCTAGTCTTCTACAATCTTTCACAACACGTGCACAACAATACACAAAGCAATATTTTTCACTGATTGCTCAATAGTACATGTAATCTGCAACGTGTTTGTAGATAAACCTTATGTTTGCTTCCTGCAAACACCTCAAAAATTACAAGTTTGCAATCTGTAACATGTACAACCACTTTCGGTCAATATAGCCGAAATCACAGTGTATCCTGAAACTGCTATCTGCAACCTTGCGGCTCTAAAACGAAGCTTGAAACGGCCTCAGATTCCCAAAATAACTGCAGGAAATCCCTAAAGGGCCTATCTGCAAAAAATATAGTGATCTTCTCACACACCAAATCTCACAGCAATCTGAGATTTTTGCTCGAGCGTGCTTCTGGTTTCTCCACAGGCACTATCCAAGAGAGAGAGTGGAAGAATGGGAGAGCTTCTTACCCATTGCTTGCTCGTTCGAACCTTGCTTCTTCTCCTTTACTTCAGCCTTTGAAATCAACCTCTCTCAGTGGCGCGGCTTTGATATCATGTTGAGAATATCGTGATGGATGGGATGTGCTTGAGCTGTTGCGCTAAATACATACTATATACATAAGAGGAAGCTCACTCAAGAACACAAGAAGAGAGATGGAGGCCAAAACTTTTTCTTGTTGGTTTCTTCTTCTTCTTCCATATACTATACAATGTACACAAATTATAGATAAGATACAATATAAAGGAAAGTGGCCTTCTAGGTCAAAAAGTGCATAACAGACTACACTAATCGTCAGGTGCTATATCTTTGCCAGCTCCTATAGGTAGGGGTAACAAAATAAATATAATAAGTGATAATTCAGTGGCCATGTGAGTATCATAATGACCACCAACGTGCCAAGTATAGACGTGTGGACTCATCTAGCAAGGCGGTCCATCATCAATATCCGCATGTGTTGAGCTTGCCATCTCAATAGTATCTTATCTATATACTTTGTGTACATTTTATAGAGTGTGGAAGAAGAAGAAAAAACCAGCAAGAAAACGTTTTGGCCTCCATCTCTCTTCTTGTGTTCTTGAGTGAGCTTCCTCTTGTGTATATAGTGTGTGTTTGGTGCAGTAGCTTAAGCACATCCTCCCATCACATGATTCTTGACATGGTATTAGAGCCGTGCCACTAAGAGAGGATTATTTTGAACGCTAAAGTGAAGGAGAAGCAAGGTTCGAGCAAGCAATCAATGGGTAAGAAACTCTCCCATTTTTCCACTCTCTCTCTTGGACACTGCCTATGGAGGCACCGGAAGCAAGGTCGAGTAAAAATCTCAGATTGCTGTGAGATTTGATATGCAAGCAGATCACTGTATATTCTGCAAATAGGCCCTTCAGGGTTTTTCCGCAGTTAGTTTGGGTGTCTGAGGCCGTTTCAGGCTCCGTTTTAGAGCCGCAAGGTCGCGGACAATAGTTTCATGGTACATTGTGATTTTGACTGTATTGACAAAAGTGGGTGCACAGGTTACAGATTGCGAATCTGTAATTTTTGAGGTGTTTGCAAGAAACAAACATAAGGTTTATCTACAAACAGGTTGCAGATTACATGTACTATTGAGAAATCAATGAAAAGGTTGCTTGGTATATTGTTGTGCACGTGTTGTGAAAGATTGTAGAAGACTAGCTTGCTGTGTTGTATCCTTGTTTGTGATAATGGTAGAGAATAGTGGAAATCCCATTATTAAGAAGATTGACAAGAACAACTACCCTTCATGGAAGTTTTGTGTGACGAACTTCCTCATTGGAAAGGGCCTTTATGAGTTTGTTTCAAGTGAAGAAAATGAGCCAGAGCTGGGTATCCCTCCGATTATAGATGAGTTAAAAGCATGGAAAGAGTGGAATGCGAAAGACAAAAATGTGATATACTAGCTATCTACATGTCAAGATTGTGGGAGAGAAGGAAGGAGTCTCGCTTGAAGCTTTCTTGCTTGCACAATGGGGGAAGACACACAAGGGTGGAGGCTGAAAACAGTTTTCCTCTTCTTAGTTGTGTAAGCCAAAAGAACTCAAGTACAAAGAAATAGAAGAACCCTATATATGGGTCTCAAACCAAACTCAACTAACTAAGGTGACATACTAACTGAGCCACAAACTAGAGTAGATAAGGATAGCTATCATGTAGCTATTATTCATGGGCGGTGTACCAACCGCGTCTGCAACTGACAAGTCGGTGACATAAATACACAACGGTCACCCTGGCGTATCACGAGTGGAGCTCGATATCTCAACACTACAGTCATTGATAATACTATGCTGGGACATATCAGGAACGAAAAAACTTCACATGCAGCTTGGACAATTTTTGAGAGCATATTTTCAGTAAATACAAAGGCACGAAAGATTCAACTCAAGCAAGAGTTGAATGCCTTGAAGAAAGAGAAAATGTCTATCAATGAGTATGTGTTGAAGGTGAGGAGCATTGCAGATGCTTTATCAGTGATTGATGCAATGCCGGATGATGATGATTTGGTTTCATCCACTTTGAGTGGCCTTAACAATGAGAGGGCATGGAAATCATTTGTTACTTCAGTATATGTACGGAAGCCATTTCCAAATTTTGATGAACTAATCTCTCTCATGATTACTGAAGATATCAATATGCAGGGTGATTCATCTGAAAGAAATGATGAACAGATCCAAGCATTTTACTCGAGTTCAAGAAGGGGACATGGTAGATCCTCTTCGAGAGGCCGTGGTATAGGACATGATGGCGATAACCAGCAAAACAAGTTCAATCAACAGTTTGGTGAAATGCAAGTTTCTAGAGGCACAGGAAACTTTAGAGGCAGGGGGAGCTCTAGAGGAAGAGATGGATGGCAGAATAGAGGTTCTGGAAATTTTGCTATTGTTTGCCATTACTATGGCAAAACAAACCATATTGTAGCCCATTGCTATGCAAAGAAGGATGATATTCACAGTGGTAAATTGTAGCAACGAAACTATACATCATCTTCACGACAGAATGAAGACAAAAATGAGCGTCTGTTTGTTATGCAGCATATGATGAATGTAATTATAGGAAATGTGTTAGAAGACAGGCATAGGAACCCACTATAAGCAAGGGAGTATAAGGGTAGATGAGTGTGAATAGCCTTAGGGGCAGGGGAAACCCTAACCCTAGCTTGGCAGAGGCTATATAAATAGCCTATGGGTCACTATCAAGTGTGGGAGAGTGTACCCAAGTTGTACTCTAAGCAACTTAGTAAGCAAGATTTTGTTCTTGTACTTTGAGCTCTCTTCTCCCTCTTGTGCACACATTCCAATGCTGCAACTCTAGTTTCCAACATGGTATTAGAGCCATCTCTGATCTCATCAGCTTCTCTCAACCTCAGCTATCACTACGTGCACATGAGCTATCATCTCTTTCATCTTATCCTTCTTTCCTCCATAGCTTCCTGCAACCTACCTCCATTGGAGGTCTTGGGGAGGAATAAGGAGGCCATATCTCCCTCTGATTTCTTCTAGGGACTTCTTGCCTATCCCAGGGCAAATCAGCCTGGCACAATAAACCTCGGGATTAGTCGACATCGTGGGTAGCATTGTTAAAATCTTAGAAACGATGCAATTTCTGACAGTATGGCATCTTCAGGCGTGGCGTGGTCAGCAAGGCAGTGCAATCTCAGCCACCACCATAGGGCTTCCATAGCCCCCCTAGTGGGCCATCTTCCCAAAAGAGGGCTTCTGGAAATTCCACCCACAGAGAGAGATCTCTGCCAAACCCTAACTGTGTATCTTGTGGCAGCCATAGCCAGCAAGCTCTAAGCTTCGCATTTTGTCACTTTTTTCACTCTGAGCTTCATTAACAGTGATTCTAATCACTGAAGCATATAAGCTTATTCCAGATCTAAAAGCTCTTGGGCATCCTCAATGGACATCACTAAGTGCATCGGGAAGCCAACTTCCAACCGAGTTTCATTCAAGCATTTCACTAAGCTTGACATTAGTGTTTCTAAACACTAATCATTAATCATCTAATCATTTGCTTGCTAGGTATTCACTAAAATATAGTGAGTTTTATTCCTCTTCATATATTTTTGTAAAGTTATGTGTACAATTATAAACACATAGACCATCATACACTAGAAGCGTATTGCATACCGTGAGTGACTTTGTTTCAAGTACACTGGTCAATGAAATCAAAAGGACGAGTGTCATTGTACTCTCCTCGGAATCATCAACAACAAGCATTGAGATCATAGACCAACCTTGTCCAACACAAGCTTCATCCACTAAGCCATACCACAAGGAGGAGCCTGAAGTTCAGTCTAGGTTTACTTCATTAAAACCTAAAAAGACTATTAAACCTCGAAAGAAGTTTGCACATAAGAAAGGACCACCACATTCATACTTTGAAATATTACATTTATATGATTTTCAGCCTTTCTCTTCATTGCAACTTTGATTTCAAATTTTCTGATTTGCTTCCACATTCAATGGAAAAATTGTAAGGGACTAGACACTGCCCTTGTCCTAACAAGTGGTAAGACCTTCCCAATGACCACAACATATGCTGATGTCCATCCTCAAATTCTAAAGTTTGATGGCAAAGATTTCCATCAATGTCAAGTAATTATAAAATACAAAATGATGGAGAGAGGGTATTGGCCTCTCATTTAAGGCCGTAGAGTTGTAAACTCTGCAAATCTAGTTGATATAGAGGATGACCAATGTGGTCAAGCAATCATAATGTTACACTTAGATGAATCCCTAATTCATCATGTTGATCAACTAAACAGTGCTAAAGAAAAATGGGATGAACTTAAAAAGCTCTATGGAGCCACTGGTAAAAATACTAAAATCTTCCTTAAAAATGAATTCTTTAGCTTGGAATATCGATCAAGAGAAGATTTGGAAAAATTCATCTCTCACATGAAGGGACTTATGGCACAGCTTGCCTCTGTACACGCTCCAATACATGAAGAAGATGCTATTGCTATTCTCCTAAAAGCTATAAAACAGGTGTTTCCTACTCTTGTAACCACTCTCACCAACATTCCAGATCCTACATTGGCAAGTACCATTCAAACCTGTTTGGATAAAGAAAAGAGGAACCACAAAGAAGGTAGCAACAGTCAGGCATCTTCAACTTCCCGTGATCAAGTATTGGTACATACAACTCTCATTAGATGTTCTTTCTGTAAGAAAAAATGACATCTTGTAAACAAGTGCTGGAAGAAGTATCCCAAGAAGATGAAATGTAACAAATGTAAGAAGACAAGGCATATCACTAGTAAATGCCCCAACACTCCTGATATAACCAAAGAATTGGTGGCCAACTATGCCTCCAATCCATCTGAAGATCGGCTGTTTTGACTCTTTAAATCATCTACCTAAAAACAACTTTGTAAGCCTGATTTATAAAGGCATCCCAAGAAGGGGGGAACATCTTACATGCTTTGTAATCCAATGCCACCCTGGCATTGAGAGGAGGTGTTCGAAGACAGGCATAGGAACCCATTATAAGCAAGGGAGTATAAGGGCAAATGAGTGTGAATAGCCCTAGGGGCAAGGGAAACCCTAACCCTAGCTTGGCAGAGGCTATATAAACAGCCTATGGGTCACTATCAAGTGTGGGAGAGTGTATCCAAGTTGTACTCTACGCAACTTAGTAAGCAAGATTTTGTTCTTGTACTTTGAGCTCTCTTCTCCCTCTTGTGCACACATTCCAATGCTGCAACTCTAGTTTCCAACAAAAGGGAACACATGATGATTTATGGTATGTCGATTCAGATGCATCTAATCATATGACCAATCATGTTGAATGGTTTGGAGATATGCAGGTTTTACAAAACCCAGGTTATGTGCAGACGGGTGATGATTCATGCCACCCAATTTCACACATTGAAAAGGTTCCCTTGTCCTTGTATGATGGCCAAACAAAGAGTTTGACAGATGTATTACATGTGCTATCAATTACAAAGAATCTAGTGTCTATTGGCCAAATGGTAGAGCAAGGGTTGCAGGTCCGATTCAATGCAAAAGGTTATTTTGTAGAAGACTTTAATGATGAGTGCAGGTTGGTCACAAAAGGAAGTAGAGTTGGCCAAATTTTCACTTTAGATAATGGAATTCCTGCAATGGATGCCGCTATGTATGCTAAAGGAAAAGGAGTAGTTATAGATATTGAAATATGGCATGAAAGTATTGGACATGCAAATGTGCAAAGGCTAAAATTAATACAGTCCAGAGGATTGGTTACAGGAATATGACATGTGATTAGATTGACTTGAAATTTTATATGTGGACTCCTCTAGAACACATCAACAATCCAAAAAAATTGGCCCTATCAGAAGCCTCTAGGACAGGTGGTTGGAGGCTCGTGTGTGGGGCCCTGAATTTGGAAAATTAGAGCCCCACACACAAGCCTCTGGCCAAGTGTCCCAGAGGCTTCTGATGGGCCAATTTTTTAGTTTTCATGAGTTCTTATGATGCCCGACATATAGGTGAAGTTTTATCAAATTTGAATTTATAAAATTGGCAATTGAACCTTTTTTGGAAAATGCATTAACTTGATCATACTTCATTAAGAATAGAAAATGAGTATGCATAATTACGTATTAAATGTATTCTTTACCAAACCATATGCGACATTGGAAATTGAAAAATTCACAAAATATAAATTATGGGAAAAATGGAACACCATATATCAGATATAGTATTGCCAGTACAAGGATATGGAGGTATAGCAACGGTGCATTCCGACACAAAATAGTGGCGTCGCTATTAGCGTCGCATTTGCGATGCAAATAGCGACAGTGCTCAGATGAAAAAAATGCGGGTCGAAACCCGAGCGTGTTATTTTGTGCGCATAGACAAAAGAGAGAGCAAAAGGAGAGCAAACTTCATCTTGTATTTGAGAGGGAGAGGGAGAGAAAGAGAGAAATAGGAAGAAGGAAAGCTTCTCACCGCCACCACCGCCATTTGCAAAGAAGAGGAGGAAGTGTACGGAGGGTGAAGAGGAGCCGCCGAATCCATCCTTGAGCCTTTATGGTGAGTGCATTGTTCCTTCTTGTTTTGTTTTTGTGTTTTCTCTTTCTCTTTTACTTGTTTTTGTTAAAATTCATGTGTATTGAGAGAGGGAGAGGAAATGAGAGAGAAAGAGAGAAAGAGAGGGAGAGGGGGGAGGAGGGAGAGAAAATGAGAGAGGGAGAGGGAGAGGAAAGAGAATAGGGAAACATTAAACATAATAGGGAAAGAGAGAAAGAGAGGGAGAGGGAGAGGGAGAGGAGAGAGGAGGGAGAGGGAGAGAAAAGAGAGGGAAACATTAAACATAATAGGGAAAGAGAGAAAGAGAGGGAGAGGGAGAGGGAGGGAGAGAAAATGAGAGAGAGAGAGAGGAATAGAGAAAAGGAAAGAAGGAACGAGAGAGAGAAGGAAAAAAAATTAAACATAATAGGGAAAGGGAGAAAGAGAGGGAGAGGGAGAGGGAGAGGGAGGGAGAGGAAATGAGAGAGGGAGAGGAAGAGAGAAAAGGAAATGAGAGAGGAAGAGGAAGAGAGAAAAAACATTAAACATAATAGGGAAAGAGAGAAAGAGAGGGAGAGGGTGAGGGAGGGACAAAAAATGAGAGAGGAAGAGGAAGCGAGAAAAGGAAAGAGGAAACAAGAGAGAGGAAAAAAACATTAAACATAATAGGAAAAGAGAGAAAGAGAGGGTGAGGGTGAGGGAGGGAGAGGAAATGAGAGAGGGAGAGGAAGAGAGAAAAGGAAAGAAAGAATGAGAGAGAGAGGGAGAAAACATTAAACATAATAGGGAAAGAGAGAAAAAGAGGGAGAGGGAGAGGGAGGAAGAGACAGAAGGAGGGAGAGGTTGTTGTTATTGTTGTTGTTTTGTTTATTCTTTTCTTTTTTTATTGTTTGTTGTTGTTGTGGTAGTCATAGTAGCGGTAGCGGTAGTTGGAGATTAATTTCTTTTTTTTTTTTTTTTTGTGGTTGTCATAGTAGTGGTAGTGGTAGCAGTAGTGGTAGTTGTTGTTTAATTTCTTATTTTCTTGTTTGTTGTTGTTGTAGTGGTAGTGGTAGTGATAGTAGTTGTTGTTGTTTACTTTCTTCTCTTCTTGTTTGTTATTGTTGTGGTAGTGGTAGTAGTAGTGGTGGTAGTGGTAGTGATAGTAGTAGTTGTTGTTTAATTTCTTATCTTCTAGTTTGTTGTTGTTGTGGTAGTTGTAGTTGTGGTCTAGTCGTCGTAGTTGTGATTGTAGTAGTAATACTAGTTTTCTTGTTTGTTGTAGTAGTAGTAGTAGTAGTTTTTTTTCTTTTCTTGTTTATTGTTGTTTAGTTTTCTTGTTTGTTGTTGTTGTTGTTTTTTCTTTTCTTTTCTTTTCTTTTTTGTTGTTATTGTAGTAGCAATAGTAGTTATTATTGTTATTATTGTTTTTTCTTCTTTTTTTTTGGTTGTTATTGTAGTAGCAGTAGTAGTTATTATTGTTATTATTGTTTTTTCTTCTTTTCTTGTTTATTGTAGTAGTACTGGTTTGTTGTTGTGGTAGTCGTGGTAGTAGTAGTAGTAATAGTAGTAGTAGTAGTGGTGGTGGTGGTGGTGGTGGTGGTGGTGGTGGTGGTGGTGGTGGTGGTGGTGGTGGTGGTGGTTTTCTGGTTTGTTGTTATTGTTGTTGTTGTAGTTTTGTTTCTTTTTTTGTTTATTGTTGTTTAGTTGTCTTGTTTGTTATTGTTGTAATAGTGGTAGTAGTAGTTTTTTTTCTTTTCTTGTTAGTAGTAGTAGTAGTAGTGGTAGTGGTAGTGGTAGTGGTAGTGGTAGTGGTAGTGGTAGTGGTAGTGGTAGTGGTAGTGGTAGTAGTAGTAGTAGTAGTAGTAGTTGTTGTTGTTGTTGTTGTTGTTGTTGTTGTTGTTGTTGTTGTTGTAGATCTTTCTTCTATTCTTGTTTACTGTAGTGGTAGTGGTAGTGGTAGAGAGAGAGTTGTTGTGGTGGTCGTAGTCATAGTCATCGTAGTTGTGATTGTAGTGCTAGTACTAGTAGTAATAGTAGTTTTCTTGTTTGTAGTAGTAGTAGTAGTACTTCTAATCCACATAGAGAGGAAGCATCCATACCATTATATGATAGGTGCCGAGTATCTTGCTTGAAGACACTACTTGCACTCCTAAGTGTGCGAGCAAAATACGGGTGGAGTGATGGGAGTGTGACTGAGTTGATCAGGTACCTTGTACGTACGCTTTGTTGATTTCTTTTTGGCACTATCATTAGAAACATTTGTGCTTTTTCAAGGTGTTTTATGATTTTTTTTAGGTTATTGAAGTATCATATATTACCACTTGCAAATACCATGCCCGAGTCTCATGATGATGCACGACATGTTTTACAAAAGCTTGGCATGTACTACAACAACATCCATGCATGTATCAACGATTGCATATTGTTTTGAGCTGGAGAATATAAGACTATGGAGACATGTCCAAAGTGTGGTTCTCACAGGTATCAACATGACTTGCAAGGGCAAACCATCCCTCAAAAAGTTCTTAGACACTTTTTGCTTATCCCCCGCATAAACCACATGTTTCCTACGTTCGGCATGGTGAGCTTGACAATGTGGCATGCGCAAAATAGGTCCACAGATAGAGTTCAATGAATATCAACGAATTCATGTGCATGGAGCCACATTGACTCTACCTTCCCAGGCTTTGTCTGAGAGACAAGGAAGCTTTGGCTCAGTCTTGCAATGGATGGCATGAACCCATTTGGTCTGCGCTCAACTTCTTATAGTGTGTGGCTTATAGTCCTTGTCAACTACAATATCCCTCCATGGCTTTCTATGAAGAAAGGACATCTCATCCTTAGCTTACTTGTCCCCGGCCGCTACAAAGTCAAAAATATGGACGTGTATCTTCGTCCATTAGTCAATGAGCTTAAGATTTTGTGGTAGGAGGGGATCACCATGCAAGATATGAGTAAGTGTAATGGTTGACAGTCTGTCAATATTCGAGCCATTCTCATGTGGAGATGCATGACTTTTCGAGATTTCGAGAGTGCTCAGGTAAATAGGCTTCCATTCTCGTTGGTAATATCTATCATAGCTCATTCAAGTTTGTATTCACTCGATAGATGTGTTGGGACAGGTCTGGTTACCTCAGGTTATCATTCATGTCCATTGTGCGGACCACAGTTAGACTCCTAAAGGTCACGAACCATGAAGAAGATGGTATATCAAGGACACGCTGCTTTCTTGCCAGAGGGTCATGAACTCAGGGAAGTTTGTACTACTGATCGCGATCGTAGGATGTCTTACTCCAGAAATACACATGGCAATTTACAGATTGTCGACTTTAGTGCAATGGATCTCACAGAAGGAGATTAAGACGTCCTCTATTGAATTCGCAAGGTGGGGAGCAGTGGATATAGTCTATCTCTTTAAGAAATACCTGCCTACTAGCATGCTTACGATACAAATCCACCTTCTTATGCATCTTGTAGATGAAGTGGAGATTGTTGGACCTGTCCATACGCGATGGATGCTCTTCTTGGAGTGCTTCATGAAAACCTTAAAAGGCTTTGTGAGACAACGAGCTCGGCCAAAAGGTAGCATGGCTGAAGGTTGGTTGGTGTCTGAGGCACTAGTGCATATTTCACAATGGCTACCGATGGTGGATCCAGACAATAGTACGCTATGGTCACAGTGAAGGATGATGATAGACTGACCGAAGATGTGGTGGTTTAAAATGGGATAGAAAAAAGAATGGATGCTACAATGGAGGAGAAAGTGAATTGCTTTTGTATGTTGTACCATGCCTCTATGGAGACGTGGCTCGCCAGGTACCAGCAAGCTAGGCAAGATCGAGAGGAAGCACGATCTCAATTTTGACGTAGTACGCATTGATTTGATATCCCGAGGACATGAAGGAGATGCTGTGGTTTATGTCAATGCAATGGTTGCATGGAGCTTTGACCATAGCGTCTCGCGAAGGGGCAGAGGTCTCAACCGAGGAGTGGGAATTCTTGAGGGGATGTAGTCCAAAGGCGATGACGTGTTTAGGGTTTGTCATATCTATATTATATATGCGACAACTAATTGAGTGTTTCAATGTACATTACAAAATATATAGTGCAGCGTTGTCGCGCGGACGGCATTTCCATGTGGAGCATATTGACAAAATGCCCTCCACAACAGACTGTGGTATCATGGCAAGGTTCGAGTGTTGAGATATCAAGCTCCACTCGTGATATGCCAGGGTGACCGTTGTGCATTTATGTCACCGAATTATTAGCTATAGATGCGGTTGGTACACCGCCCATGAATAATAGCTAGATGACAGTTATCCTTATCTACTCTAGTTCATGGCTTAGTTAGTATGCCACCTTAGTTAGTTGAGTTTGGTTTGAGACCCATATATAGGGTTCTTCTATTTCTATGTACTAGAGTTCTTTTTTGGCTTACACAACTAAGAAGAGGAAAACTGTTTTCAGCCTCCACCTGTGTGTGTATTCCCCCATTGTGCAAGCAAGAAAGCTACAAGTGAGACTCCTTCCTTCTCTCTCACAATCTTGACATGGTATCAGAGCCTGGTTCATGGTAAGAAGCTCAAGAAAGCAAACCAATTTCGCGGTGTTCTGGTAAGAGGACAAGTGTTGCTTTCATTTTTTGAGTTTGGAAGCAAGTCTCTGCAAGTAGCACAGCCAGAAAGTGCAAGAGCGCATTATCTCAGATTGAGACGCCCTTCGCGGTGTAGCAAGTGGGCAGTATATGCTACAGGGAAAGGCTTTAGCCCTCAATTGCCCTGCCCTATTTTTTTTATTCGAGGCCATTTCGGGGCCTCTTTTGGAGGCGGAAGTTTTTTGCACGCACTCAGGAAAAGCCCTGTTTTATGCTGTGTGACCACTGTTCTACAGGTCGGTGAAAAATTACTGTAGAAATTGCATCGTATACCTGTGCGTAGAGACATTGGGAGTTGTAGAATCATCCTTGTTGCCTGTTGATGCAAAATCGTCACTAGGAAGTGATTGTGTGGTCAAATACCACTTTCGTCAGTTTTGCAGATTTACCCTTGTAAGGCTGAAGCTGTGATTTTTGTAGTGACAGAATTTTTTGCAGTGTTCTGTAATGGCGTCTGATTCTCTTTCACAGATTGTCACTGAAAAGCTTGACAAGAACAACTTCCAAGCATGGAAGTTTAGAATGACGAATTTCCTTATGGGAAAAGGATATTGGGAATTCATTGCAGGAAATGAAGAAGAACCAGTTCTTCTTGATGTTCCCAATCAATAGCAAACGCAGGCATTTAAAGGATGGCATGAGAGAGCCAGAAAAGTTATGTACTAACTGTCTATCAATATTTTAGACTCTATGATTGTGCATATTCACGATGCAAGTACGCCAAAGGAGGCATGGGATACTTTGTAAAAAATATATAGCACAAATATGCAAGCTAGAAAAATGCAGCTCAAGCAAGAGTTGCACAATGTGCAAAGAGAAAGTATGAGAATCAATGACTACCACATGAAGGTGAAGAAGATTGCAGATGCACTTGCTTCCATTGGGTTGCCAGTGGAAGATGATGATTTAGTTTCTGTGACCTTGAATGGTCTAGGAAAGGATTATGCACAGTTCCGAACATCCATTTCCGTCTGTGAAAGATTTCCTCATTTTGAGGAGTTGATTGCTCTTCTAATTTCTGAGGAGCAGATAAATGGTGGTGCATCTTCTGTTAGAAATCAAGATCACCGTCAGTGTGTCTTTATCTATGACCGACATCTATGACAGCTAGAGTGTGCAACTGTCTACATGTGACTACATTAAATAAGTCGAGTTAGTAGTCAGTAAGTGACCTGACTAGAGTTAGTCTGTCTAGTCTACACTTACATTAGGTCACTTTATCTTTGTATTGTGTATACTTTTTAAGTTTAGAGTGTGGAACATGAAGGAAGGACCTTGAGAGCCTGAAGGCTCAAGACAATGGAGTTTCCCTGTCTCTCTCTCTCTCAACTTTGAACATGGTATCAGAGCCTTACTTGGTAGACCTCTTGGAGAAGGATGGAGTGAAGATGATTTGCAGTTGAAGACTTGTGTCATTTTTTCAAACAGGCTGAATGCCATTGTAAACTGAAGGTATGCATTGAGTGATTGCCTACTCTATGGGTCAAGCTACAGGTTGTGGCTTGTTTAGAGCCTTGTGAAGGAGGTATTAAGCACTAGTGTGTGCTCCATCAGCATCAACCTCATCAAATTGAGCTGCTAGAGTAGAGGACAGATCTACATGAACTGCGCCTATTTGCTGCTATCAGTTGCTGGGCTGCACTTCATCAAATGCTGGTGTATTTGGTCATCAGATGCTTAGTTATGTCACGTATGAAGTGCTTTGAGATGGCAAGAGGCAAATTCTTGACCTTGAGCTCTGACATGAGCTGAGATCAGAGTGGGAAGATCTAGAAAAAAAGGGCAGCACTATTGTATACACAGTATACATGGTATATGCAACACATTGAAGAGATTTGGAAGCTCTCTAACAAGCCCAGAAGCACCCTTGGAGCATAGGTATATGCTGGAGGTCATATGTACCTGTTGTGATTCACTGCAAGATGATTTTGGTAACTGAAATACTCAGATGTGGAGCATTTTAGACAGGCTGAAAACTATTATTTAACATGGACAACAAGCATTTGTTCTTTACTGAAGCATAGTGTGACATTTGGTGACATCTATGAGATGTATGTACTGACATATGTATGTCAAAATGTTCATGGGTTGAGAAAAGAATTAAGTGCCACTGAATGCTGAAATTTTTGGAGCTAAAGCAAATGCAATCTCATCTTTTGGCTGAATACAAATTGCAGAAGTAATGTATGACTTTGCTCATTAGAGACAGACAGTCTATGGTCACTACATAGTCATGCATTGACCTTGTCATACTGGAGCAAATGTTTGGTTTGGTTTGAAGACACTTTGAAGTGGTTTGAAGCTGGTTATGCTAGTTTTTGGTTGATTGCAACCTGCAAACAAAACTATTGACACTTGTACTTGCTGATTATGCACTGTTTTGTGCTTCTATGCTCATGTCTGGAGTGACATATGTACTTGCAGTCATCTGAGAAGACTTGGAACATATATGACATGTGTGCATGTTATTTTTGGCATTGAAAGTGTTGTTGTTAATCACAGTTTACAGGTTTACACTGCATGTTTTTGGACCTTGGCAGTGGATTTGCAGGAGTTCAATTTGAGGCAAGTACACGGCATATGTATTGACAGTTATTTCTACGAGCTCGACAACTTGATTGTGGACTATTTTGGGCTGATACTAGGCTGAAATTTACTGGTTTTTTACTGCATTTAATTGCAAAAAACTGTCATCAACTGTAGTGGACTGAACTTAGTCAGTCGGACTTATTGACATGCAGGGAGTCAATCATTTGACATACAGTCTGTTGCATCATGGCTAATGCACATGGGATTGATAATATCACGCAAATAGTTGGAGAAAAGCTAGACAACAAAAACTTTGCATTATGGAGATTTAGAATGAAAAGTTTTCTGGCTGGCAGAGGATATTGGGACTTATGCACAGGAGATGAAGCAGCTCCTGAATTGCCTGAAGAAAATGCAACAAATGAATAGAAGAAAGCTCATAGGTTATGGACTGAAAGAGCATGTAAGGTATTGCATTGGTTTTCACTATGTATATCCGATACTATGGCTATTCAAATCACTAGCTGTGAGTCTCCGAAGGATGCTTGGGATATACTGATGAGAAATTATGGAACCATGACACATGCACGGAAGATCCAGTTGAAACAACAGTTCAATAATATGTTTAGAAATGGTAGGAGCATCCAGGTGTATACCACGGAGATTAAGACCATAACTGAACAACTTGCTACTATTGGCTCAAGTGTATCAAAAGATTATATGATTGATGTTGCCTTGAATGGCTTAGGCAAGTAGTACAAAGCTTTTGACACTTCCATTTCTGTCAAAGAAGAGCCCCCTAGCTGGGAAGAGCTAGTTGCTTTGTTGCTGCATGAGGAAGTCAAACTTGGTTTGAATACAGGTTCCAGTGCCTCTCAGAGCAAAGACACTGTGTTATACTCTAGCCAGCATGGCAGAGGAGGTAGAGGCCGTGGTTCATATCAAGGTCGTGGCGACACTCGTAATGCCTATAGATAGCAGCAGCAGCAGGGAAATTGGCATGGTGCCAATACACAGGGCCAGCAAGGATCTGGTGGTTTTAGAGGCAGGGGGAGATCACCTCGAGGAAGAGGAGGTGGATCTGGATCTTGGCAGTCTACTGATCAGTCAAACAGGGACAAAGATTGCCATTATTGTGGTAAGTATGGGCACATAGCAAAGGAATGTTACAAGAAGCAGAATGACATGAAGGCAAAAGGGAAACAGCATGGACATTATGCATCCTCTAGTGGTGGTCAGGATGATGAGATTGATAGACTCTTTGCCATGCAGCATGTATCTAAAAATGCATCGAGACATGATAGAGATGACAGATGGTACATTGACTCTGGAGTGTCGAACCACATGACACCGCATGGAGAGTGGTTTGATGAGATGGTTGCAGGTACACATGGTCATGTATGTACTAGGGATGACACCCAACATGACATAAAGCATAAAGGGATTGTTCCTCTTATGATGCCTGATGGTAAGAAGAAAGGCCTGCATGATGTATTACATGTACCGACCATAACAAAGAATCTGTTGTCTATGGGTCAAATGGCAAAACACAATTTGCAAGTGAGGTTCAACAAAGATGGGTGTTTCATTGAGAAGTATGGAAATGGCTGCAAGTTGATTGCCAAGGTCTGAAGGGATGGCAGGATGTTTACATTGGATGCGACCATTCCGGGACTTAAGGCAGTCATGTTTTCTCATGATGAGAGTGCCATTCAGGATGTAGAGATTTGGCACAAGTGGATTGGACATGTCAATGTACAAAAGCTGAAATCTATGTAGCAGAAGGAAGTAGTACTTGGATTACCTAAATTCAAGTATAATGATTTTGGTCATGTATGCCCTACATGTCAGTTTGGGAAGCAGGCACGGTTTCCTTTCATGAGACATGTAAAAAACAGCACTAGGCCTTTACAGTTGGTGCACTCTGATGTCTAGGGTCCTTCACATAATGCTTCTTTTGGCGGTGCACGGTATTATGTCTCATTTATTGATGATTTCAACAGGTACACTTGGCTTTATATTTTGAAGCATAAGGATGATGTGCTTGATGCATTCAAAGACTTCAAGAAACATGCTAAAAATGAATTGGGCTATTACATATCATGCTTGAGATTAGATGGAGGAGGTGAATATGTCTCAAATTACTTTGACAGGTATCTTGCAAAATATAGGATCAGAAGATAGCTCACATGTAGTTATACACCACAGCAAAACGATGTTGCAGAGAGGAAAAACAGGGTTTTGATGGAGTTAGCTAGAGCTATGCTGAATGAAAAATGTCTGCCAAATGGTTATTGGGCTGAAGCAGTGGTGACTACTGTCTATTTGTTGAATCAAACCCCTACAGCATGGATTCATGATGTCACTCCGTATGAACGGCTATATGGTCATAAACCTGATATTTCACACTTGAAGGTATTTGGCAACATTGCATATGTGCATATACTGGATGAGAAGAGGAAGAAATTGGATCCTAAGGCAGTGAAAAGTGAGTTTATAGGATATGCACAGGAATGGAAAGCTTATAAGTGTTATGTACCTTCTACACATGAGACACTCATAAGCAGAGATGTGATATTTGATGAGTTAGCATCCTGGTATGGGAATCCTGTTGCAGTGCCTACTGATGGCTCACCCAATATGATTCATGCTGAAAATACTCCTGTAGAGAGTACTTCCATGAGTGGTCAGATAGGTGATGTATCATCTACAGTGAGTCCTTGGACAGGACGATTACGAAGTCGCACTACTGTATCCACTGACATAGATATGTCAGTGAGGGGGAGAACAAATAAGGGAAAAGAAAAGGTTTTTGAAGATGTAATAGATCCACTCACTACAGGTTATGATTCATCTAGCAGTGATAGCTTAGACAGTGAATTGGGGATTTCGTATGTTATGATGCCATGTGCTAGGCAGAGCCATTATGTGCTGCCTCATGAGAGGCAAGCTCACAGTGAGCCACAGCTCAGGAGATCAGAGAGGGTCAGACAACGTGTTGACAAGTATACTTACACTGGATATTCAGCCCATCATTATGCTTATATGATGAAAGTAACAGGTTTTAGAGGACCAAGTAAGTTTGATGAGGCAGTTGGCAGATGAGAATTGGAGTGCTGCTATGGATGAGGAATATTCAGCTTTGGCTGAAAATGGTACATGGGATTTGGTACAGTTGCTTGAGGGCAAAACACCTATTGGATGCAAGTGGGTGTATAAGGTAAAATGTAAATCAGATGGATCATTGGAAAGATATAAGGCCAGGCTGGTTGCAAAAGGGTATGCACAGCAATATGGTCTTGATTATGAGGAGACTTTCAGCCCTATAGCAAAGATGGCTACAGTTAGAACTATGATTGCTTTGGTAGCAGCTAGAGGCTGGAAACTATGGTAGATGGATGTAAAGAATGCATTTCTAAATGGAGAATTACAGGAAGAGGTTTACATGGAACAGCCTGAAGGCTATGTACATCCAGAATTTCCAGCACATGTATGTCAGCTGAAAAAGGCACTATATGGGTTGAAACAGGCACCTAGAGCATGGAATGCTCACATAAGTAGTTATTTGCAGCAACATGGTTTCCGATTGGGTGATGTTGATCATAGTCTGTTTATGAAGAAGACAGATAGTGGCTATGTTTTCCTAGTTGTCTATGTTGATGACTTAATAATTACAGGAGATGATGAAAATGGGATTGCTGAAATAAAGACATGTTTACAGGCTGAGTTTAAGGTCAAGGACCTTGGAGATCTAAAATATTTTTTGGGGATTGAGGTTGTCTCTACACCTCAAGGCATATGGCTGCTACAAAAGCAGTATGCTCATGACATGTTACAGAAATATGGTATGGCTGATTGCAAGCCTATGGATACGCCTTTGGAGCAGAATGTCAAGCTGCAGATTGATGTTGGGACAGAGATTGAGAATGTTACTATGTATAGACAGACGGTAGGCAGCTTGATCTATCTCACGATCACTAGACCTGACTTGAGTTATGCTGTGGGGCTGATCAGTCAGTTATGCAGAAGCCTCGCAAACCACACTTGGATGCAGTCAGGAGATTTCTGAGATATGTAAAGAGCACCACAAATCATGGGTTGTTTTATGCATATGGGAAACCCCTTGATTTGATGGGGTACAATGATGCTCAATGGGCTGGTTGCACGTATGATTGGAGGTCAACCAACGGCTATGCATTCGGATTGGGTAGTAGCATGATCAGTTGGCAAAGTAAGAAGCAGCCTACAGTTGCATTGTCCAGTACGGAAGCAGAGTATCGTGGTGCGGCCTTAGCAGCCTGTGAAGCTAAGTGGTTATAGAAGTTGCTGAATGACTTGGGAGTACACTTGGATAGCAAAGTCAAGATGTACTGTGACAATTTGAGCAATGTTATGTTAGCAAGCAATCCTGTTTATCATGCCAGATCAAAACACATTGATGTTCACTACCATTTCATTAGGGAAATGGTTTTAGTAGATCAGATTGACTTGGAGCATGTGAAGACTGAAGACCAAGTAGCATACATCTTTACCAAATCACTTGGTAAAGATAAGTTCATTCACTTTAGACAACTACTTGGAGTGATGCAGATGATTTGAGTTTTGTTTTTGAGCTTGAGGGGGAGTGTTAGAAATCAAGCTCATTGTCAGTGTGTCTTTATCTATGACCGACATCTATGACAACTAGAGTGTGCAGCTGTCTACATGTGACTACATTAAATAAGTCGGGTTAGTAAATAGTTAGTGACCTGACTAGAGTTAGTCTGTCTAGTCTACACTTACACTAGGTCACTTTATCTTTGTATTGTGTATGCTTTTAAAGTTTAGAGTGTGGAACATTAAGGAAGGACCTTGAGAGTCTGAAGGCTCAAGACAATGGAGTTTCCCTGTCTCTCTCTCTCTCAACTTTGAACATCTTCTTCAGGAGGAACTTCAAAAGAAACTGTCTTCTACTCAAATGCTGGAAGAGGTAGAGGCAAAGGTAGAGGAGGCCGATCTGGAGGCCGTGGTAGAAATCAAAATATGCAGCAAACTCAAGAAAACCAGTCCTATGGAGGAGGACGTGGTAACTCTAGAGGCAGGGGGAGCCAAAGAGGTCGTGGTGGATGGCAAAGAGCCCAAAATGCAAACAACAATGTTGAATGCTACTACTATGGTAAAATGGGTCATATGGCTAAAGACTACTATAAAAAGAAAAATGACACCATGAATGGAAAATTGCAATAAGGGAATTATGCATCTTCTAGTAGATAGGATGATGGTACAGAAGAAAGCAACGATGTGTGGTATGTTGACTCAGGTGCATCAAACCACATGACAGGTCATGCAGAATGGATGCAGGATGCAAGGAAAATGGAAAAACCAAGATTTTGGAGATTGGTGATGATACTGCACATCCTATTGTGCAGATTGGAAAAATTCATTTGTCTATGCAGGATGGGAAAAAGAAATACCTGTCGGATGTATTTCATGTCGCGAATATCACCAAGAACCTGGTTTGTGTTGGTCAAATAATTGAGCAGGGCTTGCAGGTCAAATTTAATTCTCATGGATGCTTCGTTGAGGATATGAAAAATAAAGGTCGCTTGATAGCAAAAGGAAAGAAGAAGGGCAGAATGTTTACGTTGGATGCAGACATGCCTGAATTGAGTGCAACAATGTTTGCAGATGGGACCGGTGTAGTTGCAGATATTGATATTTGGCATAAACGCATTGGTCATGTTAATGTATAGCGACTTAAATCAATGCAAGCCCAAAATATTGTTGCAGGATTGCCTAAATTCAAGATTGAAGAAATGATAAGGTATGTGAAGCCTGTCAGTTTGGAAAACATGCAAGGAAACCATTTCCTAGACATGTTCAAGAGAGTAAGAAGCCATTGGAATTAATCCACTCTGATGTGTGGACTACTAAAGCTACATCTCTTGGAGGCTGTCATTAATTTGTCACTTTTATTGATGACTATATCAGAAAAGTTTGGGTGTATTTTATGAAAAATAAAAGTGAAGTTTTTGGGCATTTCAAAACTCTTAAAGCTATGGTTGAAAAAGAAACAGGCCTGCAAATAAAACGCCTAAGGTTAGATGGAGAGGGAGAGTACCTCTCAAATGAGTTTGCAAGGTTCCTGCAGGAGCATGGCATAAAGCAGCAATATTCATGCAGTCATACCCCACAAAAAAATGGAATTGCAGAAAGGAAAAATAGGCATATTGGAGAGGTATCTCGTGCCATGCTCAACGAAAAAGACTTGCCAAATTTTTACTGGGCTGAAGCAGTTGCTACAGCATTCTACATAATGAACAGGACTCCCACTGCAGCAATACATGGGATGACTCCAAAGGAGAGGTATACTGGTAGAAAACCAGATATTTCTCATTTGAAGATTTTTGGTTGCATTGACTTTGTTCATGTGCCAGATGAGTTGAGATCCAAGTTGGATCCAAAAGCTGAGAAGTGCATCTTTATTGGTTACTCTCTGTAGCAAAAAGGGTATAGATGCTATAACCCTTCTACTCGTAAGTTTACAGTGAGCAAAGATGTTGTTTTTAATGAGATGAGTAGCTGGTATAAACCAGTAAATGTGATTGATAATGTAGATGCACAAAATGGTAATGCTGCACAGAATTCACAGCAACAATCATAAGATATTAGTGGACCTGGAGCGTCCTCTAGTAGTGGTTCACATTCTTCTCCATGGACAGGCAGATTGAGATCAAGAGAATCTTATCAAAGCAATGCAGATAGTGGTATGCAGGTATCACGAAAAGGAAAAGAGAAGGTAGATCAGCCCATGTTTGATGTGAATGCAGGTCACTCTTATGTGGATGGTAAATCCAGTGGCTCTGAACAGAGCATTGATGATGAGTTGGATATTCCTTCTATTGTTACACCTGGAGTAAGGAAGACCAGGGATGTTTTGAGAGCATCTGGGAGTGAAACTACTTTGCGCAGGTCTACCAGAGCTAGGTATCCTGTGGATAGGCTGAAATATGATGGATTTACAGCCATTCACTATGCCTATATGGTCAAAGTGATACAGGAACCATAACCCACTTCTTTTGAGCAAGCCATGGGAAAAGAAAAATGGAAGAAAGCCATGGATGAAGAAATGGATGCCTTAGAAGCAAATGCTACATGGGAATTGGTACCTTTGCCTAAAGATAAGAATGCAATTGGTTGTAAGTGGGTTTATAAGGTGAAGCACAATGCAGATGGTTCTGTGAATAGATACAAGGCAAGATTAAACATTCAGTCCAATTGCAAGGATGGCAACCGTAAGAGCAGTCATTGCTATGGCTACATCAAAGGGATGGTCTTTACATCACATGGATGTAAAGAATGCCTTCTTGCATGGTGATTTGCAAGAAGAGGTCTATATGGAGCAGCCACTAGGTTATGTGCATGCTGTTTATCCTGAGTTTGTTTGCAGGTTGAAGAAAGCCTTGTATGGCTTAAAGCAAGCACCTAGAGCATGGTCTGACAAGATAGGACAGTATCTTGTCACTATTGGCTTTCAGATTTTCAAGGCAGATTTCTCACTTTATGTGAGAAAAACAAAGAAATGTATTATGCTACTTGTCATTTATGTTGATGATTTGATTATGACAGGTGACAATGATGAAGATATCCTTCATGTGAAAATGCTATTGAAGCAAAAGTTTGAGATGAAGGATTTGGGAGAGCTACGTTATTTCTTGGGCATTGAGGTGATTAGCTCACCAAGTGGGATACAGCTCTTGCAGAGGCAGTATGGATTGGACATGCTGTCCAAATATGGGATGACAGGCTGTAAGCCTATTTCAATTCCTTTGGAGCAGAATGTGAAGTTGAGCACAGATGCAGGTGGGCTTCTAGAAGACCCTACTATGTACAGACGCATAGTAGGAAGTTTGATTTATATGACTATTACCAAGCCAAATTTGAGCTATGTTGTTGGATTGGTAAGTCAGTTTATGCAAGCTCCAAGGAAACCGGATTTGGATGCGGCTAGACGCATACTCAGGTATGTGAAGTCCACATTGCAGTATGGACTACTTTATGAGACTAGGGTTCAGATACAGTTGCATGGATACACTAATGTTGATTGGGCTGGTAGTATTTCTGATAGACGATCTACCAGTGGATATGTGTTCTCTTTTGGGAGTGCTGCAGTCACTTGGAGTAGCAAGAAACAGCCTACAGTTGCCTTGTCGAGCACAAAGGCTGAGTACAGGGGCATAGCAATGGCTGCATGTGAGGTAGCTTGGTTGCATAAGCTACTTTATGATATGCATCAGCCTACAGATGGGCCAGTTGTCATTTATTGTGACAACATGAGTAGTATACACTTGGCAAATAACCTTGTCTATCATGCTAGAACAAAGAACATTGAGGTGCATTATCACTATGTACATGAGAGGGTTTTACTAGGTCTTATTGATCTAGTTTATGTCAGCACAGAGGATCAAGTAGCTAACATATTCACGAAGGCATTGGGCGTAGAGAAGCTATGCAAGTTCAGAGACTGCTTGGTGTGCAGGAATTGGGATTGAGCTTGAGGGGGAGTGTTGAGATATCAAGCTCCACTCATGATATGCTAGGGTGACTGTTGTGCATTTTTGTCACCGACTTGTTAGCTGTAGATGCGGTTGGTACACCACCCATGAATAATAGCTAGATGACAGCTATCCTTATCTACTCTAGTTCGTGGCTCAGTTAGTATGCCACCTTAGTTAGTTGAATTTGGTTTGAGACCCATATATAGGGTTCTTCTATTTCTATGTACTAGAGTTCTTTTTTGGCTTACACAACTAAGAAGAGGAAAACTGTTTTCAGCCTCCACCTGTGTGTGTATTCCCCCATTGTGCAAGCAAGAAAGCTACAAGTGAGACTCCTTCCTTCTCTCCCACAATCTTGACATTGAGCAAGAGAGCCGACAAGAGCAACGGATCCAAACACGGTTATAGATGAGATGGAGTATTTTGGGAACTTGCAAAGTATTGTTATGGTGGATTACGGTAGCTTCTCCATGATACTATTCAATGTGCAGTGGTTCAAAGTGGTACTTGAAGGAGCTAGAGCAACAATTCGATGAGGACCATCTAGATTTCTCAAAATAGATTTTTTTTAAAAATGGACGGATTTGCACGTCACATTTTTGTTGCCGGCCCATTGTGAATAGGTGCATGAACTCATTTGTTTTTTAATTGTATTACGACATGGTACTTGTCACAATAGTTAAATCTCTCTTGTACATGTTTGTGAATAGGTAATCTTTTATCCAAACCCCCAACAACCTTGATGGTGGTATGTTATACCTTCAGTGTTAGAAAGTAGAGTTGCAGCATTGGAATGTGTGCACAAGAGGAAGAAAGAGGCGCAAAGTACAAGAACAAATTCTTGTTTATTAAGTTTCTCAAGGTACAACTTGGGTACACTCTATCTCAAGTTTGATAGTGACCCATAGGCTGTTTATATAGCTTCTGCCAAGCTAGGGTTAGGGTTTCCCCTGCCCCTAAGGCTATTCACACCTATCTGTCCTCATACTTCCTTGCTTATAGTGGGTTCCTATGCCTATCTTCTGATACCCCCCCTCAATGCCAGGGTGGCATTGGATTACAAGGCATGTAAGATTCCCCCCTCCCCGGGATGCCTTTATAAATCAGGCTTACAAGAGTGTTTTAGGTAGATGATTTAAAGAGTCAAAACAGTCGATCTTCAAATGGATTGGAGGCATAGTTGGCCACCAATTCTTTGGGTACATTAGGAGTGTTGGGGCATTTACTAGTGATATGCCCTGTCTTGTTTCATTTGTTACATTTCATTTTCTCGGGATACTTCTTCCAATAGTTGTTTACAAGATGTCATTTTTTCTTATAGAAGGAACATCTAGTGAGAGCTGTATGTACCAATACTTGATCACGGGAAGTTGAAGATGACTGGCTATTGCTACTTTCTTTGTGGTTCCTCTTTTCTTCATCCAAACAAGATTGGATGGTACTTGCCAATGTAGGATCTGGAATGTTGGTGAGAGTGGTTACAAGAGTAGGAAACATCTATTTTATAGCTTTTAGGAGAATAGCAGTAGCATCTTCTTCATGTATTGGAGCTTGTACAGAGGCAAGTTGTGCTATAAGTCCCTTCATGTGAGAGATGAATTTTCCAAAATCTTCTCCTGATCTATATTCCAAGCTAAAGAATTCAATTTTAAGGAAGATTTTAGTATTTTTACCAGTGACTCCATAGAGATTTTCAAGCTCATCCCATTTTTCTTTAGCAGCGTTTAGTTGATCAACATGATGAATCAGGGACTCATCTAAGTGTAACATTATGATTGCTTGAGCACATTGGTCATCATCTACATCAACCAGATTTGCAGAGTTTAGAACTCTAGTGCCTTGAATGAGAGGCCAATACCCTCTCTCCATAATTTTGTACTTTATAAGTACCTCCCATGGGTGGAAAACTTTGCCATCAAACTTTCAAATTTGAGGACGGACATCAGCATATGTTGTAGCCATTGGGAAGGTCTTACCACTTGTTAGTACAAGGGCAATGTCTAGTCCCTTACAAATTTTCCACTGAATGCGAAAGCAAATCAAACAATTGAAATCAAAGTTGCAATGAGGAGAAAGGCTGAAAATCATATAGATGTAATATTTCAAGGTATGACTGTGGTGATCCTTTCTTATGTGCAATCTTCTTCTGAGTTTTAATAGTCTTTTTAGGTTTTAATGAAGTAAACCTAGATTGGACTCCAGGCTCCTCCTTGTGGTATGGCTTAGTGGATGAAGCTTTTGTTGGACAAGGTTGGTAGTCTATGATCTCAATGCTTGTTTGCTGATGATTCCGAGGAGAGTACAATGACACTCATCCTTTTGATTTCATTGACCAGTGTACTTGAAACAAAGTCACTCAAGATATGCAATACACTTCTAGTGTATGATGGTCTATGTGTTTATAATTGTACACATAGCCTTACAATTTTAAGCAAAGCACTTAGTTGTTTTCATTTCCTGATAAAAACATTGAGATTGTGTAGGTATTAGCAGTAATGATGATTTAAACAAAGTGCCTTGGTGCTTACAAGCACTCATCTATAGCTCATGTTGCTAGAGATGGTAAATGTCGGTCTTAATGAGCTTGATGTTGACTCTTCAAGTAGAAGAACTTCTGAAATGAGATTCCCAGATTAAGAACACACTCTGGAAGAGTTGAGTCAGTGATTAAAATCACACCATCCATTTTTGAAAATGGATGAAGCTTAAAGCTCCTAGCTATGGTTGCCAGTGACTGAGAGTTAGGGTTTGGCTTGTAGTAGCCAGCAGAGGTTTAATTTCTCAAAGCCCTCTTAGGAATAGATGGCCCACTAGGGAAGCTACAAAATCCCTATGGTGACCGCCATCAATGCATCTCCTACAGCCCGCGTTTTAGCACGAAGTGGTCACCTGCCCAAAACTGCACCGTTCTGACTCAGAATGTAATGCCGTCCTTCTACGTGCGCTAGGCAGCTATGCCTTGAGATGGGGAAGAGTCTCTCAGAATGAACAAGGAGCTGGTATGGCCTCCTTTGTCCTCCCCACGTCCTCCATCAGAGGTGGGTCTGGTTTGGCTATGGAGGCAAGAGGTAAAAGAGAAAGATGATGGACAATCATGTGCACTTAGTGAGGCTAAGGGTATAAGAAGTTGAGGGGATAAGAGGAGCCTCTGATACAATGTTAGAAATCAGAGTTTCAGCATTGGAATATGTGCAGAAGAGGGATAAAGAGGCTCAAAGTACAAGAAAAAATTCTTGTTTATTAAGTTGCTCAAGGTACAACTTGGGTACACTCTATCTCAAGTTTGATAGTGACCCATAGGCTATTTAAATAGCTTCTACCCAACTAGGATTAGGGTTTCCCCTGCCCCTAAGGATATTCACACCCATGTGCCCTCATAGTCCCTTGCTTATAGTGGGTTCCTATGCCTATCTTTTAACATTCAGCTCCCCAAAGTGCGAGAGTATATGATCAAAGCGATGTTCCGAGCATAGATGAGGACAATATGCAAATAGAGGGGTCGATATTGCAAGGGGTGGAGGCCACTGAAAGCTTGGAGCATGTAGAGGAGCCAGCATCGAGTAACAATGATGGAAATACAGGAGTCTAAGAATTCTTTGAGAACGAGGTGGACTCGTCCTTTTGTGGTGACATGTCTATCGACCTTCCAGTTTATGCCGAGTTGTGTCAGGAGATTGATATGGAACCATAGGATACTTCATACTTGGAGCATCCACCTACTCAATTCGTTGACGAATTACTTATAAGGGTACATAAGATATGCATTTTAAGTAATATCATTTTTTAAAGATTTATATTAACGTGCTTTGTATGATTTAAATTGATTATGCTAACATCATTTTTTGTCTTTGCATGTGATCTTTATGGATACTTAGATCATTAGGATGAGTCGAGGGATAAGTGATGAGGAGTTGTAGGAGATCTTCATGCACATATGTCTCCAAATAAGATGGCGATATTCAGAGACATGGCGGACCAGGAGCTATCTTGGACATCGTCACGCTGCTCTATTAGATCTACTTCGACGCGATCTGATGCTTCAGTTTCGAGCAGACAAGGTTGATGCTCCAGACTTGGGCCAGACAAAGGGAGTGCTTCAGGGGGATGCTTGAGAGATCTGGATGCAGTGAGCCCGTGATCGGCTTGGGATACAGGTGTTACTCCTCCCTTTCATGGAGGTTCTAGAGAGCGTGGCTCAGGTGGTTGTTGTGGAGGCACGAACGCGGTATCTCCCTCTCATCATTCTACTGGAGTTGCATCACCTCTGGGATTTGTTACACCTGTAGGGAGGTCTACTCCAGTCACTCCGGCTTTTGCTCAACTATCCACAAGTGGCACCCCTACGGGTGCTACTCCGATAGATACTACCCCGGTCGGTACACCAGATGTACAGGGGTCTCTTAGATATGCCTAGGAACGTGGTCACAGGTGGGAGAGGACCCATCTTAGGCATACCCAAGAGGGGTATGCCTACCTTGTAGACGATAGGTAAGGAGCCATCATCATGAATGATGAGGGGAGGAGGGTGATGGCTCACATGAGAGAGTTGTGCCAACAAGTTTTTCGATACAACTTCTTGGATAATTGGAAAGACATACCAGAGGGGAGCAAGGACTACATAGTAACATCCTTGCATGAGGAGTTTTTGGTACCAACCACAGTAGATAGGTTCTCTATGGGCTAGATGATGGAGTGCATGCGTGCATATATATCACACAGACAATCGAATGCATGCAATATACTCAAGAGTGGCCTGCAAATCCTGAGTGGCTAGACACAGACGACTGGCGCTGACTCAGGGAGGAGGCTATAGATTCTCCAGGAGGACATTGGAGACAGTAGCACGAGGCGGCGAGGGCATGACTAGAGGCCGGAGTGGTCCATCATCTTGGGAGTGGTAGCCATAGGACATATCTGGAAGACTTTGAAAGTTTTTCTTTTGTTTTGCTTGCTTTTTTTTTTGCAATATCCTTTGTACTGACAATCGTTTTTCTAACAATTTGTATTTTTTTTTCTTTGTAGCACTCCATTACAAATCGTGATCCAACCGGCCTTGAGACTCGATATGCAGAGAGGCATAGTCTCACTGCATTGATCGACCGATTGTATGGACGCGGCGGCCCTGTAAGTCACTCATCTTTCTGGTCCTTAGTTACCATGTTTAATTAGGATGCATTATTGTATAGTGGAATGTGTTGAGAGTGGAAAAAGACTGAATCTTTGATTTCTTTTATTGTTTTGAGGTTTGAATGATTGATTTTTCATGGATTTAGAGTGATTTATGGTTGATAATGGAAGTGTTTGAGAGTGTATTGATTATGTTATGGAAGTTCTTGATGATTTTCAGTAGAAATAAGAAGCTCTGTGATGTTCTGATTGGTTATGATACCTTCTGTATAGCTTCTATTTTGTTCTGATTTTCTTCTATATGAAGCATGAATTGATGATTGATGAAGGTTAAAATATTTTGGAATTTTATTGAATAGTTTTTGATAGTTTGGAATGGTTTTAGTATGAGTTATGAGGATTTTTCGTTCTCTGATGATTTCTGTAACCCTATGTAAACCTTCAGTAGAGCTTCTGTATTATCTACTCTGTCTCCGTTCTTTATCTGCTCTATTCCTATTCTGTGCTGTTCTGTAGATTTTCTCTAAGTGTTCTGTACAATGTATTTGTGAATTTTGAAACGTTTTCTACCTTTTGGAAAGGATGAATCTAAGTTCAAAAGAGCTAAAACAAATGGAAGAAGCAATTGTTGAAGACTAAAGAGAAGATGAAGTGATAGTGACAGTAATGAGCTATGAAGTGACACTATAGTGGCTCTCGTGCCTCTTCTCATCAGACATATCTCTTGGGAGGTGCATCCATGATCTAAGAAGGATTATTGAGATTTATTATTGATTATTGTAGTGAGGAGATGATGTACTATTGAGAGAGAGAGAGAGAGACACACACACACACACAGCCAGAGATAGTCAATTTTTATCAAAACAGTGTATCTATATATGAGAGATTGAGAGAGAACTATGAAGACATTGAAGATGAATACTATGTGATTGATTTCCATTCAAAAATGGTGTATTCTTTTATGTTCCTTGTTCTATTGATGGATTCTATGAAGATGTTGAACATTATGATTGATTCTATCAAATCCGTGGGAGATATTTACTATGATGTTGTGTGAAGATTTGTTGTTTTCTTTGTTTTGGTCATCAAAAGAATGAAATAAAACTTTTTGATGTTACAAGATAGATTTTTTTACAGTAGAATCCCCTTTTTCTTGGTGTCTCTCTTGGGGCTCCATATTTTTGGTGCGCACGCGGGGAAACTTGCCATCAACAAGCATCAGAAGAGGCTGAAAATGAAGGAAGTGGCATTGCCAAGAAGAGAAGAATTCAATGGATGTTTGCAAAGTTCCTTCTTCCACTGAAGAGTTGGAGATTCTTATTATCAAAGCCACTTTCCACAAGAAGTTCATCCCACATTGGCGGAAACATACTACCATCATGATGCAAGCTCTATGCAGTGGACTATTTCCTCTTCCTGTTGAAGCAACAGAAACTTGCATCTTGGTGGAAATTTGTTTGGGAACAAACTAAAGAGCAGAAGCAGAGAGAATGACTATCTATGGAAGATTTGGTATTCATTGAGAAGTTTTCAAACATCATCAAAGTTGGAGATCGTGAAGAAGCTTCAAGAGTTGTGGTCAGTGGAGGTTCACGAAAACAAGAAGGAAAAGAGTTGGAATTTGTTCCTGGATGCTCAACAACAAGATATATGGGATGCTTGGTGCACTGAAAATATTCTATTTGTCCAATTAGCAACCCACTGGAAGTTGGTAGACAGGGTGTTTTTCACAATATACATTATTGAAACCCTCAGAAGCTGGCATTATTATAATGTTGGTGTCAAGGTTGTAGGAGATAAGGAAGGAGTCTCACTTGTAGCTTTCTTTCTTGCACAATGGGGGAATACACACAAAGGTGGAGGCTGAAAAACAGTTTTCCTCTTCTTAGTTGTGTAAGCCAAAAAGAAGTCTAGTACAAAGAAATAGAAGAAACCTATATATGGGTCTCAAACCAAACTCAACTAACTAAGGTGGCATACTAACTGAGCCACGAACTAGAGTAGATAAGGATAGCTGTCATGTAGCTATTATTCATGGGCACTGTACCAACCGCATCTGCAACTGACACGTCGGTGACATAAATGCACAACGGTCATCCTGGCATATCACGAGTGGAGCTCGATATCTCAACACTCCCCCTGGAGCTCAATCCCAATTCTTGCACACCAAGCAAGTCTCTGAACTTGTGCAACTTCTCTGCGCCCAATGCCTTCGTGAATATGTCAACTACCTGATCCTCTGTGCTGGCATAAACTAGATCAATAAGACCTAGTAAAACCCTCTCCCGCATATAGTGATAATGCACCTCAATGTGCTTTGTTCTAGCATGATAGACTGGGTTATTTGCCAAGTGTATACTACTCATGTTGTCACAATAATATCCACTGGTAGATCGTCTATCAGAAATACTACCAGCCCAATCAGCATCAGTGTATCCATGCAAATGTATCTGAACCCCAGTCTCATAAAGTAGTCCATATTGCAATGTGGACTTCACATACCTGAGTATACATCTAGCCGCATCCAAATGTGGTTTCCTTGGAGCCTGCATAAACTGACTTACCAGTCCAACATCATAGCTCAAATCTGGCCTGGTAATAGTCATATAAATCAAGCTTCCTACTATGCATCTGTACATAGTAGGGTCTTCCAAAAGTTCACCTGCATCTGTGCTCAACTTCACATTCTGCTCCAAAGGAACTCAAATAGGCTTACAGCCTATCATCCCATATTTGGACAGCATGTCCAATCCCTATTGCCTCTGCAAGAGCTATATCCCATTTGGTGATCTAATCACCTCAATGCCCAAGAAATAACACAGCTCTCCCAAATCCTTCATCTCAAACTTCTGCTTCAATAGCCTTTTCACATGAAGGGTATCTTCATCACTGTCACCTGTCATAATCAAATCATCAACATAAATGACAAGTAGCATAATACCTTTCTCTGTTTTTCTCACATAAAGTGAGAAATCTGCCTTGGAAATCTGAAAGCCAATAGTGACAAGATACTGTCCTATCTTGTTAGACCATGCTCTGGGTGCTTGCTTCAAGCCATACAAGGCTTTCTTCAACCTGCAAACAAACTCAGGATGAACAGCATGCACATAACCTGGTGGCTGCTCCATATAGACCTCTTCTTGCAAATCACCATGCAAGAAGGAATTCTTTACATCCATCTGATGTAAAGACCATCCCTTTGATGCAGCCATAGCAATGACTGCTCTTACGATTGCTATCCTTGCAGCCGGACTGAATGTTTCTTCATAGTCAATGCCATATGTTTGTGCATACCCCTTGACTACTAATCTTGCCTTGTATCTGTTCACAGAACCATCTGCATTGTGCTTCACCTTATAAACCCACTTACAACCAATTGCATTCTTACCTTTAGGCAAAGGTACTAACTCCCATGTAGCATTTGCTTCCAAGGCATCCATTTCTTTATCCATGGCTTTCTCCCATTTTTCTTTTCCCATGGCTTGCTCAAAAGAAGTGGGTTCTGGTTCCTGTATCACTTTGACCATATATGCATAGTGAATGGCTGTAAATCCATCATATTTCAGCCTATCCACAGGATACCTAGCTCTCGTAGACCTGCACAAAATAGGTTCACCCCCACGTGCTCTCAAAACATCCCTGGTCTTCCTTACTCCAGGTGTAACAATAGAAGGAATACCCAACTCATCATCAATGCTCTGTTCTGAGCCACTGGATTCACCATCCACATAAGAGTAACCTACATTCACATCAAACATGAGCTGATCAACCTTCTCTTTTCCTTTTCGTGATACCTGCATACCACTATCTGCATTGCTTTGAGAAGATTCTCCTAATCTCAATCTGCCTGTCCATGGCGAAGAATGTGAACCACTGCTAGAGGATGCTCCAAGTCCACTAATATCTTGTGACTGCTGCTATGAATTCTATGCAGCATTACCATTTTGTGCATCTACATCATCAATCACATTTACTGGTTTATACCAGTTACTCATCTTATCAAAAGCAACATCTCTGCTCACTGTAAACTTATGAGTAGAAGGGTTATAGCATCTATACCCTTTTTGTTGTAGAGAGTAACCAATAAAGATGCACTTCTCAGCTTTTGGATCCAACTTGGACAAATATAAGTAAAAGAAACTTCAAATTTCGTACTTTCAATGGATCACGAGATAAAAAGACTGGCACATGAACATAGGCAATGCAGCCAAAAATCTTCAAATGAGAAATATCTGGTTTCCTACCAGTATACCTCTCCTCTAGAGTCATCCCATGTATTGCTACAGTGGGAGTCCTGCTCATTATGTAGACTGCTGTTGCAATTGCTTCAGCCTAGTAAAAATTTGGCAAGTCTTTTTCGTTGAGCATGGCATGAGATACCTCTCCAATATGCCTGTTTTTCCTTTCTGCAATTCCATTTTGCTGTGGGGTATGACTACATGAATATTGCTGCTTTATGCAATGCTATTGTAGGAACCTTGCAAACTCATTTGAGAGGTACTCTCCCCCTCCATCTGACCTTAGGCATTTTATTTGCAGACCTGTTTCTTTTTCAACCATAGCTTTAGAGTTTTGAAATGCCCAAAAACTTCACTTTTCTTTTTCATAAAATACACCCAAACTTTTCTGCTATAGTCATCAATAAAAGTGACAAAATAATGACAGCCTCCAAGACATGCAGCTTTAGTAGTCCACACATCAGAGTGGATTAATTCCAATGGCTTCTTACTCTCTTGAACATGTCTAGGAAATGGTTTCCTTGCCTGTTTCCAAACTGACAGGCTTCACAAACCTTATGCATTTTTGCAACCTTGAATTTAGGAAATCCTGCAATAATATTTTGGGCCTACATTGATTTAAGTCGCTGTACATTAACATGACCAATGCATTTATGCCAGATATCAATATCTGCAACTACACCGGTCCCATGTGCAAACATTGCTGCACTCAATTCAGACATGTTTGCATCCAACGTAAACATTCTGCCCTTCTTCTTTCCTTTTGCTATCAAGCGACCTTTATTTTTCATATCCTCAACAAAGCATCCATGAGGATTAAATCTGACCTGCAAGCCCTGCTCAACCATTTGACCAACAGAAACCAGATTATTGGTGATATTCGGGACATGAAATACATCGGATAGGTATTTCTTTTTCCCATCCTGCATAGACAAAGGAATTTTTCCAATCTGCACGATAGCATGTGCAATATCATCACCAATCTCCACAAATCCTGGTTTTTCCATTTTCCTTGCATCCTCCATCCATTCTGCATGACTTGTCATGTGGTTTGATACACCTGAGTCAACATACCACACATCGTTGCTTTCTTCTGCACTTGTCACAGAATTGTTCATGTGCTGCACCATAAACAAATGCTCATTTCTGTCATCACCCTTTCTACTAGAAGATGCATAATTCCCTTGTTGCAGTTTTCCATTTATAATGTCATTCTGCTTTTTATAGCAGTCTTTAGCCATATGACCCATTTTACCACAGTAGTAGCATTCAACATTGCTGTTTGCATTTTGCCCTCTTTGCCATCCACCACGACCTCTTTGGCTCCCCCTGCCTCTAGAGTTACCACGTCCTCCTCCATAGGACTAGTTTTCTTGAGTTTGCTGCATATTTTGATTTCTACCACGGCCTCCAAATCGGCCTCCTCTACCTCTGCCTCTACCTCTTCCAGATTTGAGTAGAAGATAGTTTCTTTTGAAGTTCCTCCTGAAGAAGATGCACCACCATTTCTCTGCTCCTTAGAAATTAGAAGAGCAATCAACTCCTCAAAATTAGGAAATCTTTCACGAACTGAAATGGATGTCCGAAACTGTGCATAATCCTTTCCAAGTCCATTCAAGGTCACAGAAACTAAATCATCATCTTCCACTGGCGACCCAATGGAAGCAAGTGCATCTACAATCTTCTTCACCTTCATGTGGTAGTCATTGATGCTCATATTTTCTCTTTGCATATTATGCAACTCTTGCTTGAGCTGCATTTTCCTGGCTTGCGTATTTGTGCTATACATTTTTGACAAAGTATCCCATGCCTCCTTTGGCATACTTGCATCCTGAATATGCACAATCATAGAGTCTGAAATACTGATAGATAGCCAGTACATAACCTTCCTGGCTCTCTCATGCCATGCTTTGAATGCCTACATTTGCTGTTGATTGGGAACATCAGGAAGAACTAGTTCTTCTTCATTTCCTGCAACAAATTCCCAATATCCTTTTCCCATAAGGAAATTCGTCATTCTAAACTTCCATGCTTGGAAGTTGTTCTTGCCAAGCTTTTTAGTTACAATCTGTGAAAGAGAATCAGACGCCATTATAGAATACTGCAAAAAATTCTATCACTGCAGAGAACACAGCTTTAGTCTCACAAGGCCAAATCTGCAAAACTAACAAAAAATGTATTTAACCACACAGTCACTTCCTAGTGACGATTTTGCATCAACAGGCAACAAAGATGATTCTGTAACTCCCAATGTCTCTGCGCATAGGCATACGATGCAATTTCTACAGTAACTTTTCACCGACTTGTAGAACAGTGGCTGCACAGCATAAAACTGGGCCTTTTCCTGAGTGCGTGCAGAAAACTTCCGCCTCCAAAACAGGTCCCGAAATGGCCTCAAATCAAAACAACAGTGTCGCCAAGGGCTAAAGCCTCATCCCGCAGCATGTACTGCCCTCTTGCTTCACCGCGAAGGGCGTCTCAACCTGGGACAATGCACTCTTGCAATTTCCGGCTGTGCTACCTGTAGAGATCTGCTCCCAAAACAGAAAATCAAAGCAACACTGCTCCTCTTACCAGAACACCACGAGCTTGGCTTGCTTTCTTAAGATCCTTACCACGAACAAGGCTCTGATACCATGTCAAGGTTGTAGGAGAGAAGGAAGGAGTCTCACTTGTAGCTTTCTTTCTTGCACAATGGGGAAATACACACAAAGGTGGAGGCTGAAAAACAGTTTTCCTCTTCTTAGTTGTGTAAGCCAAAAAGAAGTCTAGTACAAAGAAATAGAAGAACCCTATATATGGGTCTCAAACCAAACTCAACTAACTAATGTGGCATACTAACTGAGCCACGAACTAGAGTAGATAAGGATAGCTGTCATGTAGCTATTATTCATGGGCGGTGTACCAACCGCATCTGCAACTGACACGTCGGTGACATAAATGCACAACGGTCATCCTGGCATATTACGAGTGGAGCTTGATATCTCAACAGTTGGCACAACAAGGATCCTAAGAAGAATGAGTTTTGATACTTTTAGAATGGAATATCTCCCCCTTTATAGTGGTTTGAAAGTTGAATTCAGAGATGTTGAAAAGAAGGAAGTAGAAGAGATGTTGGCTAGAGAATCCCCTAGAGACTGAAGCCCTCTTTGATACTATTATATTGAGTACTGAACAACTGGTTGGAGCCAAGCCCCTGATGAATGACGCAATGAAGAGGCAAGTGTTAGAACGAGTCCAGAGGTATGTGAGAAGAATCAAATCACTCTTTACAAAAGTCCCCATGGCAACTCAAGGTCCCCTTCCTAGTCAGATTCGTCTTATAAATATTGATGACAAGCCAGTAAATGTAGTCCCATTGCTAGTTTTTAAGGGAGAGTACAATGAAGACCCTGATCTTCATGTAGTAGAATTTATGGTAGCATGTGTGGCTAACAATGCCAAAACCCCTGAGCATTGCTTAGCAATATTCCCCGCCACTTTCAAGGGCGTGGCGTTTCAGTGGTATGAGAGACAAGCAGTAGGAACTTTTGGCACATGGGATGACCTGAAGTTGGCCTTCCTCACTAAATTTAGGCGTGAAGATTTTGAAAAGCAGATGTGAGAGGAGTTCATGAACCTAAGTTAGTCCTTTGGAGAAAGAGTAGAAGCATATGTCTCACGAATGGAATCCATCCTGAAGTGATGAACTAACCATCATTTGGATGAAGGTATCTAGAAAGGAGTGTTCCTTAGAGGCCTACAACCAGAAGTTTGCAAGTTCGTGGAATTGAGAAGACCAGTCAATCTGCAAGCTGCAAGTGGAAGGTGCAAGATTGTATGATGAAGTTAAAGCAAGGTTGTCAATGACTCTAGGAAGAGGATTCTTACCTCCTCTAATAGATGATTTTTAATGTCGAGAAGTGTTTAAAAATAGCCAAAAATTACGAATTTCAAGGAAAAAATAGACTTCGTTGAAGGCGGCGGTGGAAATTAGTATGATTTTAAGCGACAAGTCCCTAAAGCGCTAGTGCTTATATTCATGGAAATCAAACGGTGGCGGATGGCAAAGCCGGAGTTTTCCTAGATACAAAATGACATTACGAATGTAATGCAACTCTCAAATCTCAATTCCGAGGTCATTTGATCCCCCATTTAGTCCCCACAATGTTCAGGGTTGTGAAGGGTTACTGGATCTGGAAGCCAAGAAGAGCGTGACGGGGCCCAACTTTATAGATTTTGATGTCACGGAACCACCCGTCCAGACAAATCTCAATTCTGATGTCGTTTGCCCCCTCAAAACTGAAAAATTCACTTTCGCGCAGTGTGAAACCCAAGTCATGAACCGGTTCTTTTGTATTTTAAAGCTTAAAGCTCTAATTAAGAGCTTAAAAGCTCAAGAATGAAACGGCATGGGAGGGGGGCGTCAGTTTTTCGGCGCCCCATTTTTCCTCTATTTTTCATCATTTTCTAATCGGGCAAATGGAGAGGAATCCTCCTGGATGTGGGATGAAGATTCTCTGCGCCTCCGATCGCTCCAGACCACATCAGGAATAATGCACTAAGCAAAGAGATAAAAAATCACTCTTTCTCTCTCCTCCCTCTCTCTCCTGCATAGAGGCAATTCATGTGCAAGAAATCAACAAGAAGAGGGGCAGAAGGATGCTTGACCGGCTGTGATCGAATTGCTTCAAGATGAAGAGGAGGCTGAGGAAAGAGGTTCAGCACTAAAGAATGGTTATTGGTTGGCTGCCCATAATAATTATTAAAAAACCCGTAATACACAAGACACGCGATATGCTCCAATTTTACAAAGAAATTTTATTGTTTTTGTTGTTTCATGGTCCAAATGTTGTTCATATGCAATGAATTTTTGTTTGAACCTTGTTTGCTTCATGTTTTAGGGCTGTAACTACAGAAAGATATAACCCGTAAAGATTTAGAGCCATTATTAATTCTTTAAAACCCGCAAAATGTCATTTTCAATGGAAATTAGTGGTTTTTTCAATTTTGAGTTGGGAAAAAGGAGTGAAAATGGGATAAAATCAAAGAAAATGTTAAGTTTTAGTCAAAATAATAAGGTAACACAAATAAATTAGAAAATACCTATTTTCCATGAATAATAAATAGAAAAAACAGCAAAAAATAGAGAAAATTGGGGTTTTCGTGCTCAAAAAATATGAAAAAGTAAGATTTATGTGTAACGTGTCCCCCTTTCTTCATGCAGGACACGTCTTAGCAGCCCATTGGGAAGAGAGTCTAGAAAGCACCTCCCGACACTCCCATGGAATGACATGGGTTTGCGACCTAGGTCTTCCCAAGTGTGCCACGAAGCGAAAGCATTCCGGCCGTCACCACTTAGGACCGACCTACATCGGGGTTTTCCTAATGCTCAAGTTTCTAGAAAGTAACTAGTGTTGAGCACGAGATGAACTACTTTACACAGAAACATCAGGGTCGAAGTGGATTTATACTACACTTGATTCAAGGAGAATGGGAAACGAGAGGGATGCGAACCTCAACCTCTCTGCCCGTAAGACATAGTCCCATTCTGTTCCCCTAAAACAGTATAAATCAGGACTCTAGCTTCCTAAATTCTAGGTCATGGTTTACCTTGCTGTCAATTCCTTTGAGAAAAGTTCCCAGCCAATCGGGACCACCCTTCCGTAGGACGGACCCATGATCACATCCACCGCACTTTCCTCAGTTGCTTTAGTTATCTAATTACCTACCACATTTAGTTTGACAAGCAAAAATAGCTTCTTTAATTAACCAATTAATCACCGGTTCCTTCACGTAACTTGAGCAGCACTGACATTGAAAAACAATGTCAAGCAAGTTCCTTTTTAACATTAGATCCTTATTTATCAGTCTTTGGAATACATCATATAATCCATCCTGAAGGCTAATCCATAATCAACCCGAAGGCTATTCCATAATCTGCTCGAAGGCTATTCCATAATCCGCCCGAAGGCTATTTCATAATCTACTCGAAGGCTATTCTAGCAATCCTGAGGGATCACTATTCCAAGTTACTGCCCGTTGACTAGTATGCGAGCCTCGAGATCCAATCTCGAGTCACATCGGCCTCTTCTGCAGAACCCGGAGGCAAGGGATTTACGGCTAGAGTCCCCCTAGCACCCAAGCGTCCTCTTGCTCCAAGTAGCACCCATGGAGAGACCTCTCACGGCGGGTTTGGTTCACGTACCTGGAGCGGCTAACAACCCCCTTGGATAGGGTCAGGTAGACAGTTGGGGGTAACTGATGATGCCTCTCCCTACAGGCTTTCAACCTGAAGTATTAGTTATTTTCCAGCATTAGTTCCTTTAGCAAAGAAAAAAAAAACAGTGCTCCTAAGTATACAATCACAATCATTCGAGTGGTCGTTTGTATGACCAACTACTAAGGTGTGAATCCTTCTCTCCAAATATATCCAGCATTCGATCTGGGATCAATTGCGACTTAGTAAGATCCCCAAGGGTTTCGTAAGCTAAGTTGCTTGTTTACCCTTTTTCCTTGGGTTAGGGCTTATACCCTCTTAACCCAAATTGTCAATTCCTTAGGTTTCCTTATATTAAGGTCAATAAATCCTGGACAACCTCGTTGTCCTCTCTTGATTTGGTCAATTTCTTGCTAGGCAATTCATAATTTCCCTAACTTGGAAAATCAGCCCAAGGAAGGGTGATGTAATAGAATGACTACTCATCCTCTAGAAAATTAGACTTGTACTCCGAACTTGCCAACCTTGTTCTGAGGAGTGGCAATACCATTTTGTGATTTGGTCATAAAACCATGCGACATTGCAACTTGTTGCACGAGATAAGTGTCGCACCTAGCTTGTGGGATTACTTGTCCCATCACACAGTATTCCTTGGTCAAGAATACCTTTGGTCAAGATGTAGGGTTTGGGATGTCCTCTTGACCCAACCCAACCCTAACCCTACTAGGCCATCAACGTTTTGGCCCTAGGATTTCTAAATTCATACAAAAGTCTAGTATTTGGCCACTTGATCCTTAGGGTGAGGACCCTAGATCATGCTTGCATGGGTGTTTAGCTAATCCTAAGATTCTGTGAATGTGGGTAGGATCTTTGGGATCGAAAGACTTAAATCCGCATCCCAAGTGCGATACTAGGCATAATTTTAACATAACTTAATCCTACTCAGCACTTTGAGGTGATCGTCATATGCAATTTAATCATACCTTTATGATTTCCATGTGGGTTACACAATTACAAATGATTTAATTGTCTAATGACAAGAGGTGATCTTTCCTTAGAGATGCAAATACTTTCCCTAAAGATGTAAGCAACTACAAGATAGGTGAGATGCATCATTCCATGCAATATATGCAACTTCACACCATAGATCTTTTTGCAGCTAAAGGATCTTTAGTGATCTTTTCTTTTCCTTGTCTTATGTGACATCGATTTACATTCAGAACTATGCTTATAAACCCTACATTCAATGCATTGAATTCAAGCTTTTAATATGAAGATGCATCCTTTCCTAAATACAAACTTCAATAAAAGAATTCATGCATGAGCGAATGCCATGAGTCCATCATTGACTTAATCCTTCTTTTAGTACTTAACCCTATCAAGATTGTGGGAGAGAAGGAAGGAGTCTCACTTGTAGCTTTTGCACTTGCACAATGGGGGAATACACACAAAGGTGGAGGCTGAAAACAGTTTTCCTCTTCTTAGTTGTGTAAGCCAAAAAGAACTCTCATACAAAGAAATAGAAAAACCCTATAAATGGGTCTCAAACCAAACTCAACTAACTAAGGTGGCATACTAATTGAACCACGAACTAGAGCAGATAAGGATAGCTGTCATCTAGCTATTATTCGTGAGCGGTGTACCAACCGCATCTGCATAACTGACAAGTCGGTGACATAAATGCACAACGGTCACCCTGGCATATCACAAGTGGAGCTTGATATCTCAACAAACCCGACTTAAAATGAACTACCATCGCATGCAATTTGCAAGGTACGCAAATCCTTTCCATGCATTGCAACTATTCGGACATCATTTAAAGTTCATCTATGATTACCTTAATCACGAGACACAACCAAGAATTTAATTACACAATATGTCCTATCCTTTGCGAGATGCCACAAGGACACCCTCGCACAATTTTATAATATAACTTATGCATCATGTGTTTGAAATTTTCAGCTACTCTTAACCATGCAAGTGCTCGTCATGCAACTTAAATTGGTAATTTGATGCGAGTATATGAATTTTCCAATGTGTTCAAACTTACCTATGAGAATTAATGATATGCTTAATGCATTCTTTTCATGCGAGAATACAATTGGAACCTAGGCATTAAGATTCGAAGCCTTGTCCACACACATACTCGAGTTGGAAGCTCTCGCGTGTGTGCCTTGCGACTTTTGCTTAGGAGCCATTTATGCAGTGAATTTTGTCGCAGCAACTCCCCCTTAGCTTAATCATGCATTTCAGAGTCTTTCAGTCCGAGATCTCCCCTTCTGCACAGGACACGGGCCTTGGAGACTTGGTTTTAAAACCCCGAGGAAGGCACAGGTGAATAGGGTCTATGGGAAGCTTTAGTAGAAGCTTCCAAGCTTCAAGACAGGGAGATGATGATGTGGAGAGAGAAAACAATTATAAGGGAGATGATGAGGGAGGTGATGATGACGATGAAGAAGAAGACGATGATGATGATATTGGTGGTGATGAAGGCGATGGCAGCGGCCAGGTGGCGTGCAGCCCTTGAAGACGGTCAAGAATTTCATCTATTCTTGGAATGGGGTATTTGTTTTTAATGGTTGATTGATTCAACCCTCTGTAGTCAATGCATAGCTGAAGGATTCCATCTTTCCTCTTCTGTAATAGCACTGGATCTCCCCATGGAAAATTTCTAGGACGGATGTAGCCTTGGTCTAACAGTTGCTTGAGTTTCTCCTTCAACTCAATCGCTTCTGGGATGGACATCCTAGATGGTCTCTTTGTGATTGGTGCGGCTCCTGGTGCTAGCTTGATTTCATGATCGACTTCCCTTTGAGGAGGAAGTTCAAAAAGCTCTTCAGGAAATACGTCTGCATACTCCTTTAACCATGAAGGTTCTTGCCTAGACTCCTGATTCTGATCTAGCTTATTTAGCTTAATCAAATAGACAGGTAGCCCCTTTCGAACTCCTTTTATTATCCGTGTTGCTTTGGCCAATTTAACTTTTGGCTTCCTAGCCTCTCCTTGAGTTGTAACTATCTCCCCTTCAGAATTTTGAAAGGATACTTGGCCCTTTACACAGTGAATGTGGGCATCATTGGATATCAACCAATCCATACCAAGCAAACACTTGTGGACACCTAAGTTCATTACCTTGAATCTGCACTTGAGGTTGTGCCTAGGCAGTAAGATTCTTTAAATTTTTAAAAAAACTTGCTAAATGTTTGTCATATTACATTAACATGCCCAGTTCGTCTTTTAGCCAAGTGACCTAATCACTTAACTTCTTTACCAACACTTACAGCCATGACAGACAGTGATAAAGATCTGATTCATTCATGTGGGCATAGCCCTTTTGAGTACATTTATTTGGGAAGGTAGAACAAGCTGATTGGCATATCAATTTGGGGAGAATAAGATTGTGTTACATTCAGCTACGGGAACTGAGTAATAATATGGATTAGGGTCATGGATTTTCAGGAATCGATAGGTCATAGGAAGCTTAGGGTATCCTTTCCTTTGATACCCGTTTTTCTCATAACGTCCCGACACCTTGATCCTGTTGGCAGGGATTATTCGGGTCACTTCCTCATACACATAATTGTTCTACTTGACCTTTCGACCGCCGCCGACATGTAGGGTTGTATTTGCGTGAGCCTCGTCAAAGATATACAGCTTCACGATCTTTAAGTCCTCCATCCACTTGATTCTCTTCAAGTTGGTCCGAAGGTACGCAAGTCGGTGGGTAGCTATGTAATAAATTCCTGAATCACCCGTCCATCTACGTTCCACATATAGGGGTGAAGGATTGTAGATGCAGTCTAGGATATTCATCATACCTAGCATTCGTTGATAATCCGAAGCACGCATCGCAGTCATAAACATAACCTAGCACACCAAGAATTTATTCCATGCTTCGCAACTCTGCAGGCCATCATCAATAAGTAAGGAAATGTTCTTAACAGCAACATTTACTCTATTTCTCCTCATTAACTTTCCTTGTAAATATTAGATCTTTTGGTTTGCTCTCATACCAACTCTAACGTGTCCCTCTTCCTTCATGCAGGACAGTCTTAGCAGCCCATCAGGAAGAGAGTCCAGAAAGCACCGCCCGTCACTTCCATGGAATGACACAGGGTTTGGGATCTAGGTCTTCTCGAGTCTACCATGAAGCGGAAGCATTCCGACCGTCCCCACTTAAGACTGACCTGAATCAGGATTTTCCTAATGGTCAAGTTCCTAGAAAGTAACTAGTGACGAACTACTTTACACAGAAACATCAGGGTCAAAGCAGATTTATACTGCACTTGGTTCAAGGAGAATGGGAAACGAGAGGGATGCGAAGCTTGACCTCTCTGCCCATAAGACATAGTCCCATTCCGTTCCCCAGAAAAGTATAAATCAGGACTCTAGCTTCCTAAATTCTAGGTCATCGTTTACCTTACTGTCAATTCGTTTGAGAAAAGCTCCCGGCCAACCAGCACCACCCTTCCGTAAGACCGGACCCATGTTCACATCCACCGCACTTTCCTCAGTTGCTTTAGCTATCTAATTACCTACCACATTTATTTTGACAAGCAAAAATAGCTTCTTTAATTAACCAATTAATCACTGGTTCCTTCATATAACTTAGGCACTGACATAGAAAAACAATGTCAAGCAATTTCATTTTCAACATTAGATCCTTATTTATCAGTCTTTGGAATACATCATATAATCTAGCCCGAAGGCTAATCCATAATCTGCCCAAAGGATATTCCATAGTCGGCCCAAAGGCTATTCCATAATGTGCCTGAAAGCTATTCCATAATCCGCTCGAAGGCTATTCCAGCAATCCTCATGGATCGCTATTCCAAGTTACCGCCCGTTGACTAGTATGCGGACCTCAAGATCCAATCTTGAGTCACGTCGGCCTCTTTAGCAGGACCCGGAGGCAAGGGATTTACGGCTAGAGCCCCCTGGCACCCAAGCATCCTCTTGCTCCAAGTAGCACCCACGGAGAGACCTCTCACAAGGGATTCAATCCACGTACCCGGCGCGGCTAACAACCCCCTTAGATAGGGTCAAGCAGACAGTCGGGGGTAACTGATGCTACCTCTCCCTCCAAGCTTTCAACCTGAAGCATTAGTTATTTTCTAGCATTAGTTCCTTGAGCAAAGAAAAACAAACAGTGCTCCTAAGTATACAATCACAATCATTCCAGTGATCGTTTGTACGGCCAACTGCTAAGGTGCAAATCCTTCTCTTCGAATACATCTAGCATTCGATCCAGGATCAATTACGACTTGGCAAGTTCCCAAGGGTTTCGTAAGCTAAGTTGCTTGTTTACCCTTTTTCCTTGGGTTAGGGTTTATGCCATGTTAACCCAAATTGTCAATTCCTTAGGTTTCCTTATATTAATGTCAATAAATCCTGGACAACCCTATTGTCCTCGCTTGATTTGGTCAATTGCTTGCTAGGCAATTCATAATTTTCCTAACTTGGCAAATCAGCCCAAGAAAGGGTGATGTAGTAGAATGACTACTCATCCTCTAGAAAATTAGACTTGTACTTCGAACTTTCCAACCTTGTTCTAAGGAGTGGCACTACCATTTTGTGATTTGGTCATAAAACCATGCGACGTTGCAACTTGTTGCACGAGATAAGTGTTGCACCTAGCTTGTGGGATTACTTGTCCCATCGCACAGTATTCCTTGGTCAAGAATACCTTTGGTCAAGATGTAGGGTTTGGGATGTCCTCTTGACCCAACCCAACCCTAACCCTACTATACCCTCAACGTTTTAGCCCTAGCATTTCTAAATTCATACGGCAGTCTAGTATTTGGCCAGTTGATCCTTAGGGTGAGGACCCTAGATCGTGCTTGCATGGGCGTTTAGCTAATCCTAACATTCCGTGAATGTGGGTAGGATCTTTGGGATCGAAAGTCTTAAATCGACATCCCAAGTGTGATACTAGGAAAAATTTTAATGTAACTTAATCATATTCTGCACTTTGAGGTGATCGTCATATGCAATTTCATCATACCTTTATGATTCCCATGTGGGTTACACAATTACAAGTGATTTAATTGTCTAACGACAAGAGGTGATCTTTCCTTAGAGATGCAAATATTTTCCCTAAAGATGTAAACAACTACAAGATAGGTGAGATGCATCATTCCATGCAAATATGCAACTTCACACCATAGACCTTTTTGCAGCTAAAGGATCTTTAGTGATCTTTTCTTTTCCTTGCCTTATGTGATGTGGATTTACATTCAGAACTATGCTTATAAACCCTACATTTAATGCATTGAATTCAAGCTTTTAATATGAAGATGCATCCTTTCCTAAATACAAACTTCAATAAAAGAATTCATGCATGAGTGAATGCCATGAGTCCATCATTGACTTAATCCTTCTTTTAGCACTTAACTTGACTCAAAATTAACTACCATCGCATGCAATTCACAAGGTACATAAATCCTTTCCATGCATTGCAACTATTCGAACATCATTTAAAGTTTGTCTATGATTACCTTAATCGCGAGACACAACCATAAATGCATTACAAGTTATATGTCCTATCCCTTGCGAGATGCCACAAGGACGCCCTCACACAATTTCGTAATATAACTTATGCATCATGCGTTTGAAATTTGCAGCTACTCTTGACCATGCAAGTGCTCATCATGCAACTTAACTTGGTAATTTGATGCAAGTATATGAATTTTCCAATGTGTTCAAACTTACCTATGAGAATTAATGATATGCTTAATGCATTCTTTTCATGCGAGAATACAATCGGAACCTGGGCATTAAGATTCGGAGCATTGTCCACATGCGTACTCGAGTTGGAAGCTCCCGCGTGTGCACCTCGTAACTTTTGTTTAGGAGCCATTTATGCAGTGAATTTCATCACAGCAACTCCCCCTTAGCTTACTCATGCGTTTCAGAGTCTCTCAGTCCGAGATCTCCCTTTCTGCGTAGGACAGAGGCCTTGGAGACTTGGTTTTAAAACCCCGGGGAAGGCACAGGTAAATAGGGGCTATGGGAAGCTTTAATAGAAGCTTCCAAGTTTCAAGATAGGGAAATGATGACATGGAGAGAGAACACGATTATAAGGGAGATGATGAGGGAGGTGATGATGACGATGAAGAAGACGACGATAATGATGATGTTGGTGGTGATGAAGGCGATGGCAATGGCCAGGCGGCTGCAGCTGCCGGCAGCTCCCACAAGGCAACGGTGGCTAGCACGGCGTCTTCCTGCTTTCCTACAACAGCACGGCACGATTCCCTCCCTCCCCTCAAGCTTCAAAGGGGGGGGGGGGAGCCACACACGTGGCTAGTTTGCATGGTCCCCTTCCCATGCTCCTCCTCCAATTAACCCAAGCTCCTCTCACACTCCCTCTCCCCCGCCACGCAACGGCTGATGGGGAGGGGGTTATTAAAAAAAATTGCAAAAATTTATCCATTATCCTCTCTTTTTTTCCCTTGAAGGGGTGTTACTGTGTGGGCTTGCAGTCTTCAAGCCATGGCTTTCTATACGCGACACGGAGTTGGAGTTGCTATTGTGCGAGGGTGGAGTGCTTAGCCAAAGGTTTTTCCGCTGTGGGAGATTATTTTTTAGCCTCTTTTGCACGAGATTTTTGGGTCTTGAATATTTCGTAGCGGATATATTACAATCTCTCCCTCTTAGAGGAATCAAAATGTCCTCATCTTGAGAAGAACTCGGGGTATTGTTGGTTGAGAGTACTTTTATCCATCCAAGTGGCATCCTCTTCAGGGTAATCTTTCCACTGGATGAGGTATTCTCTCAAGGTCCTAGATCTCAAATGCCTCTCCCTAACATCTAAGATCCTGTCAGGCCGTAGCTCAAGGACTCCTTGGCTAGGCATTACAACTTGTTGATCATCAAGCAAGTGACTAGGGTTAGGCACATACTTTTTCAATACACTGATATGGAATACATTGTGAACTTTTAGGTTTTCAGGGAGTTGCAGTCTGTAAGCATTAGGCCCTAGGCACTTGAGAATCTTGTAGGGTCCACATTACCTTGGACTTAGCTTTTTGCATTCACCCAATGATAGGGAACTCTTCTTTGGGCATACGCGAATGAAGACCATATCACCTTCCTTGAAGGATCTGTCTTCACATTTCAAGTCTGCGTAAGCCTTTTGCCTGTCCTTGGCGGCTTGGATGTCCTGTCTTATTGACTTGATTTGGTCATCCATGTCTTCTAGTATCTGCTTTGAGGCTTCAACCCTCAAGGTTGGATCCGAAAAGCTTAAAGGACTACGACAATCGTGCCCATACAATGCTTGAAAAGGGGTCATCTGAATGCTTTGTTGGTAAGAAGCATTGTAGGCAAACTCAACTAGTGGCAAATATTGAATCCACTTTTTGGGTTCGCGACAGCAGTGTGCCCTAAGCATATCTTCAATGACTTGGTTGACTCGCTCCGTTTGACCATTGGTCTGGGGATGATAAGCTGTACTAAAACAGAGTTGAGTCCCAATGGCTTCGAAGATAGCCCTCCAGAAATGTGATGTGAAGAGAGAGTCACGATCACTGATGATTCTTCTGGGTAACCCATGTAATTTGAATATTTCCTTGATGAACAACTTTGCGATGTCTGAGGCTTTATAGTTTGTCTTAACAGGAATAAGATGTGCAACCTTGGTGAGCATATCTACCACAACCATAATGGACTTGTATCCTCCCCGAACTTGGGGCAAGCCAACAAAGTCCATACTAATGAATTCCCATTTCATTTCACGAATGTCAAGTGGTTGCAATTTCCCTAGCATTTTTACACATTCGGCCTTAATGCGTTGACAAGACAAACATTCCGTGACATATTTGAGAATGTCACTTTTGAGCCTCTCCCAATAATAGCTTTTTCTGACCGCATTGAGGGTATTGGCATACCTAGGATGTCTTGAGAAAGGGGACTCATGGGCTTCCCAAAGTATCTTTTGCTTGAATGATTGGCTTGCCAGTATACATAATCTCGTCCTATAGTAGACAAGTCCACTATTGATAGAGAATTCTTGATACTTTGTTTGTAGCTTCGGGTTTTGATCCTTGATAGGGATCCCCCTTAGCAATTTCTGATAGGTTGGGTCATGGTATGCCTCTTCTCTAGCTAGCTCAAGAATTGGGTTGTTTGGCAAGGATATCTTTGTGGCTAGAGATCTTGCTGTTGATGGTTCTTGCAAGATTAGAGACTTCAGAAAAGCCTTGCGAGACTGAGTGCATCGGCAACTACATTCTCCTTTCCAGGCCAGTATTTGATTTCAAAATCATATTCTTCTAGCACTTCAATCCATCGACGTTGCCTCATATTGAGCTCATTTTGGGTAAAAATACATTTAAGACTTTTGTGGTCCGTCACTAAGGTAAATTTGTTACCCAGCAAGTAGTGTCTCTAGAGTTTGAGAGCATGGATGATAGCCAACAGCTCCAGATCCTGGGTAGCATAGTTCCTTTCATGGCTCTTCAGCTTCCTCAAAGAGTATGCTACAGGATGACCTTCTTGCATAAGCACACATCCTAAGGCAAGTGTGCTAGCATCAGTTATCACTTCAAACTCCTTACTAAGGTCCGGAAGTTTCAGGATGGGTGCTGATACTAAGCTTTGCTTTAGCTTGTCAAAGCTGGACTGTTCAACAGGTGACCATACAATTGATACTTGCGTCTTTAGTAGATCAATCAGAGGCGCTGAAATCAAAGCATAGTTTTTAATAAAGACCCTGTACCATCCAGTGAATCCAAGAAAACTATGTATTTCTTTGACAGTTGTTGGTGTTGGCCACTCCAGAACGTCTTGACCTTGGCAAGCCAAATACCAAGGGAAGCAAAGTCTTTGTACATGGGAGAATACCTCCTGCCTCAACTAGAATTGACTTCTGAAATCACCTCTGACAGTGAAATAGAAGCATGGATATGCTATTCTCCCTATTACATGGCAGTCGCGCAGAGACAGTAACAGAGATAGAGCTAGAGACAAAAGTAGAAGCAGAAATAGATGTAGAGGCAGAATATTTGTTCTTCTCCTACAAAGCCTCTACAAAAGCAGAGACAGAGTCTCCACAGGAAGAGGATGAAAATGATGATGAAGAAAACAAAGCAGGATATGAATGTGCAAATGAAGAAGATCCTCTGATAGCCGAAGATCTTGTTGATGGCCCTACAAAGACCTCAAAGGTCGAAGATCTCAAGATGTTGGATGGAATGACCATGGTTCCATTTGGGTTGACCAATGGACCACAAAGTATGCAGAATCTGCATAAGCAATGGATCAAAGGCATAAAAATTAAGTTCACCAATGGCTCTTGTCGCTTTGACCGTTTAGTTTGAAGAAAAGATGATGATGATGCCTCATGCCAACAGAAGCCATAGCTATCAAAGCCTCGGCTTCTAGAAGGTCCGTGCTATGTGACATTCCTGGACGCATCCTCTGAAGATGAATCTGTCAAGATTGTGGGAGAGAAGGAAGGAGTCTCACTTGTAGCTTTCTTGCTTGCACTATGGGGGAATACACACAAAGGTGGAGGTTGAAAACAGTTTTCCTCTTCTTAGTTGTGTAAGCCAAAAGAACTCTCATACAAAGAAATAGAAGAACCCTATATATGAGTCTCAAACCAAACTCAACTAACTAAGGTGGCATACCAACTGAGCCACGAACTAGAGTAGATAAGAATAGCTGTCATCTAACTATTATTCATGGGCGGTGTACCAACCGCATCTGCAGACACGTCGGTAATATAAATGCACAACGGTCACCCTGGCATATCATGAGTGGAGCTCGATATCTCAACACTCCCCCTCGAGCTCAATCCCAATTCCTACACACCAAGCAGGTCTCTGAACTTGCGCAGCTTCTCTACGCCCAATGCCTTCGTGAATATGTCAGCTACCTGATCCTCTGTGCTGACATAAACTAGATCAATAAGACCTAGTAAAACCCTCTCCCGCACATAGTGATAATGCACCTCAATGTGCTTTGTTCTAGCATGATAGACTGGTTTATTTTCCAAGTGTATACTACTCATGTTGTCACAATAAATGACAACTAGCCCATCTATAGGTTGATGCATATCATAAAGTAGCTTATGCAACCAAGCTACCTCACATGCAGCCATTGCTGCACCCCTGTACTCAGCCTCTGTGCTCGACAAGGAAACTGTAGGCTGTTTCTTGTTGCTCCAAGTGACTGCAGCACTCCCAAAAGAGAACACATATCCACTGGTAGATCGTCTATCAGAAATACTACCAGCCCAATCAGCATCAGTATATCCATGCAACTATATCTGAACCCCAGTCTCATAAAGTAGTCCATACTGCAATGTGGACTTCACATACCTGAGTATGCATCTAGTCGCATCCAAATGTGGTTTCCTTGGAGCCTGCATAAACTGACTTACCAATCTAACAGCATAGCTCAAATCTGGCCTGGTAATAGTCATATAAATCAAGCTTCCTACTATGCATCTGTACATAATAGGGTCTTCCAGAAGCTCACCTGCATCTGCGTTCAACTTCACATTCTGCTCCAAAGGAACTCAAATAGGCTTACAGCCTGTCATCCCATATTTGGACAGCATGTCCAATCCATAATGCCTTTGCAAGAGCTATATCCCACTTGGTGATCTAATCACCTCAATGCCCAAGAAATAATGCAGCTCTCCCAAATCCTTCATCTCAAACTTTTGCTTCAATATCATTTTCACATGAAGGATATCTTCATCATTGTCACCTGTCATAATCAAATCATCAACATAAATGACAAGTAGCATAATACCTTTCTCTGTTTTTCTCACATAAAGTGAGAAATCTTCCTTGGAAATCTGAAAGCCAATAGTGACAAGATACTGTCCTATCTTGTCAGACCATGCTCTAGGTGCTTGCTTCAAGCCATACAAGGCTTTCTTCAACCTGCAAACAAACTCAGGATGAACAGCATGCACATAACTTGGTGGCTGCTCCATATAGACCTCTTCTTGCAAATCACCATGCAAGAAGGCATTCTTTACATCCATCTGATGTAAAGACCATCCCTTTGATGCAGCCATAGCAATGACTGCTCTTACGGTTGTCATCCTTGCAACTAGACTGAATGTTTCTTCATAGTCAATGCCATATGTTTGTGCATATCCCTTGACTACTAATCTTGCCTTGTATTTGTTCACAGAACCATCTGCATTGTGCTTCACCTTATAAACCCACTTACAACCAATTGCATTCTTACCTTTAGGCAAAGGTACCAATTCCCATGTAGCATTTGCTTCCAAGGCATCCATTTCTTCATCCATGGCTTTCTCTCATTTTTCTTTTCCCATGGCTTGCTCAAAAGAAGTGGGTTCTGGTTCCTGTATCACTTTGACCATATATGCATAGTGGATGGCTGTAAATCCATCATATTTCAGCCTATCCACAGGATACCTAGCTCTGGTAGACCTACGCAAAGTAGGCTCACTTCCAGGTGCTCTCAAAACATCCCTAGTCTTTCTTACTCGAGGTGTAACAATAGAGGGGATACCCAACTCATCATCAATGCTCTGTTCTGATCCACTGGATTCACCATCCACATAAGAGTGACTTGAATTCACATCAAACATGGGCTGATCTACCTTCTCTTTTCCTTTTCATGATACCTGCATACCACTATCTGCATTGCTTTGAGAAGATTCTCTTGATCTCAATCTGCCTGTCCATGGAAAAGAATGTGAACCACTGCTAGAGGACGTTCCAGGTCCACTAATATCTTGTGACTGCTTCTATGAATTCTGTGCAGCATTACCATTTTGTGCATCTACATCATCAATCACATTTATTGGTTTATACCAGCTACTCATCTCATCAAAAACAACATCTCTGCTCACTGTAAACTTACGAGTAGAAGGGTTATAAAATCTATACCCTTTTTGCTGCAGAGAGTAACCAATAAAGATGCACTTCTCAGCTTTTGGATCCAACTTGGATCTCAACTCATCTGGCACATGAACATAAACAATGCAGCCAAAAATCTTCAAATGAGAAATACCTGGTTTCCTACCAGTATACCTCTCCTCTAGAGTCATCCCATGTATTGTTGCAGTGGGAGTCCTGTTCATTATGTAGCATGTTGTAGCAACTGCCTTAGCCCAATAGAAATCAGGCAGGTCTTTTTCATTGAGCATGGCATGAGATACCTCTCCAATATGCCTATTTTTCCTTTCTACAATTCCATTTTGTTGTGGGGTATGACTGCATGAATATTGCTGCATTATGCTATGCTCCTACAGGAACCTTGCAAACTCATTTGAGAGGTACTCTCCCCCTCCACCTGACCTTAGGCATTTTATTTGCAGGCATGTTTCTTTTTCAACCATAGCTTTAAGAGTTTTGAAATGCCCAAAAACTTCACTTTTCTTTTTCATAAAATACACCCAAACTTTTCTGCTATAGTTATCAATAAAAGTGACAAAATAATGACAGCCTCCAAGAGATGCAGCTTTAGTAGTCCACACATCAGAGTGGATTAATTCCAATGGCTTCTTACTCTCTTGAACATGTCTAGGAAATGGTTTCCTTGCCTGTTTTCCAAACTGACAGGCTTCACATATCTTATGCATTTCTACAACCTTGAATTTAGGCAATCCTGCAACAATATTTTGGGCCTGCATTGATTTAAGTCGTTGTATATTAACATGACCAATGCGTTTATGCCAGATATCAATATCTGCAACTACACCGGTCCCATGTGCAAACATTGCTGCACTCAATTCAGGCATGTCAGCATCCAATGTAAACATTCTGCCCTTCTTCTTTCCTTTTTCTATCAAGCAACCTTTATTTTTCATATCCTCAACAAAGCATCCATGAGGATTAAATCTGACATGCAAGCCCTGCTCAACCATTTGACCAACAAAAACGAGATTCTTGGTGATATTCGGGACATGAAATACATCTGACATGTATTTCTTTTTCCCATCCTGCATAGACAAAGGAATTTTTCCAATCTGCACAATAGGATGTGCAGTATCATCACCAGTCTCCACAAATCCTGGTTTTTCCATTTTTCTTGTATCCTCCATCCATTCTGCATGACCTGTCATGTGGTTTGATGCACCTGAGTCAACATACCATACATCGTTGTTTTCTTCTACACTTGTCACAGAATTGTTCATGTGCTACACCATAAACAAATGCTCATTTCTGTCATCACCCTGTCTACTAGAAGATGCATAATTCCCTTGTTGCAGTTTTCCATTCATGATGTCATTCTGCTTTTTATAGCAATCTTTAGCCATATGACCCATTTTACCACAGTAGTAGCATTCAACATTACTGTTTGCATTTTGGCCTCTTTGCAATCCAGCATGATCTCTTTGGCTCCCCCTGCCTCTAGAGTTACAACGTCCTCCTCCATAGGACTGGTTTTCTTGAGTTTGTTGCATATTCTGATTTCTACCACGGCCTCCAGATCGGCCTCCTCTACCTCTAACTCTACCTCTTCTAGCATTTGAGTAGAAGACAGCTTCTTTTAAAGTTCCTCCTGAAGAAGATGCACCACCATTTCTCTGCTCCTCAGAAATTAGAAGAGCAATCAACTCCTCAAAATCAGGAAATCTTTCACAGACGGAAATGGATGTTCGAAACTGTGCATAATCCTTTCCTAGACCATTCAAGGTCACAGAAACTAAATCATCATCTTCCACTGGCAACCCAATGGAAGCAAGTGCATCTGCAATCTTCTTCACCTTCATGTGGTAGTCATTGATGCTCATATTTTCTCTTTGCACATTTTACAACTCTTACTTGAGCTGCATTTTCCTGGCTTGCGTATTTGTGCTATACATTTTTGACAAAGTATCCCATGCCTCCTTTGGCGTACTTGCATCTTGAATATGCACAATCATAGAGTTTGAAATGCTGATAGATAGCCAGTACATAACTTTCCTGGCTCTCTCATGCCATGCTTTAAATGCCTGCATTTGCTGTTGATTGGGAACATCAGGAAGAACTGGTTCTTCTTCATTTCCTGCAACAAATTCCCAATATCCTTTTCCCATAAGGAAATTCGTCATTCTAAACTTTCATGCTTGGAAGTTATTCTTGTCAAGCTTTTGAGTGACAATCTGTGAAAGAGAATCAGACGCCATAACAAAATATTGCAAAGAATTATGTCACTGCAAAGAACACTGCTTCAGCCTCACAAGGGCAAATCTGCAAAACTGACGAGAGTGGTATTTGACCACACAGTCACTTTCTAGTGACGATTTTGCATCAACAGGCAACAAGGATGATTCTGTAACTCCCAATGTCTCTGCGCACAGGCATACGATGCAATTTCTACAGTAACTTTTCACCGATTTGTAGGACAGTGATCGCACAGCATAAAACTGGGCCTTTTCCTGAGTGCGTGCAGAAAACTTCCGCCTCCAAAACAGGCCTCGAAATTGCCTCAAATTAAAAAAACAGGGTCACCAAGGCTAAAGCCCTGTCCCACAGCATATACTGCCCTCTTGCTTCACCGGAAGGGTGTCTCAACCTGAGACAATGCACTCTTGCACTTTTCGGCTGTGCTACCTGCAGAGATCTACTCCCAAAACAGAAAATGAAAGCAACACTGCTCCTCTTACTAGAACACCGCGAGCTTGGCTTGCTTTCTTGAGCTCCTTACCATGAACAAGGCTCTGATACCATGTCAAGATTGTGGGAGAGAAGAAAGGAGTCTCACTTGTAGCTTTCTTGCTTGCACAATGGGGGAATACACACAAAGGTGGAGGCTAAAAACAATTTTCCTCTTCTTAGTTGTGTAAGCCAAAAGAACTCTGATACAAAGAAATAGAAGAACCCTATATATGGGTCTCAAACCAAACTCAACTAACTAAGGTGGCATACTAACTGAGCCACGAACTAGAGTAGATAAGGATAGCTGTCATCTAGCTATTATTCATGGGCGGTGTACCAACTGCATCTGCCAATTGACAAGTCGGAGACATAAATGCACAACGGTCACCCTGGCATATCACGAGTGGAGCTCGATATCTCAACAGAATCTCTAAGTCTAGAAGAAATCACCACTCACACAGAAGCAAACAAAGCTCTGATACCCTTCCAGCAACCTCAATAGAAAAATGAGTCATCTATTTAGAAGGACACTGGTTCTAGTGGAACATTAGACGATGACACTACTCCCTTGAAAGAGTCAGACCTCTATCTAGAAGCAATCTGTGGGACATTTATCTGCAAAGTGGAAGGTGAAAGACAAGTGACATTCCTGGATACTGATGGTACCAAACGCCACCTGAAAGTGGGCCTCAATCTTCCAGAAGAAGAACTAGTGGTCTTGCAAGACCTACTCAAAGAGAACTTAGACATGTCTGCTTGGTCATATAAAGATCTAAAGGGGATTGATCCCACAGTATGCCAACATCACATTGACCTAGAGCTTGATGCCAAACCTATAGGGCAAAGACAAAGGCGTATGAATCCTAATTATTCTGCTCTAGTGAAGGCTGAATTATTGAAACTCCTTGAAGCCGAGTTCATTTATCCTGTGGCTAACAGTGAATGGGTTTCGCCCATTATGGTAGTACCAAAGAAGAACGCGAAACTTCAAATATGTGTAGACTTTCAAAAGCTCAATTTGAAAATGAAGAAGGATCATTTCCCTATCCCTTTTACAGAACAACTGTTGGACACAGTGGCAGGTCGAGTTGTATTCCCTCTTGGATGGATTCAGCGAATATAACCAAATCCAAATTGCAGAAGAGGACCAATCCAAAACAACCTTCACCACAGAATGGGGGACCTATGCCTATAGAGTGATTCCATTTGGGCTCTGTAATGCTCCTACCACCTTCCAACGAGTAATGATGGTTGCCTTCCAGAATCATATTCACGATTTTATTGAGGTGTATCTTGATGACTTTTGTGTCTATAGCTTAATTCGTGAGCATTGGGGAAACGTAGAGCAATGTTTTGACAGATGCTGAGAGTATGGGATTTCTCTCAACCCCAACAAATGTGTCTTTGGCATCTCGTCAGGAGTTCTTTTGGGCCATATTGTCTCTGCACAAGGGATTGCCACAGACCCGGCAAAGATTAAGAAGATTGCCGCTTTGACAGCACCAATAAACCTCAAGCAATTGAGAGGATTTCTTGGCCATGTGGGCTACTACAGAAGATTTATTGCACATTTTGCAACCAAGGCGGCCCCTCTGCACAAGCTCCTAAGGAAAGATGCTGATTTTCTTTGGACTGATAACTGCGAAGAAGCCTTTAATACCCTAAAACAGTGCCTTATCAAAGCATCTATCTTACAACCTCCTGACTGGATGAAGGAGTCTCATGTGCATACAGATGTATGAGTTGAAGGGCTAGGTGCTGTCCTATGTTAAAAGGGCCCCTCTAAATTAGATCAACCAATATATTATGCAAGCCGGAAGGTCACTGATAGTAGGGAGTAGATTTATATAGTGACTGAGCTTGAGTGCTTGGCAATGGTGTTTGCATTAGAGAAGTTTAGACACTATCTACTGTCAACGCATTTCAAGTTCTACGTGGATCATGAAGCCATGTCCTTCATGATGAACAAAGCAGATGTTAAAGGACGACTAATGAGATGGTTGCTCCTATTCCAGGAGTTTGATTTTGAAGTAGTCACTAAGCCTGGCCGTTCCCATGTCCTAGCCGATCATCTCTCATGGATCCCTCAAACTGCAGAAGAGGAACAAGATAATCCAGACCTTCCTGATGCTTCTTTGTTTCTAGTTGAAATAATTACTCCATGGTATGCATACATAGCCAACCTCCTGGCGACTCAACAGTATCCTCCTGGCGTCTCAAGCCGTGAGAAGAAGAAGCTTTAGTTAGAATCAGCCCCCTACACCTTGCTACGCGGTGCACTGTACAAGAGAGGCAAAGATAAGGTGCTGCGAAGATATGTTGCAAGGGATGAAATCGGCATAGTATTGAAAGCATGCCATGACGAACTATGTGGTGGACACTTCATAGGAGAAGGGATAGCCAAGAAGGCTCTGTTAGTAGGATACTGGTGGCCAACCCTCCACAAGGATGCACATGACTACTGTAAAAGATCTGATGCTTGTCAGCGAATGGGAAAACCCACCAAAACAAGTGCCATGCCACTACAACCTATTCTTCCCCTAAAGCTGTTCGAAAAGTGGGGGATTGATTTTGTGGATCCCATTGATCCACCCACAAGACTGAAACAGAATAGATGCATCTTACTACGTACGAATTATGTCACAAAGTGGTGTGAAGCTAAAGCCTTGAAGTGGGATGATGGTAACAGCGTAGCCCTGTTCATGTACGAGAATATTATCACCCGTTTTGACAGTCCTCTCGAGTTGGTAATAACAAAGGTACTCATTTCCTTAACAAAATCATGGAGGAGCTGATGGAGCTGTATAAGATCCGCCATCGCAAGTCCACTCCTTACTACCCTAGAGCCAATGGACAAGTTGAAGTCACTAATCGTATCCTTTGCTCGATCTTGACAAGAACAATTGCCGCACATCTTCGCAACTGGGACGATCGACTTATAAAGGCCCTCTGGGCATACAAAACCTCCCATAAGGCAACTACAGGACAGACCCCTTTCTAGCTAGTGTATGGTACAAAAGTTGTCTTCCCTGTTGAACTAGAATTGCCCTCTTTGTGAGTGGCAGTTAAAGAACAGTTGGGAGATGATGAGTCACTACAACGCCACCTCCTGCACTTGGAATGCTTGGATGAGATACGGTGGATGGCCCTACAGTGTATGGAAACCACTCAAGCGCGACGCAAGGCCTATCATGACAGTTTTATCAAGCACAAGGAGTTCAAAGAAGGTGATCTTGTCCTTGCCTATGATTCGAGATTTGGCAAGTTTCATGGCAAGCTTCAACAACGGTGGATGGGCCCATAGAAGGTACTTGCTGTCAATCCTAATGGCTCCGTTCAGGTGCAGACCGTTGATGCCTCTGATGATCCTTTCGTGATCAATGGCTATGGTCTAAAGAAGTACTTCCCTCCCTGTGGATCTTGATAATCACAGTCGATCTATCCTCTCCCTTTTGGGCATCACTCAGTCATTCTCTTCATGCTTCTGATAGCCCTTATGATTCTCCTCATGAGGCGGTCTCGTTCTGCTAGCCCCTCATAGATACCTCTCAACCCGACCTTGTTCTCTTCTCGTCTGATCCAACAACGGTGGCAAGGTTGCTCCTGACATATGGTATTTCTACCATTCTCTTTTTTAATGGAAAAAAAAAAGGAAAACAAAAAAGAAAAGAAAAAAACAACAAAACAAACAAAACTATTATGGGAGAAATGGAAGAAATTTCTTGTCATAACACGCCTCATTCCAAGAAAACGTAGAAACAGCCTTGGGCGGGAAGCTGACTGTGGAAAAGGTGGTAACACCCCATAGTTCAGGATAGTTGACTCATCAATAGAACCTTTCGAGCAAGTAATTTGAAGCTACCTCCCTTGGTGCGCTGTCTTTGCAATATCAGTCCGTCTGTCTTTCTTAATAGACGATCTTTCTTACAAATCATTGAAGTACGAGACTTGTTGGCTGCCTCCCTGGGTACGCCTCGTCTTCAATATCATGAAGACAACAACAGCCGAGATGATCTTCATCACCAACCCCTTGAGTGATGTGAGATTTCATCCTAACAGGATGGGGACGTGAGTATGGGTTGCTTTTTGTATCTTTCAACAAAGCGTGAGACGGAGGGTGGGGTGAGTGACCAGTTTTTTCCTTCAAATCAAATGAGAGGTGAGATGTGTGAACGGAGTATTGCATGCACGGGATGGACCTCTCAATGCACAATGCATGATCTGTTCTTGTGCACTACACCATAAGGCTCCCTGGCCTTTCTTCTTGCACTATATGCCAGCATAGGGTGGGATGCATAGTTGCACCATCAAATGCACACAAGGCATACAACCTCTGCACAAGTGATAGTGAGGATTACATCAATGGGTTTCAGGAAGGGCTGGCCTCTGTATCTTTCAACAGAGCGTGAGATAGAGGGGGGGTTGAGTGTGACTGGTGTTTCTTCAGTGAAGTATTGAGAGGTGAGGATTGAGGGACGTTACGACCATTGGAGTCAAGTACATTTCTGTTTCCCTTTACACCCACGGGATGGGTCTTTGCCCTCGTCATAGGACACATCACTTTGTTCTGTCCATCCACGGTACTGCAAGGCTCCCTGGCCTTCCTACTTGCACCTATGCCAGATGGGTTGGACGCACTAATGCATCATCAATTGTGCACCCTGGCATACTCCCTCTGCCCCTTTCCGTTTGTCGATTCCTAAACTGGGTGTAAGATTTGGGTTTCCATCAATATTATCGCGAGTGATGTAAGCTATGGGGTGAGTGATTGTTCTCTCATTCCATTTGAGTGCCCGTGAGTTGCACTACTCTCCTTCGTCAACAACACCTCCCCCGATGGACTTCGTCAACTAGATACCTCCTTGGGTACTGCTGCATGGTCCTTGCCATGCTGGCTGAATGCTCGAGCGAGCCGTGGTACCCCTCCTGCAGCCGACTCCAACCCTTCTGTAGCAGTGATGGTTCATTCGACCATACGTGAAATGGGCCAAGTGTTCCTAACCCTACTTTTCTATTTGCAAGTGTATGTGATGTTTTAAGTGTGGGGATGCCCGCGTTCAGTTGATTGACGAGTTCTAGATTATGTTGTTGCATCTACCCCTGCCCAGTAAGGTCTTAAGTGTGGGGACGCGTCCCTACACATCAGTTCCGCATATCATCATGGAAATATATCAATCCACCTCCAAATGTGAAAAGTAACTTTTAATGCTCTGATGGGGTCCCTTCCCCACTCCTTCGTTCTATTTCACCTTGTCCCCGGGGCTATTCCTTGTCTGTTTGCCTTTGTCCTTTGCTTTGCAATTTTTCCATGTAAACACATCCTACATTCACTGAGACTCACATCCAACCTTATAGCCTTGTTTGTCCCTTTGAACTACCCATTTTTCCTTTTTACCAACCCTTGTTTCGACCGATGGTTCTTGAGTTATTAATTTTTGCAGCATTTCCCGTAAATTAGTTGGTTTTCCATGTGAACGCACCTTTATTGCTTCCGAACAAAAATCTGACATGATGGCCTTGTCCGCCCTCTTCCTCTTGATAATTTTCCTTTTATCTCCCAGTCCTTTCAATGCGCGGTTCATTCGATATTATTTTTTGCGGGTTTTCGGGACCTTTTCGTGCATAATTTTCACATTTTTCCCATGTGCACATGCCCTTTTTGCACCAGACGTCCCGTTTAATTTGATTGCTGTGTCCCATTAGCCTTTCTCCACATTTTTATTTTTTTCTCCACCTTATTTCGATTGTTGTAATTTTCATTATTAATTTTTAACTATATTTTCGATTCCCTTTTTTGTGTTTTTTGCATGTGAACCCTCCTCACTCCATCAATAGTGAGTTTTGACGTGACATTCTTGTGCATTCCCTTCCTCCTGCCATTTTTTCTTTTTATTTTCCTCTATTCTGGTGCACAGATCATTCCATATTACTTTCTAAATCTCTTTTTGGGTACGATTTTTGGGTTTTTCCCATGTGAACGTGTCCTCTCTCGATCAAAACCGTGTGTTGACATGATAGGTTTGTCGGGCACGTTATTTGGCACATTTTTCCTTCTTTCCACCCTATGTTTCGGCGAGCGGATTTTTCTATATTACTCCCCGTATATATTTTTAGCGTCGTTTTTTGCATTTTTCCCATGTGACACTCTGATTTTGCCACGGAACCTGTGTTGCATTTTTCTATCGTTTTTCCCTTGTCTCCTAGCACATTTTTTCTTTTTACGGTCTTTCGATCCGATGTACGGTTTTGATTTTATTAATTTTTCATGCTTTTGACGTGTGGCCATGTTTCTCGTGTTGCGCGTGAATGCGCCTGTTTTTGGTTTTAAGCGACTTGGGATGCCCTCGTGGTCTTTGTACCTCGTGTGTCGCTGTCCTCGCCCCATTTGATCCTGCCGATGCAAATTTTTTTACTCCCGCCCCGCCCATGCGCGCGGGACAATGGTGCGGTCCCTTTTTAATGGATTTCGCCAACCACACAAAACAAAAACAACAAAAATAAGAGAAAGAAAAAAAAAGAAAAAAAAATACATCCATACATATGCACAAAACACACAAAACAAACAAAAATCCAAAAAAAAAAACGACAAAGAAAACCACAACACACGGCAACCACCAAAATTTAAAAAAAAAAATTAAACACACACACACACAAGACAAGCCCAACACCACACAACAGAATTACACAAACAAAAATTAAACAAAAAATAAACCAAACTAATAATAAAAACGAACAAAAAAACAAAAAACAAAAAAAGGAAAAAGAAAAACAAAAAAACCGTTTACCTGTCGGACGTTGTGGGTCGCCATCTCCTCCTTCAATCTCCTTCCTCCCCTCGCCTTCATTCTCCTTCCCCACCACCTTGTCCTCCAACGCCTCCGTCTCCCTCCACCCTGCCACACCGCCTCCCATCACCTTCCTCCTCGTGACTCCCTCCTCTTCCTTCTTTCTCATTGCGACTCCCTGCTCTCCTCGTCGCCTCTTCTCCTTGCGACTCCCTCGTCCCCTCAGCCCTGCTCCTCCACGCTGCCTACTTCCTCCTCCTCGGCCGTGCTCCCTCTCCCTCCACCAAGTCCCATCGCGCTCCCTCTCCCTCCACCACTTGCCGTCGTGCTCCCTCTCCTCTTCCTCCTTCACGCCTTCTCCGCCAACCTCCTCCTCCTCCTCTCCTTTTCCTTCGCCGCCCCGCCGCCTCTCTAGGTTAGTCACTAACTTCTTTCATTAACCCACTTAATTAAGTTAACTAACTTACTTAACTTCATTAACCTAATTACCCTACTTAATTTACTTAACCTAATTAACCTAATTAACTTAACTTACTTAACTCACTTAACCTCACTTCACCTAACCTAACCTCACTTAACTAACCTAAGTTACTTAACCTAACCTAACCTAACATCCCTTAGCTCACCTAATTAACTAACCTCAACTAACCCTAGTTTCCCCTGTTCTAGCCCCCTTTCCTACCCCTTCCCCACTGTACCCCCACTCTTCACACACAGCGCGGCCGTCCAGGTGTGCTTGCGCACGGGAGTGGCCAGTGGGTGTTCACGCACGAGGACGAGCGTTTGGTCTTCTTCATGCAGTGGTGCATGTCGTCCCCAAGCGCACACAGCTGTTCACACGCAGCCCGGGTATCTCTTTTGATTTACCACAAACCTAAGAAAAATATCTTTAAAAATACCTAAAAACACTTAAAAATATTTAAAATTTTATTTAAATTCAATTAAAAAATAAAAAACTATTGAAAAATTCATTCCTAAATTGGGTAATTTTTTGGTTGATCTTGTTGATTATAATATAAAGAATTAATTTAAAAAAATTAACAATATTTAAAATCCTTTTTAAAATTGACTAAAAATTGAGAAAAAATAATTAAAAATCTCTAAAAAGCAAAATTAAATTCAAAAAAATCACAAAAAAATCCATCAATGCATTTGAATGCTTTTGGAATATTTTAAAATAAAAAATATACCAAAAAAATATAAAATACAAAATCAAAACACACCTAAATTATGAATTTTAAAAAAAACTAATAACAATCCCACCTACATACACAAATGAACATTGCCTAAACCAAATGTGATCCCTCTAATATTCATTTGATATTTATTTTTTGTTTTTTTTTTAAAACTATAAAACTAAAAACCTAAGGTGTTTTATTTTTTCCAATCAATGGTTTTTGCTTTTTTTTATTGGATTCCTTGCATTTGAGAGTACTCAGGGCGCCCTCAGTCTCTTGCATACACACCCCTAGCATGTATCTATTTTTTGTGCTTTATTTATTTTGGTAATCCCTTAACCACAATTAATTCTTTAAAAAAACTTTATTCACCCACTTTTTTCACGCGCGCTCGCACTAAACACAAGTTTTTCTAATAACTTAAAATCAACCCGTCGTTCACTTTGCACGCACTACATGCGCTTTAGAGGCACTTTAATTTTAAATTAAAACGAACCAGTCGTCACAAAAATGCACGCACTGAAAAAGAAGAGCGCTTCAGACACATTAAATTTTAAATTAATGAATATGCATTTAGAGACCTGAGTCTGGGAATCACAGTGAGGGTTTTGTTAAAAGCACCGTTTCATATTAATAAATTGTAACTAACAATTTAAAAATGAACAGCAGTTTTCTTATTAAGGTTTACAACCTAATAAAATTTCAACCATTGTTAATAATTTCTTAAAATGAACCCTTCATTAAAATCATTCCCCTCATTGCACTTTTTTTCCTTTTTAATAAATACGCTTCGTGGGATGAGCATGTATAGTCCTTTAAGCTAACATTGTTTATCCAAGTTCTGGTTATGTCCTGATTAGGTTTTTGAGGTATTATGGCTTGATTGTGTGATACAATTACATGTGTGATTTGTAGTTTTTTCTTCTTTTTTGCCTGATATGGGGTCTTGGGTGATTGTTTATTGCATAGCATGAAGCTTTCAGTCGCATATGTGTAGGGGTCATGCCGATTTTTTTCTAGGATATGGGTTGTTTGGGGTGGTCAATTGGTTAGTTACGTTTGTGTGTGCTTATTTTGATCGATTTCTTTTTTAAAGCTATTTTGTTGTTTTGCAAGCATTCTTTGTGATTGTCTATGTTTGTGGTGTGTGTGTATATTCCATTTGAATGGTGCCTCAAGCTCCTCCTCCTGTTCAATATATCCCATTGATCAGTAGAGATTATACTTCCCTACTGAATTTTGAGCCTACCGCGAAAGCATGCCTTGCAACTTTCATGGCTGCTTCACTCCCTTTGATTCCAGACGATCTAGCCCTATGTGATGAGTTTCTTGCATCATACAGTAAGAAACCGGGCTTGGTTTGTGGTACTTCCATGGTCTTGACACCTAGAGGGTTAGGGAAGGCTTTGTCTCTTCCCTACAAAGGAGAATCCTTTGTTACACCTAGATAGTTATTCTCAAATGATGAGATTCTCAAGTTGTTACAGAAGTAGACTAAAGAGGTCATTGATGTCAAGCAGGTGATTAACACTTCAAGAGTGTCTCTTTCAATGATCACTGATCCTCTCTGGAAGCTAGTTTGCCAATTACTCCAAGACAAGTTCATGCCTGCCAAAACACCATCTCACTATTTGTCCAAGGAGCTCTTCATAGCTTCTAGGATGGTGTTAAAAGGGGTTGCCATTGACTGGAGTACTTACCTTCTTACGAAGATGGACCAACATTTTGTCAAAGTGACTAGAGGAAATGTCACCAATGTAACCTATGGTTCGTATTTATATGTTTTCTTGACATACTCAAGCCTTAAGAAGGGTGTGCTTCCTCCTCCTCCATCTGATCCAATACCTCCCCCTCCACCTTCAGAAGATTCAGAACCCATTGACATAGAGGATCTTGATTCCCCTCCTCCATTGGTCATTCAGCAGAAGCACTTGAAGCGTGTAGCAAAGAAAGTTCCACCAGTCATTCCTTCAGTAACAATTCCTGCTACCTCGAGGAAAAAGGCCGATGCCAAGCGAGGTGGTAAGACAAAAGAGAGGTGACCCTCCCTTACCACTTAAGGCCCTGAATGGGGATATGTTGAGAGTGGAAAAAAATTGAATTTTTGACTTATTTTTATTGTTTTTGAGGTCTGAATGATTGATTTTTGATGGATTTAGAGTGATGTATGGTTGATAATGGAAGTGTTTAAGAGTTTTTTGGATGATATTGATTATGTTTTGGAAGTTCTGATGATTTTCAGTAAAAATAAGAAGCTCTGTGATGTTCTGATAGGTTCTGTTGAAGTTCTGATTGGTTCTGATACCTTCTGTATAGCTTTTGTTTTGTTCTGATTTTCTTCTATATGAAGCATGGATTGATGATTGATGAAGGTTGAAATATTTGGGAAGTTTAATAAATAGTTTTTGATATTTTGGAGTGGTTTTAGTATGAGTTATGAGGATTTGTTGTTCTCTAATGACCTTCTGTAACCCTATGTAAACCTTCTGTAGAGCTTCTGTATCTGCTTTGTCTCTGTTCTTTATCTGCTATGTTCTTGTTCTATGTTGTTCTGTAGATTTTTTGTAAGTGTTCTATAGAATGTATGTGTGACTTTGAAAAATCTTTCTAACTTTTGGAAAGGATGAATCTAAGTTCAAAAGAGCTAAATCAAATGGAAGAAGCAACTATTGAAGACTGAAGAGAAGACTAGAGTGACAGTGATAGTAGTGAGCTATGAAGAGACACTATAGTGGCTCTCGTGCCTCTTCACATCAGACATACCTCTTCGCATCAGACACTATAGTGGCTCTCGTGCCTCTTCGCATCAGACATACCTCTTCGCATCAGACACTATAGTGGCTCTCGTGCCTCTTCGCATTAGACATACTTCTTGGGAGGTGCATCCATGACCTAAGAATGATTATTGAGAGTCACTATTGAGTATTGTAGTGAGGAGATGATGTACTATTGAGAGAGAGAGAGAGAGAGAGATATAGCCAGAGATAGTCAATTTTTATCAAAACAATGTATCTGTATATGAGAGATTGAGAGAGAACTATGAAGACATTGAAGATGAATACTATGTGATTGATTTCCATTAAAAAATGGTGTATTCTTTTATGTTCCTTGTTCTATTGATGGATTCTATGAAGATATTGAAGATTATGGTTGATTCTATCAAATCCGTGGGAGATATCTACTATGATGCTGCGTGAAGATTTGTTGTTTTCTTTGTTTTGGTCATCAAGAGAATGAAATAAAAGCATGTTAATGTTACAAGATAGATTTTCTTGCAGTAGAATCCCCTTTTCCTTGGTGTCTCTCTTGGGGCTCGAGACTGATGTGTAGTTGTTTCTTTTTTTGTAGAGTCCATTCAATGCTCCTTTGCGGCGGGACGAGCTTTTGGATGGCGATGATCTAAAGCTCGCCCTTGGATCCTTGGAGCTCACACACACTTCTTTTTTGGTCACGTGATCTGTGTAGACATTTTCTATGTAGTAGTGATATCTTGCCATGATTGTACCAGTTGCTTTCATTATGCGATCATGTATTTATTTCATGTATCAATGTTATGGTTTAAGTACACTTTGTCTTTATTTATGTGAGCATTGTACACGGTGCACAAACTATTTTGTATGGCCCAAATAAAGCACATAGCTGTCCTGCCACAAATTTTTTTTCCTTGTTATCATTGCTATTATCGTCGCAAATTTATTGCACCTATCATTATTGGCATCATTATTAGCATCGCAAAGTGTTGTTATTAGCATCGTTATACAATGCTAATACCAACTGTTCTATGGTGTCACCAATAACGATGCTTTTTGCGACAACGGGGGTAAATTTCTTTATTAACATTTTTGTCACTTGTAACGTTGGTATAAGGCCTATATCTTGTAGTGTGCCAAACTATAGAATATAGTAAAGACATAGTTCATCAGCCCAAGTACAATTATTCGCCAATGTGTGTGATTGTGTATAAAATTTCCTCAATGAAACTTTTTGTAAAATTGGAAACTTAAAAATTCACATAATGCAAATCATGGAAGAAATAGAATATCACATATCGGATGTAGTATTATGAAACCATAAAATACATGCTAGATAGTATATTGCACTAAGTACAACCAGAGCTAGGTAAAATTTAGCTCCATAATGAAGGCCACTGCTATTAAATACTTTAAGGTCTACTAGAAGGATAACCAAAAACTAAGCTCCATAAAATCTACAACTAGACATGAGCTAAACATAGATCCATTTACAAGGTACATTCTCAAAGCATGTTATTGAATGCATCCTTGTTGTTGCGAGTCCTATGAAGGATGAGAATCAAATTTTTGGGCTTAATAGTGATACATTGGGCATGAATGGGTAGAAGTTGACCATCACTCATAACATCAATCAAGTAGCTTTCAATTGCCTCTTGGAGAGCAAGCAAGGCTTGTTGGCTGTGACCATTGCCCCACATTCCTTGCCTAATTCCTTGGAAAGAACTTGTGATGATGCCCTGATTGATCTTGTAGTATTTTTCACACTAACCTAGAGAATGGTGCCGTATGAATAATTAAGTTGACAGTCTTCTAGAATTTCCTTATCTCATGTAGAGCAGTTGTGCCTAGTCTCCATCTTTTCTTCTTATGTGTTGGAGGATATGTATTACCAGCTAGAGCAACTAGAGCACATATACCACCATTTCTAGATAATGGTGGACCATTATTCTCAATAGATAGGCCATCATTATTGACCACACTAGGGCCATCATTGTTGGCCACAGTAGCACCGCCATTATTGGCTATGGTAGGGCCACCATTGTCAGCCCACCAAGGGGACCATTATCACTTACAATACACTCACTAGATTTAGAAGAGTGTTGAGCTCTTGCTCTTGCATATGCCTTCTTAATAGGAAGCTTGGAATGTGCCATGGTTATGATGATGTAGGACAGAAAAGTAGAGGGTAGACTGAAGAGTAATGGAAAGAAATAAAATGAGAGACTTGACTTAAATAGGAAAATTTTTAACTTACTGTACTATAAATGAACTTTAAAATTACTTTAGTATAAATTAACTTTAAAATCACTTTAGTATATATAAACCTTGAAACTTACTGTAGTATAAATGAACCTCTCTCTCTCTCTCTCTCTCTCTCTCTCTCTCTCTCTCTAGGCTAGTGAATGTTCCAAGGTTTGGAATTTTTAAATCTTTGTCTATCTTAGGATTTCAAAATCTACTTTTTATAATTTCAATTTAATATTTTGAAAGATCTAATAATATCTTGTATCTATAGTCAAATAAAGGACTCAAGTAGAGATAACCTTAAATTTCACTCTCTAAGAAAAGCATTGTTACATTGTTCCTTCTCCTAAGAAGTATGGTTTAAGATTAATAGACCCAAAAGATAGAGCAATCAATATCAAAACTTTAAGAAACATAGTTGAACCTTTGAAATTTAAAAAAAAATACAAAATTATCTTTTAGCCAAATTCAAATGGACAAACTATCTAAAGCTTAAGATAGGAGTGTTAAAGACATCTCATGTTTAAGATAGGAGTATTGATCAGTCATATCCTTAGTACTTGTATTCTCTCTTGGACTCCAAATGCATTAAAATTGTACTCTTTACTTAGGTCTCCATTTCTTGGCATCTCTCTCTTGGGTTGCCAATCATTCTACATAGCATTGTCTAGCTATGTTATTTTCATATCTTGCTTTCCTCACTTCATATATTTCCCTACTTATAGATTTTGCTTGAGAGGTTTTTTGGACTGCTTTTTTTTTCTGTTATCGTATCTCTAATTTCCTATACCACCATTGGAATAATTGCCACATAGAATTGGAATCATTGATGCCACCTCCATGATTAGTTGCTTGAAAAGCACAACAATCTTACCAGTGAGATCATTCCATGCCTTGAGTTGACCATATTGCTAAAGTCCCTTGATCTGCAAAGTATGGACCATGTGCCTCAAGTATATGCTGCATAAGAAAGAGAGATTAGAAACACAAACTAATGCAGAATGATGATATATTTTTGTAATGATGACAATATTGACCTCAAGTATATGCTGCATAAGAAAGAGAGATTAAAAACACAAACTAATTTGCAATGATGATATATTTTTGTAATGGTGACAATATTGACCATTTAGCGAGTTATGCTATTTGAAGTCCATGCTTCCACCATAGAGTTGTGAAATTTATCAACTCTCTTTAAATGTATTGGCCTCACCATCCCTAAAAATCAACTTTTGTAAGAGAGCTGCTAATCTATCTAGGTGTATCTACACTTCTACCTTTGCAATCCTCGTTCTTCCCCCATTGCTCCAATCTAGAATAGCACGGTGCAACTTTTTCCATGCTTCATACTTTTTTGGTTGTTTCACAAGTATATTACCTTCCTCGTCTCAAGGTGAAGATACAAACTTCCTAGGCTCATGTCCACCAAAGTATGGTTTGCAAGGGATGTTTCCACTCTCGTTGTTTTCTCATCCTTTTTTATTTCTACTTGCCCCATGTGCAATCCAACTTTAGAGAGAACTCGTTCTACTTTCCTGCATATGTAGCATTAGCTTCTGACACACGTTGCATCTTGTATGCAAAGTATACATATTGATATACTTGCAATATGCAAAAGTGGACCCTTGTCAATGGTACTTCCAAAATAGGACACCAGTTTGGATGCACTGGGACTAGCAATCCATTTCTCATGAATTTTTGATCACTTGTTGGAGCACCTTGTTGTCCTTCTTGGCAAGCCATTATTTCTTTCCATCTTTTCCTTTCTTCCTAGTTTGCACACAATATATGCATGGAAAATTTTCATTTGCTGCATTTGATAAACAAAACATATACTTCATTGTTTTTAAATCACCTATAAGATGCCATTCAACTTGATAGTCCCCAAATTCTTCAACATGTAAAGTTGTTCCATTATTTTGCTATTGAATAATATTGGGTATACTAGTGAGGCTAAAAAAAACTTTAAGTATTTCATAGTCCTCCCTTGGTACTTCAAATGCTACAAGCCACCATATTTTTTTCTTTGATTGCACACTGAGGTATAAAGGATAGTTTTCATTGATGTTGGGAACCAATGCTTGATTCATAAGTGTTATACTCACATGTTCAAGTTTCTGCCCCTTGATAATCTCACTCTTGTCAAGTTTGAGGACAAGCTTACCTCTATATTCTTCCAAAGACATTGTAGAACTTGACCATAGCCACCTGCACCTTACATATATCCAATACAAAGTTATTGGATGCATTCAATACAAAGGCAACTTCTTTAGAACTATACCTCAGTATGTGTGTGTGTTCTAGATATATAGGCTCACCAATTAGTTCTAAAACTTTCTCATTTATTTTTTTTTGAGCCTTCTTCACGTGAAATGGTTTTGATAGAGGTACTACTAATTTAGTTTTGAAGACCTGCTTAAAACCTGTATCCAAATGTTCATAGAGCATACTATATGACTCAGAACTTAGTCCTACCTTAACACATAATCCCTAAGCATCTATAATAGTAAACAAGTTACTTACATCCCTAAGACATTCACTTGCAACACCATCCACAATATCCCTAAATTTACGACTTTCCAATGCATTTTTGACCATATCCTTGCTAAGAACTTTAGCAATAATGTCATTCTCTACATGATAAAACATATTTCTCATTGTAGCAGATTGAGCATATATCCATCTATGATATTGTCTACTTCCTTTGGTTCATTGGCGAATTGATTTAACTAATTGGATGCATTGACATGCTTCTTTGGTTTTTAAAGTGGGCCCAATCTCCAAAGTTTTTATGAACTTCCTCTTTAAGTTTCTATTCTCCTTCTCCAACTCCATGAATTGATTATAACTCAATATTCTGTACTTATATAGCATGCATAGCATCATCAATGATAGACATTACTTGTTGTAGGCTCTGATTCTCCCTATCCTTCTTAGCCAACAATCTATCTTTTTCCATCAAAGATTGCACACACCCTTGTAATCTTGTTTGCATATTTATTAAGGCTTGATGAACTCCTACTGTTACTGTTGCTTGATCCTTGTGTCACAAGTCTAGATGTGTATCCATACAATCCTTCATTGCCTTCACAAATAAACTTTACAAATGATGTAAGCCCATTAAATTGTGGTGGCCTTTGAGTTAGTGGATCAGGTGGTAAATGCACCCATCAACCCAAAGATCCACATTTTTTTCCCCTACATTTCTTTTTTGTTGCATCTTGTATCTTATTTCATTATCCCTTTCCATTGTTCTTTTGAATAGTGGTACATATTTATCCTCCAATTGGAAGTGGATATCTATTTTTCTCTTATTACATCCTACATATCCATTCTTCAAAGAAAAATGTATGATAATTTTAACTTGGATTAACATTTAAATCACATAATTATATCCCTTTGATTCACTATATTTGTATTCTTTTTTATTCAATTGGATCTTGACTCTTTCACTTGATTTTAGTCATCATATACCCTAATCAACCCCTAGTTAGCCTCTTTCACTTGATTTCAGTCTCACGATAGACCCTAATTAACCCCTAGTAAGCCTCTAATCTTATCTTGGAATCAACTTCTAATTAGGCTCTAATCTTATCTTCTATTCTATCCAAAATATTCTCACACACTCTCTCAACTGGAATTTGTGAAAGATTATTAAATACATTTATACAAAAACTTGGATAGTGAGGAACAATAACAACACCTTATCTTCTGCCCAAATGTACTCTTTGTCACTTTATCACTTATTTCCTTAGTTCATCTTACAAAGTCAAATAGTCTCTCTTTGTCTCTTTCTCTCTCTCTCTCTCTCTCTCTCTCTCTCTCTCTCTCTCCATGAATTGTTGCTTAAGGATAAAGACAAAATTGTGAAGAATAATTGTTGAGATATCGAGCTCCACTCGTGATACGCCAGGGTGACCATTGTGTATTTATGTCACCGACTTGTCAGTTGCAGACGCGGTTGGTACACCGCCCATGAATAATAGCTACATGTCAGCTATCCTTATCTACTCTAGTTCATGGCTCAGTTAGTATGCCACCTTAGTTAGTTGAGTTTGGTTTGAGACCCATATATAGGGTTCTTCTATTTCTTTGTATGCGAGTTCTTTTGGCTTACACAACTAAGAAGAGGAAAACTGTTTTTAGCCTCCACCTCTGTGTGTATTCCCCCATTGTGCAAGCAAGAAAGCTACAAGTGAGACTCCTTCCTTCTCTCCCACAATCTTGACATGGTATCAAAGCCTTGTTCATGGTAAGGAGCTCAAGAAAGCAAGCCAAGCTCGCGGTGTTCCGGTAAGAGGAGCAGTGTTGCTTTCATTTTCTGTTTTGGGAGCAGATCTCTTACAGGTAGCACAGCTGGAAATTGCAAGAGTGCATTGTCTCAGGTTGAGACGCCCTTCGCGGTGAAGCAAGAGGGCAGTATATGCTACGGGAGAGGGCTTTAGGCCTTGGCAACCTTGTTTTTTTTATTTGAGGCCATTTCGGGGCCTGTTTTGGAGGTGGAAGTTTTCTGCACGCACTTAGGAAAAGGCCCTGTTTTATGCTGTGCGATCACTATTCTACAGGTCAGTGAACAGTTACCATAGAAATTGCATCGTATGCTTGTGTGCAGAGACATCGGGAGTTACAGAATCATCATTGGTTCCTGTTTATGCAAAATCGTCACTAGGAAGTGACTGTGTGGTCAAATACCACTTTCGCCAGTTTTGCAGATTTTCCCTTGTGAGGGTGAAGCTGTGTTTTTTGCAGTGACAGAATTTTTTGCAGTGTTTTGTAATGGCGTCTGATTCTCTTTCATAGATTGTCACTGAAAAGCTTGACAAGAACAACTTCCAAGCATGGAAGTTTAGAATGATGAATTTCCTTATGGGAAAAGGATATTGGGAATTTGTTGCAGGAAATGAAGAAGAATCAGTTCTTCCTGATGTTCCCAATCAACAGCAAATGCACGCATTCAAAGCATGGCATGAGAGAGCTAGGAAAGTTATGTACTGGCTGTCTATCAGTATTTCAGACTCTATGATTGTGCATATTCAGGATGCAAGTACGCCAAAGGAGGCATGGGATACTTTGTCAAAAATGTATAGCACAAATACGCAAGCCAGGAAAATGCAGCTCAATCAAGAGTTGCACAATGTGCAAAGAGAAAATATGAGCATCAATGACTACCACATGAAGGTGAAGAAGATTGCAGATGCACTTGCTTCCATTGGGTCGCCAGTGGAAGATGATGATTTAGTTTCTGTGACCTAGAATGGTCTAGGAAAGGATTATGCACAGTTCCGAACATCCATTTCCGTCCGTGAAAGATTTCCTAATTCTGAGGAGTTGATTGCTCTTCTAATTACTGAGGAGCAGAGAAATGGTGGTGCATCTTCTTCAGGAGGAACTTCAAAAGAAGCTGTCTTCTACTCAAATGTTGGAAGAGGTAGAGGCAGAGGTAGAGGAGGCCGATTTGGAGGCCGTGGTAGAAATCAGAATATGCAGCAAACTCAAGAAAACTAGTCCTATGGAGGAGGACGTGGTAACTCTAGAGGCAGGGGGAGCCAAAGAGGTTTTTGGTGGATGGCAAAGAGGGCAAAATGCAAACAGCAATGTTGAATGCTACTACTGTGGTAAAATGGGTCATATGGCTAAAGACTGCTATAAAAAGCAGAATGACATCATGAATGGAAAACTGCAACAAGGGAATTATGCATCTTCTAGTAGACAGGGTGATGACAGAAATGAGCATTTGTTTATGGTGTAGCACATGAACAATTCTGTGACAAGTGCAGAAGAAAGCAATGATGTATGGTATGTTGACTCAAGTGCATCAAACCACATGACAGGTCATGCAGAATGGATGGAGGATGCAAGGAAAATGGAAAAACCAGGATTTGTGGAGACTGGTGATGATACTGCACATCCTATTGTGCAGATTGGAAAAATTCCTTTGTCTATGCAGGATGGGAAAAAGAAATACATGTCCGATGTATTTCATGTCCCCAATATCACAAAGAATCTGGTTTCTGTTGGTCAAATGGTTAAGCAGGGCTTGCAGGTCAGATTTAATCCTCATGGTTGCTTTGTTGAGGATATGAAAAATAAAGGTCGCTTGATAGCAAAATGAAAGAAGAAGGGCAGAATGTTTACGTTGGATGCAGACATGTCTGAATTGAGTGCAGCAATGTTTGGACATGGGACCGATGTAGTTGCATATATTGATATCTGGCACAAACACATTGGTCATGTTAATGTACAACGACTTAAATTAATGCAGGCCTAAAATATTGTTGTAGGATTGCCTAAATTCAAGGTTGCAGAAATGCATAAGGTATGTGAAGCCTACCAATTTAGAAAACAGACAAGGAAACCATTTCCTAGACATGTTCAAGAGAGTAAGAAGCCATTGGAATTAATCCACTTTGATGTGTGGACTATTAAAGCTGCATCTCTTGGAGGCTGTCATTATTTTGTCACTTTTATTGATGACTATAGCAGAAAAGTTTGGGTGTATTTTATGAAAAAGAAAAGTGAAGTTTTTGGCATTTCAAAACTCTTAAAGCTATGGTTGAAAAAGAAACAGGTCTGCAAATAAAATGCCTAAGGTCAGATGGAGGGGGAGAGTACCTCTCAAATGAGTTTGTAAGGTTCTTGTAGGAGCATGGCATAAAGCAGCAATATTCATGCAGTCATACCCCACAACAAAATGGAATTGCAGAAAGGAAAAACAAGCATATTGGAGAGGTATCTTGTGCCATGCTCAACGAAAAAGACTTGCCAGATTTTTACTGGGCTGAAGCAGTTGCTACAACAGTCTATATAATGAACATGACTCCCACTACATCAATACATGGGATGACTCCAAAGGAGAGGTATACTGGTAGGAAACCAGATATTTCTCATTTGAAAATTTTTGGCTGCATTGCCTATGTACATGTGCCAGATGAGTTGAGATCCAAGTTGGATCCAAAAGCTGAGAAGTGCATCTTTATTGGTTACTCTCTACAATAGAAAGGGTATAGATGCTATAACCCTTCTACTCGTAAGTTTACAGTGAGCAGAGATGTTGTTTTTAATGAGATGAGTAGCTGGTATAAACCCGTAAATGTGATTGATGATGTAGATGCACAAAGTGGTAATGCTGCACAGAATTCACAGCAGCAGTCACAAAATATTAGTGGACCTGGAGCGTCCTCTAGTAGTGGTTCACATTCTTCGCCATGGACAGGCAGATTGAGATCAGGAGAATCTTCTCAAAGCAATGCAGATAGTGGTATGCAGGTATCACGAAAAGGAAAAGAGAAGGTTGATCAGCCCATGTTTGATGTGAATACAGGTCACTCTTATGTGGATGGTGAATCCAGTGGCTCAGAATAGAGCATTGATGATGAGTTGGGTATTCCTTCTATTGTTACACCTGGAGTAAGGAAGACCAGGGATGTTTTGAGAGCACCTGGGAGTGAACCTATTTTGCGCAGGTCTACGAGAGCTAGGTATCCTGTGGATAGGCTGAAATATGATGGATTTATAGCCATTCACTATGCATATATGGTCAAAGTGATACAGGAACCAGAACCCACTTCTTTTGAGCAAGCAGTGGGAAAAGAAAAATGGGAGAAAGCCATGGATGAAGAAATGGATGCCTTGGAAGCAAATGCTACATGGGAATTGGTACCTTTGCCTAAAGGTAAAAATGCAATTGGTTGTAAGTGGGTTTATAAGGTGAAGCACAATGCAGATGGTTCTGTGAAAAGATACAAGGCAAGGTTAGTAGTCAAGGGGTATGCACAAACATATGGCATTGACTATGAAGAAACATTCAGTCCGGTTGCAAGGATGGCAACCGTAAGAGCAGTCATTGCTATGGCTGCATCAAAGGGATGGTCTTTACATCAGATGGATGTAAAGAATGCTTTCTTGCATGGTGATTTGCAAGAAGAGGTCTATATGGAGCAGCCACCAGGTTATGTGCATGCTGTTCATCCTGAGTTTGTTTGCAGGTTGAAGAAAGCCTTGTATGGCTTGAAGCAAGCACCTAGAGCATGGTCTAACAAGATAGGACAGTATCTTGTCACTATTGGCTTTCAAATTTCCAAGGCAGATTTCTCACTTTATGTGAGAAAAACAAAGAAAGGTATTATGCTACTTGTCATTTATGTTGATGATTTGATTATGATAGGTGACAGTGATGAAGATATCCTTCATGTGAAAATGCTATTGAAGCAGAAGTTTGAGATGAAGGATTTGGGAGAGCTGCGTTATTTATTGGGCATTGAGGTGATTAGATCACCAAGTGGGATACAGCTCTTGTAGAGGCAGTATGGATTGGACATGCTATCTAAATATGGGATGACAGGCTGTAAGCCTATTTCAGTTCCTTTGGAGCAGAATGTGAAGCTGAGCACAGATGCAGGTGGGCTTCTAGAAGACCCTACCATGTACAGATGCATAGTAGGAAGTTTGATTTATATGACTATTACTAGGCCAGATTTGAGCTATGTTGTTGGATTGGTAAGTCAGTTTATGCAGGCTCCAAGGAAACCACATTTGGATGCGGCTAGACGCATACTCAGGTATGTGAAGTCCACATTGCAGTATGGACTATTTTATGAGACTGGGGTTCAGATACAGTTGCATGGATACACTGATGCTGATTGGGCTGGTAGTATTTCTGATAGATGATCTACCAGTGGATATGTGTTTTCTTTTGGGAGTGCTGCAGTCACTTGGAGCAGCAAGAAATAGTCTACAGTTGCCTTGTCGAGCACAGAGGCTGAGTACATGGGTGCAGCAATGGCTGCATGTGAGGTAGCTTGGTTGCATAAGCTACTTTATGATATGCATCAGTCTACAAATGGGTCAGTTGTCATTTATTGTGACAACATGAGTAGTATACACTTGGCAAATAACCCAGTCTATCATGCTAGAACAAAGCACATTGAGGTGCATTATCACTATGTGCGAGAGAGGGTTTTACTAGGTGTTATTGATCTAGTTTATGTCAGCACAGAGGATCAGGTAGCTGACATATTCACGAAGGCATTGGGCACAGAGAAGCAACGCAAGTTCAGAGACCTTCTTGGTGTGCAGGAATTGGGATTGAGCTCGAGGGGGAGTGTTGAGATATTGAGCTCCACTCGTGATACGCCAGGGTGACCGTTGTGTATTTATGTCATCGACTTGTCAGTTGCAGACGCGGTTAGTACACTGCCCATGAATAATAGCTACATGACAGCTATCCTTATCTACTCTAGTTCGTGGCTCAGTTAGTATGCCACCTTAGTTAGTTGAGTTTGGTTTGAGACCCATATATAGGGTTCTTCTATTTCTTTGTATGCGAGTTCTTTTGGCTTACACAACTAAGAAGAGAAAAACTGTTTTCAACCTCCACCTCTGTGTGTATTCCCCCATTGTGCAAGCAAGAAAGCTACAAGTGAGACTCCTTTCTTCTCTCCCACAATCTTGAAAATAATAACATCACAAAGATTAAAAAAACTACCTCCATTATCATTTGATTTCTTGTATTATACATTGTTGAAGAGGGAGATTGCTTGTACTAGTATAGAGAGTGTTGTAGATGGAGATTATTTGATTTCAACAAATGGCATCAAAACCGCTCGTCAATGTTGCTTTAGAAGATTTCATATGTAAGAAACCATATTTTGGAGGAAAAGAGAAGAGTACACAAAATTGGGATCAAATTAGAGCTGGAAGGAAAAAATGCCTAGAAATGTGTCCAAAATATATAAAAATTTACAATGAAATTCTCGAGTCAAAAAGATGTCTTTGGGTAAAAATAATCTTAAAATATGATGTGTACGTAAACTTATATCATTTTTTAACTTTCATCTTTTAAAAAGTGAGAAAGAGAATGATTCTAATATATTTTAATGTTGAAAAGTCATGAGGATATTAAAGAGTTGTCTGTCAATGATTGGCTCTATTTTTGGAGAAAATAGAATTGTATTTTTTAGTTGTGAGGATTTTGAGAAAAAGTGACCTTATCCTACAATTTGGGGATAAAATAATAGGTGAATTCTATTAAAAATACAAATACAAGATTTTCTTGAGTATAGAAGATCTCGTATTATAACATTATTTTGGAATCTCTTTTTAGAGAGAGAGAGAGGTGAGAGAAACCCCTTAAGGGGAAAAAAAGAGAGTCCCTATTTCTCCTAACCATGTATTGTCGAGGAAGGTGTATTGTGCATCAATGTGGACACTTCTTCAATACTAAGTGTCTCTATCACCTTGTCTCTTATTGGTTATTCATATTTATTTTGTGAGGTAGGGGTTGGGGTCAATTGTATATGTCTTTCCATGGATTTGAGGCCAAACATTGGGCTAGGATTTGAGTATCCTTGCCGAAGGGGATGCCTCACTTGCTAGGTTCTTACTTGAGGGTACTCATAAGAGGACATTTTATGTCAATCTTGTCAGCTTGGTAGTCAATAGAGGGCCACCTTTTTTGGGTAGGGTAGAAAGCCTAGTAGGAGCATTTAGTTTGATTCTCTATCATGATAAAGTCCCTTAGTGAGTGAGGGGATGGGCTTTGAGTGCAGCTTATGGGCTGATATTTGATGCAAGTCCAATCGTATGGCAAAAGAAGAGAGAAGTGCTACAAGATCATTGTCACCTTGAGGGCTTGCTAGGTTTCTTGGTTTGAGCTAGGGCTTGGGGCTAGGATTGAGGCCGATGCCTTATCCTACTTGGTAGGTTTCTTGGTTTGAGCTAGGGCTTGGGGCCAGGATTGAGGCCGATGCCTTATCCTACTTGGGATGATGAGACCTAATCATGGGAGAACAAAAAAAAAAACAAAAATAAAAGCTATATGTTACTTTCTAAGATTCTGGTAGGTACTTAGATCCTAGTCATAAATTCAAGGCCAATTCCTTGATGTCCTTGGGGGTATGGCTGACAAGCCATCACCACTAAGAAAAAGAACCCACTTACATCCAATAGATTTCTTGCCCTTCGGCAATGATACTAGATCCCACGTCTTATTGGCCTCTAATGCAGCCATCTCCTCATCTATTGCTGCATCCTAATGAGTATGACCAACAGTATCGTCAAAACAAGTGGGCTCAACATCCTCAACTAGTTTCACCATATAAGCATAATGGTGAGCTGCATAACCTTCAAAACCAAATCTTTTAATAGGGTATCTGACCCTGCTAGATCTGCGTACCACCGGATCACTCAATGGAGCCTTTACATTACTATGAGCTCTCTGTACACCTGGTGTCCTGACAGAAGGAATGCCAAGCTCATCATCTAAGCTCTCTGAGCCACTGGAGTCTCCATCAAGAACTCCATCAATGCCATCTGACACTTTATTCTTTCCTTTGTCTTTACTTATAGTGCTACTAGACGCGCCTGAAGATGTAGAGCTACTCTTTAGTCTCCCAGACCAAGGACTACCAGATGATGTCTCTGGTCCATTAAGAGTTCGTGATTCTTGCTTTTCAGCCTGCACATGAGTGTCATGATCATGATCATCATCCAATGCATCATCACTAGATGCATACCAACTGCTCATTTCATCAAAGATGACATCCCTACTCACTTTGAACTTACATGTGATAGGGTTATAACAACGATACCCTTTTTGCTCTAAAGAGTATCCAATAAAGACATATTTTTCTGCCTTTGGATCAAGCTTCTTCCATAGCTCATCTGGCACATGAACATATGCAACACAGCTAAATATCTTCAAGTGCGATACATTAGGCTTCTTGCCAATAAAGCATTCTTCAGGAGTCATCCCATGAACTGCAGCTGTTGGAGTTCTGTTCATAATATAAACATCAGTATGAATAGCCTAAGACAAAAAATGCTTAGGCATATTCTTTTCAGCCATCAAGGCATGTGCAACTTCTGCAATATGCGTGTTTTTCCTTTCTGTAACCCCATTTTGCTGTGGGGTATACCTGCATGTGAACTGTCTCTTTATCCCATGAGACCTCAAAAAATCATTGAACTCATTCAAGAGGTAATCTCCCCCTCCATTTGACCTCAAACACTTTACTTTCAAGCATGTTTCTCTTTCAACTGCAACCTTCAAAGTTCTAAAGTGCTCAAACGCTTCACTCTTTTCCTTCATAAAATATACCCACAGCTTTCTAGAACAATCATCAATGAATGTGACAAAGTATGAAATGCCTCCAAGAGATACATTTTGTGTAGGCCCCCAAATGTCTGTATGCATAACATCAAGGATATTTCTGCTTACATCTCTGTCATGTGAAAAGGGTTGTCTTACCTGCTTACCAAACTGACATGCTTCGCATACCTTATGAAATTCTGCAACTCTAAATGTAGGAACCTTTGGACTGGATTAATTTCAGCCTTTGTACATTTGCATGTCCAATGCATTTGTGGAAAATTTCAATATCTGCAACAACACCTTTTCCTTTAGCATACATAGCAGCATTCATAGTAGGAATTCCAGCATCCAGAGTAAACATACGTCTAACTCTACTTCCCTTTGCAACTAACCTGCACTTGTCATTGAATCTTCTACAAAGCAGCCCTTTGCATTAAATCTGACTTGCAGCCCTTGCTCTACCATTTGACCCACTGACACCAAGTTCTTTGTAATAGATGGCATATGTAATACATCTAAAAGACTCTTTGTCTTACCATCATGCAAGGACAAGGGAACTTTTCCAATGTGTGAAATTGGGTGGCATGAATCATCACCCATTTGTGCATAACCTGCATTTTGCAAATCCTGCATCTCTCCAAACCATTTTGCATGGTTAGTCATATGATTGGATGCACCTGAATCAACATACCAAACATCAACATGTGTTCCCTTTCCTGTAACAACATTCATCATATGTTGCATAACAAACAAACGTTCATTTTTGTCTTCATTCTGTCGTGAAGATGATGCATAGTTTCCTTGCTACAACTTACCACTGTGAATATTATCTTTCTTAGCATAACATTGGGCTGTAATATGACCTGTTTTGCCACAGTAGTGACACACAATACCAGAGTTGTTAGAATCTCCTTTTTGCCATCCACCTCTTCCTCTAAAGTTTCCCTTGCCTCTAAAGTTACCATGACCTCCTGAAACGTGCATATCGCTAAATTGCTGATTCAAATTGTTTTGCTGGTTGTCACTACCATGTCGTGTGCCACGGCCTCTTGAAGAGAACCTGCCACGTCCCCTTCTTGAAGTGGAGTAGAAAGCTTGGACATATTCACCACTTCTTTCAGATGTCTCACTCTGCATGTTGATCTCTTCAATGATCATAAGGGAGACCAACTCATCGAAATCTGGAAATGGCTTCTGACATATACAAAAGTTACAAAAGACTTCCAAGCCTTTTCATTGTTAAGCCCACCCAAGGTAGACGACACCAAATCATCATCATCGGGCATTGCATCAATCGTTGCTAAGGCATCTGCAATGCTCCTTACCTTCAGTGCATACTCATTGATAGACATCTTCCCTTTCTTCAATGTACTCAACTCTTGCTTGAGTTGAATCTTTCGTGCCTTTGTATTTATGAAAAATATACTTTCAAGTATGGTCCAAGCTACATATGAATTCTCTGCATTTCTGATATGTCCCAGCATATTATTGTCAATTACTATAGACAGCCAATACATGACATTTTTGTCTTTTGCATTCCATTCCTTCCGTGCCTTTGTCTCTTCTGCAGTTGGAGGATCACTCACCTCCGGCTCCTTTTCTTCACCTGACACAAACTCGTAGAGGCATTTTCCAATAAGGAAGTTCGTGACATGGAACTTCCATGAAGGGTAGTTGTTCTTGTCGAGCTTCTCAATGATGGGGTTTCCACTGTTCTCTGCCATTATCACAAAACTAATACCAAGCAACAGGCAAAATCTTCTGTAACCCTCGACCTGTAGTGCACAACAATACACCAGACAGCCTTTTTCACTCTCTGCTTAATAGCACATGCAATCTACAACCAGTTTGCAGATAAACCTTGTGTTTATTCGCTGATAAACATCTTTGAACTTACAGATCTAAAATCTGTAACCTGTGCACTTGTATACGGCAGACACAGCTAAAATTGCAGGATATCTCGAATTTTTGTCCGCAACCTTGCGGCTCTAAAACGGGGCCAGAAATGACCTCGGATGGCCAAAATAGCAATGGGTAGCCCTAAAAGGTTGATCTGTAGAATACACAGCGCTCTTTGCGCACACCAAATCTCACTGCAATCTGAGATTTTTGCTTTGCCCTGCTTCTGGTGCCTCCACAGGCACTGTCCAAGAGAAAGAGTGGAAGAATGGGAGAGCTTCTTACCCGTGGCTTGCTTGCTCGAACCTTGCTTCTTCTCCTTTACTTTTGCCTTCGAAATCAGTCTCTCTCAGTGGCGTAGCTCTGATACCATGTCAAGAATTGCGTGGTGGGGAGACTTACTCAAGATGCTGCGCCGAACACACACAGAATGCACAAGGAGAAGCTCACTCAAGAGACAAGAAGAGAGATGGAGGGCAAAACGTTTTCTTGCTAGTTTCTTCTTCTTCTTCCACACACTTTACAATGTACACAAAGTATAGATAAGATACAACATAAAGGAAAGTGGCCTACTAAGTCAAACAACGTAAAACCGACTACACTAGTCAACTGGCGCTATAACTATGCTAGTTGTAAATAGGTATAACAACCTGAATATAATAACTAATGAGTCGGTGGACATGTGAGAGTCATAATAACCACCGACGTGCTAAGTGTAGACGTGTGGACCCATCTAACCAGGCGGTCCATCATTAATGTCCGCATGTGTTGAGCTTGTCATCTCAACAAAGAAAGACTCCAAAATCAAGTGTGCATGCCCAATTTTAAGGGACACTTAGATAGGCTTGAAAAGGAAGAATTTTTTAAATGCACCTTGTGGTTTTGAGGAAAGGAATAAGGAGAAAGAGGTGCATAGAAGCAAAAAATGAAATTATGGTGCTTGATTCCTTATTCTCCTCCTCGTGAATCTTTATTGGTTGACACTTTTAAATATATAATTAGAGCCTACTCGTCAATCTCTATTATGCGATGATACCACTCTTGCACAAAGAATCAATAAGCAAATTTTTGAAGTCGATTTAAAGCGGAAAAAGACTTGGTGTAAAAGAGAAAAATTTCATGGAAAATGAAACGGTTGTGGATCAAGGAGCTAAAGTTTTCCTAGATGCATTTTAATGCAAGAATCCAATGCAAATCTCCGTTCATCAATCAAAGGTCGTTTGATCCCCTATTTAATCCCTACAAGGTTTGGCATTATGAAGCATCTACCAGATCTGAGAGCCGAAAAGTGCATTATGGAGGCAAGATTGATGGATTTTGACACCACAACATTAGGCATCCATTCCATTCGCGATTCCGAGCTCATTTGCCACTTTGTCTAGGTGGGAACCACTTTTGGGCAGTGTGAACATGCAAAAATTGAACCGATTAACTTCTAAGGTTAATGATTAAGCTAAGGCCTTAATAGAAAAACGTTTTTTCTAGCATGAAGGAGGGCATGGGTGTATTTGTTTGACACCCCTTCAATTCATCGAGTGTGGCTTTCTGATTCAAGTAAGATCATTAGAGATGGAAGGCATATCCCTAATCTACTCACTAAAGGCTTCAATCTGACTGTATGTACATGCAATATGATGCACGGAATGAAAATATCTGATTTTAGTCTTTCTCTCTCCTCTCTGCACCTTGTTCCCATGACAATCTATGTGAGAGGGGTGGGCTGAAGCAATGGATTTTGGGTGTGTAATGATGCTAAAGTGTTATGGATCGTAAATTATCAAAGGTTGAGGATGCATCAACGGCTATGGAAGAGTATCATTGGCTTCCAAACTTTGAAATATGTGCCGATTTGTTATTAAATTAAATGTGTAAGTGCTCGATTTTACCATTTTATGATGAAGCTTTTGAGCATATTATGAAAAATGGTCTAAAATATTTTAATATAATTTCTAGTGCCTGAAAAATCAAAATTCTCAGTTGGTTCTTGTAATTTGCATAATTAAAATGAAAATTGAGAAAATTCAAAATGCGAGAATTGTAGGATTTTGGAAAATTTGAGAGTTCTATGAGTTTTTGTGGTTCTTTTGGTATTTATATGGGGTCATATGAAGTATAATGCCAAGCTCTATATGCTTGAAAATTAGAAATGCCAATAATAAATAATAAAAAATTAAGAAAAATGGGTTTTATATGGAAAAAAATAGATTTTATGCACCAAAAATTTATAACAAATTAGGAATGTGTTTGTGAGTGTATGTTGGAGTTAGGGCATGAGGATCTCCCCATTTTCATATTAAAGTGCATATTTATTGGTTTTTATATATGAAAAACACATGAAAGATACTCTTTACACCTACAATGAATGCAAAACCATAGACGGTAGGGGAAAATGGTTAAGGGTATTAAGAATCTATTGAAATATGATTTTTATGCATATCTTGACACAGAGCCATCTTAGATGGGCTCTTTGCAGCTTAACAAAGTGAATAAGACCTAAAGATTGAAGAGAGACGATCTTTGTGAAGAGGAGTAGGCTGCCATTGTTCATGCTGATAGGTCATTTGTGTTTCTCTTTGCTATTGGAGTGTGCCTGGGTCCTGTTTGGAGCATTTGGAGGCTTCATTGACCACATTAGAGAGAGCATTGATCATCATTGTGATGGAGATATGCTGAAACACACTCCAGGTTGCCAACGTGATTGCGCCTACTAATGCAAGAGATTCCCTTGGCTGCAAGTCAAGGTAATAAGCATTGGTTGAGCTATCAAGTACTTGAAAACATACCTTGGAAGGTTGTTGAAGACTATGGAGCTCTAATGCTTGCATGGGAGCTCAGCTATGGACTGTGTGACAGAGGTATATATCTGAAATTAAGTGCATGCATGTTATAAACAGGGAACATGCAGCATACACTTGATCTTGGATGGAAATTGGAGCTATTTGACATGCCGTATAGACCTCATTAAAGCATACATACATCCTAGAAGACATATGCATTATTTTGCACGCCTTTGAGCTAAAATTTCTTGAAGAAAATACATAGATCTGAGAGTTCATGATAGGCTGAAAATCTATCATAAATTGTTGGTAGCAAGCATTGGTTTATGTTGAAGCACTCTATGACTTTGGTTGGTTCCTGTGAGATATGACAGGAGTGGCATATGTATATGACACTTTGAGGAGATTTTGGGCTAAGATACACCTTGTTTTTATTGTGTTTGAGCTAGCTGCAACCTGTAGGAAGGTTATTTGACTCTTGTCCTTGCTATACATGAACTTTATGCCCATATTAACATGTATGGACTCCCATATGCAGAGGTAAATGTCTAAACTGCTGTAGGGGTGTTTTAAGGCATGTATACTTGGTTTTTGGCTAGAAAAGGACTGTTGGTGAAAATTTATGCTCACAGACTGCTTGTCTATTTACTCTCAATTAGCTTGAATGCATACTAAATATGTAGTGAATGCAGTTCAAGTAAACATGTTGTAATACCTAGGTGGTTTGGATGTATGTGATAGGTATGTTGGACTAAAATATCATTGATCTGAGGAGAGGTTGCTCTTGAAAACTGCCATTGCATTGGAAGACTAAAACTGATCAGTTAAGAAGTCTTGGTTTGCAAGTAATTAGGCATTGTTTGCAATATGGCAAATGTAGATAGAATTGACAACATAACCTAGATAGTGGGGGAGAAGCTTGACAGCAATAACTATGCCATATGGAAGTTTCGCATGGAGAAATTCCTGATAGGAAAAGGATATTGGGATTTGGTAATGGGTGTTGAAGCTGAACCCAGGCTCCCATAGAGGAATCCTACAACTGATCAGAGATGCGCACACTGAGCTTGGACGGAAAGAGCATGCACGGTTTTACATTAATTGTCACTATGTATCTCAGATGCTATGGTGATGCAGATAATGAACTGCAAGTCATTAGCAAATGCATGGAACATTTTGATCAGGTATTATGGCACAACCACAAGTGCAAAAAAGATACAGTTGAATCAGAAACTCAATAATATGGACAGAAAGGGTAGGTCTATTCAAGACTATGTCACTAAAATCAAGACCATTGGGGACGAGTTAGCGTCCATTGGCACATAGGTGGAGGATGCATACGTGGTTGCTGTAGCATTAAATGGCTTGGGGCCTGAATATAAATTGTTTGATACCTTCATATCTGTGCGAGCTGAAATGTCAGATTTTAATGAGCTTGTTGCATTGCTCATTCATGAGGAAGTTAAGCTAGAATTGGCTATAGGTTCTAGCATCTCTAAGAGCAATGATGCTATTTTTTATTTGAATCAACGAGGCCGTGGCAGCCCATGGTAGAGGTTATGGCTCTGGCAGAGGATCTCAGCAGAATGTGTCTTATGGCAATAATAACTAGCAAGGTTCAAATACAAGCAGAGGTGGAAATTTCAGAGGTAGAAGGAGATCTAGCCCTAGAGGTACAGGCTCTTGGCAGCCACCGAGGACCTCTGTCAATCTTAACAAAGATAAGGAATGTCACTACTATGGTAAGTATGGTCACATTGCCAAGGACTACTTGAAGAAGTAGGGTAATCAAAAGGGCAAGTAGCATGGACATTATGCATCGCAAAGTCAGACAGAAGATGCGCTTGGGGATAGACTGTTTGCCATGACATTTGTGAAAGATAGGGCTGCTGAGAAGTCTACTGAGGATGCAATTTGGTATATTGATTCGGGAGCATCAAATCATATGATGCCTCTCATGGTGATGACTCGTTTACTGACATGGTGCCTGACCTGAATGGCTATCGATGACACATAGCATAGCATTGAGCATAATGGCATAGTACCTTTAGTGATTCATGATGGCAGAAAGAAGACTCTACATGATGTATTGCATGTCGCATCTATTACTAAAAATTTATTGTCTCTGGGTCAAATGATTGAGAAAAATCTACAGGTTTGGTTTAATAAGCATGGATGCTTCATTGAAGAGTTTGTTAATGGCTACAAATTGATTGCTCGTGGTCATATAGACAAGGTATGATGTTCACTTTGGATGCCATTTTACCACAGCTAAAATTAGCCATGCTTTCTCATGGCTTAGGCACGATGTTCACTTAAAATATGGCATAAGAGAGTGGGGCATGTTAATCTTCAACGACTGCTGGAAATGATGTAGAAGAAACAACTTCTAACACATCTACCTAAGTTTGCATACACTGATATTGATCATGTTTGTGATGCTTGTCAATTGGGTAAACAATCAAGGTTTCCTTTTGTCAAGCATGTACGGAATAGTACGTGACCATTGCAGCTAATTCATGCTGATGTGTGGGGGCTAGCCCATAATGCATCAATGGGAGGGTCCAAAAACTATGTGACATTCATTGATGACTTTAGCCACTATACTTGGGTGTACATATTGAAAACAATAGATGAAGTGCTGGTTGTTTTAAAGAAATTTAAAAAGCTGGTTTAGAAAGAATTTGATTGCTACATCTTGTCAAAAAATGGATCTAGAATATGGCAATGTGGAAGGTATGGAGGTTGAAAGATGAAGACAAAACTCATGAAGACATAGACACTGACAAGACCAACTGTCACACAAGTGAATTAGGTTCAAAGATGGAAACTTGGACTCATAAATACAATCTTTTGTATAGATTGACAATGACATAGAGACTTTACTAGGACAAAAGTACTATGACATTGCATTTGAAAAGAGAGCAAGTACAATGCTTTATAGGAAACTGGATGGTAGCACTTCTCCTATTGTGCATATGGGATTCTAGTCCTGAGCCCTCACTACTTCTTACAAAGAGAGTGAAGTAGGTGTGATTGCAAACATCCCAACACCCCTCCTCAATCACAACTAGAAGTACCAAGTGTGTAGAGACTTTAGACAAAGCAACACCTAGAAAGTGTGGGCACACCATAGACATGGCAAAACACCAAAGGTTGTTGCAATAAAGGCTAAGTGTGGGTACTATAAACATGATTGACATCCAAAGGCTGTAGCAGGGGCCTCACAAAGTGTATAGAGGTTGTAGTACAAGGCTATATGAGGAGCTTACAAGTTTATGTCTGAAGCATTAGGGTTAGGCAATACAAAGCTAAAAGAGTCTATCTAAATAGAAGGAGTGATGAGGTTTGGGTTGTCTTCTTCTTTTTCTTCTTCTTTTACTCCATGTTCTTTTTATTCTTTAACAACAACTAGATAGGCCTTTTGGGACCTCTTTCTAGTGTGGCACAACTTCTCGGTGTATTTGGTCATTTTGCAAAAGTCACAGAAAAGCTAATCCTTCTTGCCTTTGTACCTGTTACCAACATATAATGCTTGTTCATCTCTAAAGGTGCTTGGTTCTTCCTTAGCTTTTATCTTCTTTTCCTCCTCTAACAGTGATGCTTGGATATCAACAAGATCAGGGTTTGACATAGTGATTAGAGTTGTTGATACATTACTATATTCAGGAGGAAAACTTTTAAGTAGAACACCAATGCAAGCATCTTCTTCCATTTTAATGTTGATTCCTCCAAGATGGATTAGAAGTCCTTCCATGTAATTTAGATGTCACAAGTGATGTGCTGGACTTCATGATATGCAGATCGGATGCCGTACGCTCGCGTAGTGAACGCTGGAAGGTCCCCAAGAACAAAAGAACTCTACTTTTTGCACAAAACTCAAGGTAGAAAGCATGCACAACATGAACAAGAGACCAATTGGGTACAATCTCCCCCATGCCTTGTGTGAGCGCTCCACAAAGCATGTATTTTATGTATTAATCATCTTCAAGCTCAAATAATAGCCCAAATTACAAAATAGCACGCTTTTGGCTTTTGAGTTTGCTTTAGCACAAAATAGAAATAAAGCTAATGGGCGGGCGCCCAAAGAGTTAGGCATACCCAATACAATGTCCAAATACAATTATCATAATCGTGTACACATGCGCATACAAAATAATAAATAAATATCCAATGCCTCAATAAATAGGTGTGAAAAAATATAGGCGCCATGCCTAAGGTATGCGCCCATCAAAATATAAGTGATAACTCCAATACACACTATCCTCCAATGCTTTCCTCCGCCACTGCTGCTATCTCTACACATCAACTAAAGCATTCACAATCGTTAGTAAAATAATACAATTAAATCGACAAAAGTGAATACATAGCAGTCTTCAGCTACATAAATAAATCAACTGGTTAGAAATCAATCCTAACCTTAATTTATCACGAGTGCGCACTCTAAACTCATAAACGTTTGTTAATTTAATATGGGTGGGATAGCAATTGTCCTCAATTGCTATTATCTCAATGTGGAGCTAATAGAGTGGGGAAAGCATTTAAGTCTCTAGCATGCATCCATTGAGCCTCTTCAACAGGATGGTTTTAAACTTGACCAAATATCTAGAATATCTACGACCAGTTCTAGTGGTCATAAAATCAGTATCTATGATAGGTTCAGGTTCAAGTATTTCAGTCTCTTCATCTAACAAAGGTGGGTTTTCATAAACAGGGTGTACAGGTAATTGGCCTCTAAAGGGTCGTAATAAACTAATGTGAAATGTGTTGTGAATTTTCCAGTGAGATGGTAGTTCTAACTTGAATGCATTGTCATTGATTTTGTGAATGATCTTAAATGGTCTATAGAATCTAGGTGCTAGTTTCACAATTGGGTGTTTATCTACACTTTGTAATCTACGTTTTTCTATTCTCAACCAAACATAGTCATCAACTTTGAAATTCATGGCTTGTCTTTTCTTATTGGCTTGTTTTGTATACGATTGCTAGGCTTTGGCAATCATGTCTTTAACCTCATAAAAAATAGTAGCGTGCATATGAGCAATATCATCAACACTCTGAATTCTATTGGATAAAGATGCAACAGGTGTAGACAATCTATAACCATAAATCACTTCAAATGGTGCTTTCTTTGTAGATGTGTGTGGTGTATTGTTATATGCAAATTGCAGTAAATGTAAATGTGTGTCCCATGTCTGTGGTTTAGAAATAGTGTCAGCACATAAAAGATCTAAAATAGTAATGTTAGTGGCTTCTGTTTGTCCATTAGTTTCAGGATGAAATGCATATGAGAAATCAATCTTTGTTCCTAGATTAGCAAACAAAGTAATCCAAAAGTTGTTACAAAATCTAGAATCACGATCAGAAATAATAACTTTTGGTAATCCATGATTAGTGAAAACAGTTTTCAAAAACAATTGTGCTGCCTGAGATGCTGTTAAAGTTTTCTTACATGGAATGAAATATGCTTGTTTACTAAACCTGTCTACTATAGTCCAAATCATGTCATGATTAGCTTTAGTATTAGGTAAACCAGTAATAAAATCCATAGAAATCTGTTCCCATGGTCTTGATGGAATATATAAAGGCATAAGTAAACCATATTGTTTATCATGATGTCTCTTAACTCTTTGACAAATCAAACATTCAAAAACAAAGTTAGATACATCAGTGTTCATATGTGGCCAATAAAAATCTTCAGTCAATGTACGTAAAGTAGATATGATACCTCTATGACCTTGATATGGAGGTCAATGAATCTCATTCAAAACAAAAGATCTAAATGGAACTGTAACACATAATCTCTTTTCATAAAACATGAATCCATCACTGTAAGACAATGAATCAATAGGAATCCAATTATTTCTAACTAATTTATTCCAATCAGATTGAAAAGTAATGTCCTGATGATATGTATCTTTCATAGGGGTTAGAGAATCAAATGATATAATAGAGATATTATGAATGGTCGGTCTTCTACTTAGTGCATCGGCTACTACATTTTCTTTACCTGGTTGATATTGGATAAGGGGATGAAAACTCTGAATAAAAGCTGCCCATTTGATATGTCGATCAGATATTTGAGGTTAACTAAGTAAATGTCTAATACTTTGTTGATCAGTCTTAATTATAAACTCAGAACCCATTAAGTAATGTTTCCATTGTCTTAAAGCTTGTACCACAGCTAATAATTCTTTATCATATGTGGAATATTTAAGTTCGGAGGGTTTCAATTTACAACTAGAATAGGCTATAGGATGATTATCTTGCATAAGTACGGCTCCTATTCCAGATCCGCTAGCATCAGTAACTACTAAAAAGAATGGTCTATTAAAATCAGGTAGTTGTTATACAGGAGCATGGGTTAATGTATGTTTCAATAAATCAAAAGATTTCTGTTGATTATCAAACCAATGATAAACAATATCTTTCTTTAAAAGTTTAGTCAAAGGCAAAGCAAGTAATGAAAAATTTTGCACAAACTTTCTGTAAAAACTAGCGAGACCTAGAAAATAACATAACTCATGCACATTTTTAGGTATAGGCCAGTTCAATATTGCTTCTATCTTCTTAGGGTCAACTTTAATACCTTCTGATGACACAATATGACCTAGATATTCAATTTCTGTTTGAAAGAACTCACTCTTTTCTAGATTAGCATACAATTGATTATCTTTCAACAATTTGAAAACCAAAGACAGATGTTCATAATGTTCTTTATCATTTTTAATGAATACCAAAATATCATCAAAGAATACTGTAACACAATGCTAATATTTCAAAAATATGCGATTCATCATTCTACTAAATGTAGCAGGTGTGTTAGTCAATCCAAAAGGCATCACAAAAAATTCATAATGACCAAATTGTGTTCTAAATGCAGTCTTGAATATGTCAAATTTATCTAATCTCACCTGATGATAACCAGATTTAAGATCTATTTTACTAAATATGGCAGAACCTTGTAGTTTATCCATAAGATCATCTACCCTAGTAATTGGATATCTATTCTTTACAGTAATCTTATTTAGGGCACAATAATCAATGCACATACGATAAGTATTCTTCTTCTTCTTTACCAACAAAACAGGTGAGCCAAATGGAGAACTACTAGGTCTAATCAATCATCTGTTTAATAATTCCTCAACTTGAGTTTGAATTTCTTTTTGCTCTATCTGGTTATGCCTATATGGTGCTTTACAAGGTGGTTGTATACCAGGAATTAAATCTATTTTGTGGTCTTCAGGACGTGAAGGAGGTAATCCAAAAGGTAGATCTTCAGCAAAACAATCTTTAAATTGTGCAAGGAATTCTTTATGCCTAGGGTGCAAATGTTTTTCTTTAGCTTACAGTTCATTCACCCAAATTAGATAAGATTTACTACTTTTGCGTAATGCACGTTTAGCTTGAGTATGAGTAAGCAATGGAAAAGCATTAGATGCGTGCATACCATACAATGTAATGCGTTTTCCTTGAAAATGAATATTAATTGAATGCGTGGAATAATCTATGTCAAGATTATGCTGATGACACCAAGGCATACCTAAAATAATATCACTGGATTGTAATGGTACAACTAGAAAATTCCTTCTTTCAGTATATTCACCGATTTTAATTTCTAAATCATGCACCTCTTGTGTTCCATTATACCTTGTGCCTAAAAATGCTCCTTTAATGCGATAATGCATAGGAACAGTTTGTAATTTTAATTCTTCCACTAACTTTGCAGAAATAAAATCATTTGTACTACCATCATCATGCAAAATAATCTTTTCTTTTCCATGCACTAAACATTTCATTGTCAACAAAGAATGTGGAGTTGGCATACCTGGTAAAGTATCTGAAGGAGTAGTAATGTCATCCTCATCTTCCGTAAAGTCAGGCATTTCCTCATGTTCTTCATCTTCCATTGCTCCAAGATAGTTGATATAGACAGGTGGCTTCTTCGAATGGCAATTGGCTGCTAGATGTCCAGGTTGATGGCATTTGTAACACACTATAGATTTGCCTTTAGATACATTGTTTGCAATAGCAGGAAGTCTAGGAATATTAGGATTTGGCTGTGAAGATGGCTTAGGGTTTTGATTGGTATTTGATGGCAAAGTAGGTGATTTTTTCCAAGACTTATGAAAAGATGATGAAGGAAATCGACTTTGATTGAATCTTCTAAAATTTGAATTGAATTTCTTAGAACCATAGTTACCATTTGCTTGAAATTGTTGTGGACGTTTGTCTCTTCCTCGAATCTTGTCTTCAGAGTCATGAGCTAAAGAAATAGCATCTTCAAGAGTTGCAGGCTTGAACATATTGACTTCAGCGTAGTAATGCCCAAGTAATCCAGACATATACTTGCGCTTGTGAGTCGCTTCAGGTACATCTTCAAGCATGCGTATTGAAGTAAGGCATTCCAAAAGCGTTCGGTGTACTGAGAAATAGGCTCACGATCTCTTTGCTGAAGAAGGTCCCATTGCTTTATAGCTTTTTCATGGAATTGTGGAGGAAGGAAACTCTTCATAAACTTCTTCTTGAAATTCTCCCAGGTAATGGGATAATCTATACTCTTATGAACCATGGTCCACCAAATAGATGCTTTATCCACTAAATGATTAGTGACACACTTGATTTTATCTTTTTCAGCGTATGTTTCCTCATGAAAATAATCGTCAAACTGACTGATGAATGCAAGAACAATCTTTCCATCCCGAGTGCCATTGAAAGTACGGAATTTGAAATTTCTTTTACTTTTCTTTGTTTCTTTGTGGATCGATTGAGCTTCGAGAGTCGCATCGATGGTTCGTCGGATAAGATCTTCGGATTGTGGTTCCTCTTTGTCGGTAGTCGATCTTTGTAAATTGGCCAATTGAACTTGCAATGCTTGCCGGGCTCTTCGTTCTTCGTCCAACTACATCATAATTAAATCCAACTTTTGTTCCACCGTAGGTTCAGAAAGATCACCTTCACCCATTAAATCATCCATATTTTGTTCCGTCATCCTGCAAAACTTCAAAGACCTCACACTCTCAAAATCCAATTAGCGGGATGAGCGTAGCTCAAGTTCGGGTGTACAAGGCTTATAGATTTTTTTTTTTGGTTTGGCTTTCACGGTCTTCGTTTTTGGCAATTGCGAGATTTGAAACCTTTGTAAAATCAGTGTTTGACCTTTTGCGTGTGCTGAAACTGGTTCAGCAAGTTTTCATATGCGAACAGAGTCTTCCAGGAAACAACTTTGCAGTTCGGTGCTTCTGCATAGGAACAGTCTTTATGGGATTTTTTGGCACAAGTCAGTTCTGACTTCTGGTGACTTGTTGAACTTGCAGAGTACCAAAACTTATGAAACTTGAGAAACTTTGGAGCTTTGTGTGACTTTGAGCTTGCTTGACTAAGCTTAAGCTTAGTCTAAATGAAACGACGAATTTTAGGGGGGGGCCCGTTTTTTGCGCCACTGATCATGGCGTCAATATGCCGTGATAACAAACGATGAGATTTGGGGCTTTTAAGCTTTTAAGTAAGCTTATTAAGCTTTTAAGCTTTTGGAAATTATGGAGTCTTATCTGTTGACTGTGAGAAGACGACTTGGAGAAGAAGATGTTGGAGTGGTCCTCCGTCATTGCAGGCCGGTCCTTCACGATCAGAGGCTATAAATAGAGGTTCTTGACCACCAGGAATCGACCCATATCGATCGTTTGTGATGAGACTGACCGTAGAGCTTGATCATTCCAGGAGCTCCGCCTTCGCACAAGATGGGTACCGATCAGAAGCTCTCGATCTCAGCTTCGCTCTGATACCACTGGTGCACAGATCAGATGCCGTATGCTCGCGTAGTGAACGCCGGAAGGTCCCCAAGAACAAAAGAACTCTACTTTTTGCACAAAACTCAAGGTAGAAAGCATGCACGACATGAACAAGAGACTAATTGGGTGCAATCTCCCCCCATGCCTTGTGTGAGCGCTCCACAAAAGCATGTATTTTATGTATTAATCATCTTCAAGCTCAAATAATAGCCCAAATTACAAAATAGCACGCTTTTGGCTTTTGAGTTTGCTTTAGCACAAAATAGAAATAAAGCTAATGGGCGGGCGCCCAAAGAGTCAGGCATACCGAATACAATGTCCAAATACAATTATCATAATTGTGCGCCCATGCGCATACAAAATAATAAATAAATATCCAACTCCTCAATAAATAGGCGCAACAAAATATAGGCGCCATGCCTAAGGTATGCGCCCATCACAATATAAGTGATAACTCGAATACACGCTATCCTCCAATGCTTTCCTCCACCACTGCTGCTATCTCTACACATCAATTGAAGCATTCACAATCGTTAGTAAAATAATACAATTAAACCGACATAAGTGAATACCTAGCAGTCTTCAGCTACATAAATAAATCAACTCGTTAGAAATCAATCCTAACCTTAATTTATCGCGAGTGCGTACTCTAAACTCATAAACGTTTATTAATTTAATATGTATTTTGCGAAATCACCCATGTACACACTAAATTAATGAAACGCTCAAAAAGGATAGGCGTCCCCATCAACTTCTCGCACAAACAATCCACTTTGTGTATGAGCCCTGGTCAACAAAGTTTACGGAATCCACCGTAAAACCTCACGGAATCCAACGTGGCACGGAATCCACCGTGAAATATGCCTCCTGGCATCACTTCATTTCAAGATTGAAAAATTCAATCAAAAGACCATACTTTGATGACTTAGATTGTGCACCAAACAAAGTGTGAAGTCTCTTCCATGTATCCGGTGAAGTATCAGAGTTATCCACATGGTGGATATAACTATGGTCCAGCTCAAGTTTGATAATGGCATGAGCCTTATCATTATACTTTTACCAAGTGACTACAAAGGTTAACATCACGAAGCTTCTTTTCTTTTCTAGTGGTAATGGCCTCTAGAGGCCCTTCATTAGGATGAGTTTGATACCGGTTTGCCAGGTGTGAAACCCGAATCCTTTAAAGTGAGATAATGAAGAGTCTTTTCCCATGTTGGAATTTCAAGGACAACAACAAATATACTTCATAATTCCTAGATTTTATCAGTGGAATAGCACATTACAGTGTGTCAAGAGACACAAGTAATGACACTGTGACAACACACTATGTAAAGACTATGTTTGAGTTGATGACGAACTTGAATCTTCTTAATTTGGGGTTGTGGATCTTTCTACAATCTTTCCAGGCCCTTCCCCTCCTTGATTTGATGTTGGTACAATATATCAAAGTGGCATTGGGTTGCTCCAGGTGGTAAGAGAGAGAAAATGATAAGATTTTTGAGCTTTAGTGAAGTTTGGCTATGGCTTCCTAGATTAGGGTTTTGACCCAGGCCTGGTTTTTACAGCTATCAGAAGCTATACTTGATGAATTTGAAAACTTTTTAGATGGAAATGAAGCTTGAATGATGGGCTCTCAATTCCCTATGGTGGTCGTCAACATCGCGAGCTGTACTGAGACGGTAGTAGCAGTGTGAACGTCTAAGGCGTAGATCTAGACAACGTCAGTGAAAAATCATAATGTTGAGCCCTGTGATGACCAATGTCAAGCTCTGAGGTGATACAGAGAATCACCTTCAACAAATGAAAAAAGTCCTAGAAGAGAGCTCCTAATGAGATGGCCTATAAAGAGAGATATGGAAACTCCAAAGAGGCAAGGTCTTGCAGTTTATGGCTGCCATGAAGGTCAAAGTGAGATGGAAGTGGAATTGGAGCTGGAGATGAGATCATGAACTCAAGCTGAGCTGGGAAAAGATAAAGGGAAGCTAGAAGAGTAAAGAGAAAACTAGACCATGCTCGAGTGAGCTCTGATACCATGTCAAAACATGCATCTAGGTCATGGCAATGTGGAAGCTATTGAGGTTGAAAGATGAAGACCAAACTCATGAAGACATAAACACTGACAAGACCAACTGTCACAAAAGTGAATTAGGTTCTAGGATGGAAGCTTGGACTCATAACCACAATCTTGTGTATAGAGTGACAATGAAATAGAGACTTCACTAAAGGACACAAGTACACTGACATTGCATTTGAAAAGAGAGCAAGTACAATGCTTTATAGAAAAGTAGATGATAGCACTTCTCCTACTATGCATATGGGATTCTAGTCCTAAGCCCTCAATACTTCTTACAAAGAGACTGAAGTAGGTGTGATTGCAAACATCTCAACACCCCTCCTCAATCACAACTAGAAGTACCAAGTGTGTAGAGGCATTAGTGAAAGCAACACCTACAAAGTGTGAAACCCGAATCCTTTAAAGTGAGATAATGGAGAGTCTTTTCCCACATTGGATTTGCAAGGAAAACAACAAATCAACTTTGAAATTCCCAGATTTTATCAATGGAAGAGCATATTACATTGTGTCAAGAGACACAAGTAAAGACAGTGTGAAAACACACTATGTAAATACTATGTCCGAGTTGATGTCGAGCTTGAATCTTCTTAATTTGGGGTCATAGATCCTTCTTCAATCTTTCCAAGTCCTTTCCCTCCTTGATTTGATGCTGGGACAGTAGATCAGAGTGGCAATGGGTTGCTCCAGGTGGTAAGAGAGAGAAAATGATAAGATTTTCGAGCTTTAGTGAAGTTTGGCTATGGCTTCCTAGATTAGGGTTTTGACCCAGGCCTGGTTTTTACAACTATCAGAAGCTATACTTGATGAATTTGAAAAAAATTTAGATGGAAATGAAGCTTGAATGATGGGCTCTCAATTCCCTATGGTGGTCGTCAACATCGCGAGCTGTACTGAGACGGTAATAGAAGTGTGAACGTCTAAGGCGTAGATCTAGACAACGACATTGAAAAATCATAATGTTGAGCTCGATGATGACCAATGTCAAGCTTTGAGGTGATACAGAGAAGCACCTTCAAAAAATGAAAAAACTCTTAGAAGAGATCTCCTAATGATATGGCCTGTAAAGAGAGATATGGAAGCTCTAAGGAAACAAGGTCCTACAGGCTATGGCTGCCATGAAGGTCAAAGTGAGATGGAGCTGGAATTGGAGCTAGAGATGAGATCATGAACTCAAGGTGAGTTGGGAAAAGATAAAGGAAAGCTGGAAGAGAGAAAGGAAGCTAGGCCATGCTTGAGTGAGCTCTAATACCTCATCAAATCATGCATCTAGGTCATGGCAATGTGGAAGCTGTGGAGGTTGAAAGATGAAGACCAAACTCATGAAGACATAGACACTAACAAGACCAAATCTCACACGAGTGAATTAGGTTCCAAGATGGAAGCTTGGAATCATAAACACAATCTTATGTATAGAGTGACAATGACAGAGAGACTTCAATGAAGGACAAAAGTACAATGACATTTCATTTGAAAAGAGAGCAAGTACAATGCTTTATAGGAAACTGGATGATAACACTTCTCCTACTGTGCATATGGGATTCTAGTCTTGAGCCCTCACTACATCTTACAAAGACACTGAAGTAGGTGTGATTTCAAAAATCTCAACACCCCTCCTCAATCACAACCAGAAGTACCATGTGTGTAGAGGCTTTAGTGAAAGCAACACCTACAAAGTGTGGGCACACCATATTTAGTAGATGAAAAAACTCCTAGAATAGAGCTCCTAATGATATGGCCTATCAAAAGAGATATGGAAGCTCCAAGGAGGCATGGTCCTACACACTATGGTTGCCATGAAGGTCAAAGTGAGATGGAAGTGGAATTGGAGCTGGAGATGAGATCATGAACTCAAGCTGAGCTAGGAAAAGATAAAGGGAAGCTAGAAGGGTAGAGAGGAAACTAGGCCATGTCTAATACCATGTCAAAAGATGGATCTAGGACATGGCAATGAGGAAGCTATGGAGGTCGAAAGATGAAGACCAAACTCATGAAGACACTAACAAGACCAACTGTCACACAAGTGAATTAGGTTCCAAGATGGAAGCTTGGACTCATAAACACAATCTTGTGTATAGACTCACAATGACAAAGAGACTTTATTGAAGGACAAATGTACTATGACATTGCATTTGAAAAGAGAGCAAGTACAATGCTTTATAGGAAACTGGATGGTAGCACTTCTCCTACTGTGCATATGGGATTCTAGTCCTGAGCCCTCACTGCTTCTTACAAAGAGACTGAAGTAGGTGTGATTGCAAACATCTTAACACCCCTCCTCAATCACAACTAGAAGTACCAAGTGTGTAGAGGGTTTAGTGAATGCAACACCTACAAAGTGTGGGCACACTAGAGACATGGCAAAACACCAGAGGCTGTTGCAAAAAAGGCTAAATGTGGGTACCATAAACATGATGGACATGTAGAGGCTATAGTAGGGGCCTCACAAAGTATACAGAGGCTGTAGTACAAGGCTATATGAAGAGTTTACAAGTTTATGTCTGAAGCATTAGGGCTAGGCAATACAAAGCTAAAATAATATATCTGAGTAGGACTGATGAGGTTTTTCCTTCTCTTGGTGGTCTTCTTCTTCTTCTTCTTCTTTTGCTCCATTTTCTTTTTCTTCTTTAACAACAACTAGATAGGGCTTTTGGGACCTCTTTCTAGTGTGGTAGAACTTCTCGGTGTGTCCAGTCCTTTTTCTAAAGTCACAAAAAGCTCATCCTTCTTGACCTTGTACATGTTGCCAACATATAATGCTTGTTCATCTCTAGAGGTGCTTAGTTCTTCCTTAGTCTTTATCTTCTTTTTCTCCTCTAACAGTGATGCTTGGATATCAACAAGCTCAGGGTTTGGCATATGGATTAGATTTGTTGATATATTATTATATTTAGGAGGCAAACTTTTAAGTACAACACCAATGCAAATATCTTCTTCCATTTAAATGTTGATCCCTCCAAGATGGGTTAGAAATCCTTCCATGTAATTTAGATGTGTGGCAAGTGATGTGTTGGACTTCATTTCAAGCTTGAAAAATTCAATCAAGAGACCATACTTTGATGACTTAGAGTATGCACCAAACAAAGTTTCAAGTCTCTTCCATGTATTATGCGAAGTATCACAATTATCCACATGGTGGATATAGCTGTCATCTAGCTCTAGTTTGATAATATCCTAGTCCTTATCATCATTATTTTACCAAGTGACTACAATGTCAAGAATCGCGTGGTGGGGGGACTTGCTCAAGATGCTGCGCTGAACACACACAGAATGCACAAGGAGAAGCTCACTCAAGAGACAAGAAAAGAGATGAAGGCCAAAATGTTTTCTTGCTGGTTTCTTCTTCTTCTTCCACACCCTTTACAATGTACGCCAAGTATAGATAAGATACAACATAAAGGAAAGTGGCGTACTAAGTCAAACAATACATAACTGACTACACTAGTCAACTGGCGCTATAACTATGCCAGCTGTAAATAGGTGTAACAACCTGAATATAATAAGTAATGAGTCAGTGGCCATGTGAGAGTCATAATGACCACCAACGTGCTAAGTGTAGACGTGTGGACCCATCTAACCAGGCGGTCCATCATCAATGTTCGCATGTGTTGAGCTTGTCATCTCAACACTCCCCCTCAAGCTCAACTGCATCTCTGCTACTCCAAGTAAGCTTCGAAACTTTTGAAGCTTCTCTGTAACCCAATGCCTTTGTGAAGATGTCAGCTATCTGATCCTGTGTTCTGACATACACCAAGTCAATCTCACCTGCTAGTACCTTCTCTCTCACAAAGTGGTAGTGTACCTCAATATGTTTTGTCCTAGCATGGAACACAGGGTTCCTAGCCAACTGTATACTGCTCATGTTGTCACAATAAATGACAACCAAACCTTTCACCTGCACATCTAAATCAGCCAATAACTTTTGCAGCCATACTACCTCACATGTTGCAACAGCAACACCTCTATACTCAGCCTCTGTACTCGACAAAGCAAATGTAGATTGCTTTTTGCTACTCCAAGCAACTGCTACACTACTAAGAGAGAACGTGTATCCGCTAGTAGATCTTCTAACAGACATACTACTAGCCCAATCTGCATCTGTGTATCCAAACACCTGTACATCTGTACCTACCTCATAGAAAAGTCCATAATGTAAGTGGACTTCACATATCTCAATATGCGTCTGATTGCATCCAAATGTGGCTTTCTAGGTACTTGCATAAACTGACTCACAAGACCAACAACGTACCTCAAATCCAGCCTTGTAATGGTCATGTAGATCAAACTCCCCACTATCCTCCTGAACATAGTAGGGTCTTCTATCTCATCCCCAACATCAGCACTCAACTTTTCATCCTGCTCCAACAGAACTAAAAGTGGTTTGCATGCTGTCATGCCATACCTGAACAACATATACAAGCCATATTGTCTTTGGGACAACCATATACACTCATCACATCTGACGGTGCTTGCATCTCCCTTTCTCACATAAAGTGAGTGATCAACATCAGAAACATAGAAGCCAATATTGACAAGATACTCTCTGATCTTGTCAGATCATGCTCTAGGTGCTTGCTTGAGCCCATAGAGCGCCTTCTTCAACCTGCACACATACGTGGGATGCTTTAAATCTTCATAAGAAGGCATTCTTCACATCCATTTGCTGCAACCTCCAACCTTTGGCTATTGCCAAAGCAATCACACATCTGACGGTTGCCATCCTAGTAACTAGATTAAAGGTTTCATCATAATCTATGCCATATGTCTGGGCATAGCCTTTTGCAACCAGCCTAGCTTTGTACCTACTAATAGAACCATCTGCATTGTGCTTAATCTTATAAACCCACTTACATCCAATAGCGTTCTTGCCCTTCGGCAATGATACTAGATCCCAAGTCTTATTGGCCTCTAATGCAGTCATCTCCTCATCCATTGCTGCATCCCAATGAGCATGACCAACAGCCTCCTCAAAACATGTGGGCTCAGCATCCTCAACTAGCTTCACCATAGAAGCATAATGGTGAGCTGCATAACCTTCAAAACCAAATCTTTTAATAGGGTATCTCACCCTGCTAGTCCTCCGTACCACTGGATCCCTCAATGGAGTCTTTGCATTGACGTGTGCTCTCTGCACACCTGGAGTCCTCACTGAAGGAATGCCAAGCTCATCATCCAAGCTCTCTGAGCCACTGGAGTCTCCATCAAGAACTGTATCAATGCCATCTGACACTTTATTCTTTCCTTTGTCTTTACCTGTAGTGCTACTAGATGCACCTAAAGATGTACAGCTACTCCTTAGTCTCCCATACCAAGGACTACCAGATGATGTCTCTGGTCCACTAAGAGTCCGTGATTCTTGCTTTTCAGCCTGCACATGAGTGTCATGATCATCATCATCATCATCCAATGCATCACCACTAGATGCATACCAACTACTCATTTCATCAAAGATGACATCCCTGCTCACTCTGAACTTACCTGTGACAGGGTTATAATAATAATACATTTCTGCTCTAATGAGTATCCAATAAAGACACACTTTTCAGCCTTTGGATCCAGTTTCTTCTGCAACTCATCTGGCACATGAATGTACGCAATGGAGCCAAACACTTTCAAGTGCGATACATCAGGCTTCTTGCCAGTAAAGCATTCTTCAGGAGTCATACCATGAACTGCAGCTGTGGGAGTTCTGTTCATAATATAAACAGCAGTATGAACAGCCTCAGACCAAAAATGCTTAGGCATATTCTTTTGAGCCACATCAAGGCACGTGCAACTTCTGCAATATGCCTATTTTTCCTTTCTGCAACCCCATTTTGCTGTGGGGTATACCTGCATGTGAACTGTCTCTTTATCCCATGAGACCTCAAAAAATCACTGAATTCATTCGAGAGGTACTCTCCCCCTCCATCTGACCTCAAGCATTTTACTTTCAAGCCTGTTTCTCTTTCAACTACAGTCTTGAAAGTTCTAAAGTGCTCAAATGCTTCACTCTTTTCCTTCATGAAATATACCCACAGCTTTCTAGAACAATCATCAATGAATGTGACAAAGTATGAACTGCCTCCAAGAGATACATTTTGTGCAGGCCCCCAAATGTCTATATGTACAACATCAAGGATATTTCTGCTTACATCTCTGTGAAAAGGGTTGTCTTTCCTGCTTACCAAACTGACATGCTTTGCATACCTTATGAAATTTTGCAACTCTAAATGTAGGCAAACCTGTAACCAACCCTTTGGACTGCATTAATTTCAACCTTTGTACATTTGTATGTCCAATGCGTTTGTGCCAAATTTCAATATCTGCAACAACACCTGTTTCTTTAGCATACATAGCAGCATTCATAGTAGGAATTACAGCATCCAGAGTAAGCATACGTCCAACTCTACTTCCCTTTGCTACCAACCTGCGCTTGTCATTGAAGTCTTCTACAAAGTAGCCCTTTGCATTAAATCTGACTTGCAGCCCTTGCTCTACCATTTGACCGACTGACACCAAGTTCTTTGTAATAGATGGCACATGTAATACATCTGAAAGATTCTTTGTTTTACCATCATGCAAGGACAAGGGAACTTTTCCAATGTGTGAAATTGAGTGGCATGAATCATCATCCATCTACACATAACCTGCATTTTGCAAATCCTGCATCTCTCCAAACCATTCTGCATGGCTGGTCATATAATTGGATGCACCTGAATCAACATACCAAACATCATCATGTGTTCCCTTTCCTGTAACAGCATTCAACATATGCTACATAACAAACAGATGTTCATTTTTGTCTTCATTCTGTCGTGAAGACGATGCATAGTTTCCTTGCTGCAACTTACCACTGCGGATATAATCTTTCTTAGCATAACATTGGGCTTCAATATGACCTGTTTTGCCACAGTTGTGACACACAATGCCATAGTTGTTAGAACCTCTGTTCTGCCATCCACCTCTTCCTCTAAAGCTCCCCCTGCCTCTAAAGTTACCATGACCTCTTGAAACCTGCATATCTCCAAATTGCTGATTCAATCTGTTTTGCTGGTTGTCACTACCACGTCCTGTACCATGACCTCTTGAGGAGAATCTACCACGTCCCCTTCCTGAACTGGAGTAGAAAGCCTGGACATGTTCACCACTTCTTTCAGATGTCTCACTTTGCATGTTGATCTCTTCAGTGATCATAAGGGAGACCAACTCATCGAAATATGGAAATGACTTTCTGACATATACGAAAGTTACAAAAGACTTCCAAGCCTTTTCATTGTTAAGTCCACCCAAGGTAGACGACACCAAATCATCATCATCAGGCATTGCATCAATCGCTGCCAATGCATCTGCAATGCTCCTTATCTTCAGTGCATACGCATTGATAGACATATTCCCTTTCTTCAATGTATTCAACTCTTGCTTGAGTTGAATCTTTCGTGCCTTTGTATTTACAGAAAACATGCTTTCAAGTATGGTCCAAGCTACATATGAATTCTCTGCATTTCTAATATGTCCCAGCATATTATTGTCAATTACTGTAGACAACCAATACATGACCTTTTTATCTTTTGCATTCCATTCCTTCCGTGCCTTTGTCTCTTTTGCAGTTGGAGGATCACTCACCTCCGGCTGATTTTCTTCAACTGAAACAAACTCGTAGAGGCCTTTTCCAATAAGAAAGTTCATGACACAGAACTTCCATGAAGGGTAGTTGTTCTTGTCGAGCTTCTCAATGATGGGGCTTCCACTATTCTCTGCCATTATCACAAAATTAATACCAACAGCAAGCAAATTTCCTCCAACCCTCGACCTGTAGTGCATAGCAATACACGTGACAGCCTTTTTCACTGTCTGCTCAACAAAACATGCAATCTGCAACCTCTTTGATAATAAACCTTATGTTTGCTTGCTAATAAACACCTTTGAACTTACAGATCTGAAATCTGTAACCTGTGCACCCACTTTTAGTCAATATAGTCAAAGTCACAGTGTACCCTGAAACTGCTGTCCACAACCTTGCGGCTCTAAAACGGGGCCTGAAACGGCCTCAGATGGCCAAAATAACTGCGGGAAAGCCCTATAGGGCCTATCTGTAGAATATACAGTGCTCTTCGCGTACACCAAATCTCACTGCAATCTGAGATTTTTGCTCGACCCTGCTTCCGGTGCCTCCATAGGCACTATCCACGAGAGAGAGTGGAAGAATGGGAGAGCTTCTTACCTATGGCTTGCTTGCTCAAACCTTGCTTTTTCTCCTTCTCTTCAGACTTTGAAATCAGCCTCTCTCAGTTGCACGGCTCTGATACCATGTCAAGAATCGTGTGGTGGGGGGACTTGCTCAAGATGCTACACTGAACACATAGAATGCACAAGGAGAAGCTCACTCAAGAGACAAGAAGAGAGATGGAGGCCAAAACGTTTTCTTGCTGGTTTCTTCTTCTTCTTCCACACCCTTTTCAATGTACACCAAGTATAGATAAGATACAACATAAAGGAAAGTAGCCTACTAAGTCAAACAATGCATAACCGACTACACTAGTCGACTGGCGCTATAACTATGCCAGCTGTAAATAGGTGTAACAACCTGAATATAATAAGTAATGAGTCAATGGCCATGTGAGAGTCATAATGACCACCAACGTGCTAAGTGTAGATATGTGGACCCATCTAACTAGGCGGTCTATCATCAATGTCTGCATGTGTTGAGCTTGTCATCTCAACATACAAGGTTCACATCACGAGGCTTCTTTTCTTTTGCAGTGGTAATGGCACTTAGAGGCCCTTCTTCATCAGGATGAGTTTGATATGGTTTGGTAGGTGTGGAACCCGACTCCTTTGAAGTGAGATAATGGAGAGTCTTTTCCCATGTTGGATGTGCAAGGACAGTAGCAAATCAACTTCATAATTTCCATATTTTATTAGTGGAAGAGCAGATTACAGTGTGTCAAGAGACACAAGTAATGAGAGTGTGAAAACACACTATGTAAAGACTATGTCTGGAACTTGAATCTTCTTAATTCGAGGTTGTGGATCCTTCTTCAATATTTCGAGGTCCTTCTCCCCCTTGATTTGATGCTGGGAGAGTAGATGAGAGTGGCAATGGGTTGCTCCAGGTGGCAGGAGAAAGAAAATGATAAGATTTTTAAGCTTTAGTGAAGTTTGGCTATGGCTTCCTAGATTAGGATTTTGACCCATGCCTGGTTTTTTGCAAATATTAGGAGCTATTCTTGATCAATTTGAAAACTTTTTATATGGAAATGAAGCTTGAATGATGGACTATCAGTTCCCCATGGTGATTGTGGACATCACAAGCTGCAGTGATGGCGGCAGCAGTACGAACATCTAAGGCATAGATCTGGATAGTGATAGTGAAAAATCATAATGCTAAGCCTTGTGATGACCAATGTCAAGCTTTGAGGTGATACAAAGAAGCACTTTCAGCAGATGAACAAACTCCTAGAATAGAGCTCCTAATGATATGGTTTCTAAAGAGAGATATGGAGCCTCCAAGGAGGTAAGGTCCTACATGCTAAGGCTACCATGAAGGTCAAAGTGAGATGGAAGTGGAATTGGAACTGGAGATGAGATCATAAACTCAAGATGAGCTAGGAAAGTGTGTAGAGGCTTTAGTGAAAGCAACACCTACAAAGTGTGGGCACACCATAGACATGGAAAAACACCAGAGGCTGTCGTAAGAAAGGCTAAGTGTGGGTAGCATAAACATGATAGACATGTAGAGGCTATAGTAGGGGCCTCACAAAGTGTACAGAGGTTGTAGTACAAGGCTATATGAGGAGTTTACAAGTTTATGTCTGAAGCATTAGGGCTAGGCAATACAAAGCTAAAAGAGTCTATTTCAATAGAAGGACTGATCAGGTTTATCCTTCTCCTAGTGGTCTTCTTCTTATTCTTCTTCTTTTGCTCCATGTTCTTCTTTTTCTTTAACAAAAACTAGATAGGCCTTTTGGGACCTCTTTCTGGCATGGAAAAATTTCTCGGTGTGTCCGCTCCTTTTGCAAAAGTCACAAAAAAGCTGATCCTTCTTGCCTTTGTACATGTTGCCAACATATAATGCTTGTTCATCTCTAGAGGTGCTTGGCTCTTCCTTAGTTTTTATCTTATTTTCCTCCTATAACAGTGATGCCTGGATATCAACAAGATCATGGTTTGACATAGTGATTAGAGTTGTTGATACATTATTATATTCAGGAGGCAAACTTTTAAGTAGAACACCAATGCAAACATCTTCTTCCATTTAAATGTTGATTCCTCCAAGCTGGGTTAGAAGTCCTTCCATGTATTTTAGATGTGTTGCAAGTGATGTGCGGGACTTCATTTCAAGCTTGAAAATTTCAATCAAGAGACCAATGTCCATCAATTTTTAGCCCATATGAACATTACTAACCCCATCAAATGCAGAAAAAGAGCCATTTTCTTTGTAAAAATGCCATTATCATGTATTTTTCATTATTTTGAGTTTTGAAACTTGTTGTGGGTCTGCAAATCAAGCCCCGTTTGATGCTCAGCCTGCCTCCACATTGCCATCTTCAGCCCACCTTCGGTTTGGAAGCAATCCAGTACCGCACCGGATGAGCATTCACCAACTCGGCTTCATTCTTCTTCACATGCAGGAACTGCCCCGTGTAAGAGAGAGAGGGAAGAGAGAGAAAGACTAAAATCTGATCTCCACAACTGGGCAGCCATTTGACTTGTGGTCAGGAGCGATGGGGAGCGAAGATCAAGTGTAGATCATGTATCTAGTCGGTTGGGGGGGTTGCTTACAGCCCCCATAGCCTCCCTCAATCATTGGCAAGAAGGCGCCTTCTTCTTGCACGTCGCGAAAAAAACGGTGCCCCCCCCTCCCCCCCTAAAAATTCTTCTTTTTTTTTTGGGGCTCCAAGGTCATAACTCTTGGACTTATTAAGTCCCTTCCCACTTTCCATTGATCCTTGGCCTCCCGGCACTCCCTCTTCTGTGTCCAGTGTCCAAGTTGCAGTCCGAAAAATCCTGGGCATCTATCTTGAAGTTATCCAGTGTTGGGCATCTCCCAAGGTCCCATCTGACACGCCAAATAATTATGAAAATTCATCAACTGTCGTCAAGTGGGTCTTTTAAGCCTTTTTTGGGCATTGCCGCTTAAAATCATACTGATTGCCACCGTCGCCTTCGACAAAGTCTATTTTTCCCCTGAAATTTGGAATTTTGGCTATTTTTAAGCACTTCTCGGCATTAAAAATCATATGTCATTGTTGACATCATGAGCTGCACTACGCAATCTCAAGCTCCGATGTGATATAGAGAAGTGCCTTCAATAGATGAACAACTTTTAGAAGAGAGCTGTAACGTGTCCACTAGAATCATCCAGGACACATCTTAGCAGTCCATTGGAAAGGATGTCTAGAAAGCTCCGCCCGACATTCCCATGGAATGTTACGGGACTTGCGATCTAGGTCTTCCCGCGTCTGCCACGTAGCGGAAGTATCCTGGCCGTTCCCACTTAGGATCGACTTGAATTAGGGTTTTCTTGATTTGGTCATTAGCTAACAGCAACTAGCGTCAGACCCAAGCGAACTACTTTACGTAGAAATGCCAGGTCCGAAGCAGATTTACGCTGCACTTGGTTCAAGGAGAATGGGAAACGAGAGGGATGCAAAGCTCAACCTCTCTTCTGTAAGGCATAGTCCCATTCCGTTCCCCTAAAATAGCATAAAATAGGGTAAGACGTAACTCTAGGTCATCGCTCTTGTTATTCGTTTTGAAGATGATGATCATCCCGCTGTTCTTCGAGATTTTTGAGAAAAGTTCTCGGCTAACGGGGACCACCCAACCGTAGGACGGACCCATGGCCCATCCTCCGCACTTTCCTCAGTTTGTTTTAGTTATGTAATTATCTAACACATTAATTTGACATGTAACAATCAGCTTCTTTAATTACTCCTGTTAAGCACTGGTTCCTTCACGTAATCTTATCACATGACATAGAAAAACAATATCAGACAAATTCTTTATTATCATTTCATCATTTTATCTTTGAAATACAAGGAGTTCTGCCGGTAGGCTTGTCCATAATCCGCTCGAAGGCTATCCGGTAATCCGCCAGGGATCACTATTCCAAGCTTCCGCCCGTAGACTAGTATGCGGGCCTCGAGATCCAATCCCGAGTCACGTTAGCCTCTTGTGCAGGACCCGAAAGGCGAGGGATTTACGGCCAGAGCCCCCCTGGCACCCAAGCGTCCTCCTGCTCCAAGTAGAGCTCAACCGAAAGACCTCTCGCGGCGAGTTCGGTCCACGTTCCCGGCGCGGTCAACAACCCCCTTGGTTAGGGTTAGGCACGCAGTTGGGGGTAACTGAAGCTGCCTCTCCCTTCAGGCCTTCAACCTGAAGCATTAGATATCTTTTCATCCTTTAGTTCTTTAAGCAAACAATGCAAACAGTGCTTTCTAAACTGTTACAAGCACAATCAATTCCAGTGGTCGTTTATTTGGCCAACTGTTAAGGAGTGAATCCTTCTCTCCGAATGCATCCAACATTCGATCCAGTATCAATTGCGACTTGGCAAGATCCCCAAGGGTTTGTTTGTTAACCCTATATCCTTGGGTTAGGGCCGTACCCTACTAACCCAACTTAACCAATACCTTAAGTTCTATTAGCAGTAAATGTGTTATTCCAATTTACTAATTGGTCTTTTACTTCCAAGCAAATATCTAATCCTCGTATCTTGGCTACTTTACCCAAGAAAGGTACTATATCACGACGATTATTTCTCCTCTTGCAAGATAAACTTGCGTAAGAATCTGCCAATCTCATTCTGAGGAAATGGCCGTTCCCTTGTGATCAAACCAGAAGGTCATGCGACGTTGTAACTTGTTGCACAAGTTTTGCATCTAATTCATGGGCCTATTTCACCCATCGCAAGACGTCTTCTAATCACGGAATCTTGATTAGATAGGAAACAGGGTTTAGGGTGTCTTTATATCCAATCCATTCCCGATTGCACTAAGCCGATATCGTCGGTCCTAGGGTTCCAACTCAATCTGAGTTTCATCTTTTTAACGAGCGATCCTTAGGATAGAAACCCTAGATCATTTCTTGCAGGTATGTCTTATTGTCCCTACATTCCATGAATGTGGGTAGGACTTTTAGGCTATGAGAGTTTCGACTTGGCAATAAGTGTGATTAGGTCAAGTCCTTAACGTGCTAAACCCTAGTTAGCACTTGGAGTATATTGTATCAATTTAACCATTTCTAAGCGAATCCTTTGTGGTTTAGGTGTCTTGGGTAATCCAATTTACTTGTCTTATGATAATGACGAACTGTTTCTAAAGATATTGTCTTGATCGAAGAGGAGAAAAACTAGTAGTATTACAAGAGCTCCTAATGATATAGCCTATAAAGAGAGATATGGAAGCTCCAAGGAGGAAAGGTACTGCATGCTATGGCTGCCATGAAGGTCAAACCGAGATGGAAGTAGATTTGGAGCTGGAGATGAGATTATGAACTCAAGCTGAGCTCATAAAAGATAAAGGGAAGATGGAACAATAGAGAGGAAACTAGGCCATTCTCAACTTAGCTCTGATACCATGTCAAAACATAGATCTAGTGCATGGCAATGTGGAAGCTATGGAGGTTGAAAGATGAAAATCAAACTCATGAAGACGTAGACACCGACAAGACCAATTGTCACACAAGTGAATTAGGTTCTAAGATGGAAGCTTGGACTCATAAACACAATGTTTTGTATAGACTCACAATGACAAAGAGACTTTATTGAAGGACAAAAGTACTATGACATTGGATTTGAAAAGAGAGCAAGTAAAATGCTTTATAGAAAATTGGATGATAACACTTCTCCTACTGTGCATATGGGATTCTAGTCTTGAGCCCTCACTACTTCTTACAAAGAGGCTAAAGTAGGTGTGATTGCAAACATCTCAACACTCCTCCTCAATCACAATCAAAAGTACCAAGTGTGTAGATGCTTTAGTGAAAGCAACACCTACAAAGTGTGGGCACACCAGAGGCTGTCGCAAGAAAGGCTAAGTGTGGGTAGCATGAACATGATAGACATGTAGAGGCTATAGCAGGGGCCTCACAAAGTGTACAGAGGTCGTAGTACAAGGCTATATGAGGAGTTTACAAGTTTATGTCTGAAGCATTAGGGCTAGGCAATACAAAGCTAAAAGAGTCTATTTGAATAGAAGGACTAATGAGGTTTGGGTGGTCTTCTTCTTTTTCTTCTTCTTTTACTCCATGTTCTTCTTCTTCTTTAACAACAACTAGATAGGCCTTTTGGGACCTCTTTCTAGTGTGGCAGAACTTCTCGGTGTGTCCGGTCCTTTTGCAAAAGTCACAGAAAAGTTGATCCTTCTTGCCTTTGTACATGTTGCCAACATATAATGCTTGTTCATCTCTAGAGGTGCTTGGTTCTTCCTTAGTTTTTATCTTCTTTTCCTCCTATAACAGTGATGCCTGGATATCAACAAGATCAGGGTTTGACATAGTGATTAGAGTTGTTGATACATTATTATATTCAGGAGGCAAACTTTTAAGTAAAACACCAATGCAAACATCTTCTTCCATTTAAATGTTGATTCCTCCAAGCTGGGTTAGAAGTCCTTCCATGTAATTTAGATGTGTGGCAAGTGATATGCTCGACTTCATTTCAAGCTTGAAAAATTTAGTCAAGAGACCATACTTTGATGACTTAGATTGTGCATCAAATAAAGTGTGAAGTCTCTTCCATGTATCTGGTGAAGTATCACAGTTATCTACATGGTGGATATACTAGCAGTGGTCTAGCTCAATTTTGATAATGGCCTGAGCCTTATCATTATACTTTTACCAAGTAACTGCAAAGGTCTGCATCACAAGGCTTCTTTTCTTTTCTAGTGGTAATGGCCCCTAGGCCCTTCATCAGGATGGGTTTGATACGGGTTTGCCAAGTGTGAAACCCGACTCCGTTAAAGTGAGATAATGGAGAGTCTTTCCCATGTTGGATTTTCAAGGACAACAACAAATCAACTTCATAATTTCTAGATTTTATCAGTGAAAGAGCAGATTATAGTGTGTTAAGAGACATAAGTAGTGACAGTGTGAAAACAGACTATGTAAAGACTATGTCTAAGTTGATGTCGAACTTGAATCTTCTTAATTTGGGGTCATGGATCCTTCTTCAATCTTTCGAGGTCCTTCCCCTTCTTGATTTGATGCTAGGACAATAGATTAGAGTGACACTGGGTTGATCTAGGTGGCAATAGAGAGAAAATGATACAAATTTTGAGCTTTAGTAAAGTTTGGCTATGGATTCATGGATTAGGGTTGTAAGATGCTTGTCCATCAGCTATCTAGGCAAGCTTTTAGCGGTCTATCGAGAAACGAATCTAAATGTCACTGCTTGGCACTCCCATGGAATATTCAGGGTTTTGTTGCCTAGGGTTTCCCGAATCCGCCTCGCAACAGAACGTTCACGGCCGAACCCACTGGGATCGACCTAAAATGTGGGCTCCTAGTGGCCAAGGTCTCCTAACAACATTCTAGCATTGGATCTTGGATATCCTACTTTACACAGAGATACACAAGACAAAGCATACCCATGCCGCACTTGGTTCAAAGAGAATGGGAAACGAGAGGGATGCACTAATCAACCTCTCTGCCCCTAGGGCATAGTCCCATTCCGGTCCCCTAAAGCAGCATGAATTAGGGTTCTAATTTAACAATTCCTAAGGGTCGTCAGACATCGGTAAAACCTTGAGAGAAGCCTCCCAGTTCTCTGGGACCATCCTGCCATAGGACGGACCCGTCGTGGGTTCCGCCCACCTGCTTCCCTTAATAGATTTAGTTTTCTAATTAGGTCCTACCACATTTATGTGTGACACTTGAAGTCAGCTTCATTAATTAAGCCTTTTAGGGAATAGGGTTTGTTCGCATAACTTATAACATAGACGCAAAAATAGAGTAAAGCAATCTATTGACAAACAAGTTCAAACAAGTTCCTTAACTTATCTTCAAGTTAATCTTTGTCTCCTGCCCATACAAGAAAAAATATGTATCGTTTCTGTCCAACATAAGTATTCCTTCTGCCCTGCAGAAGTAACTGGTCCAAATCACATGGCACCACAAATTCAATTCTTTATCTAGAATAGGATCTCCCAACATGCCTAGACGTTGGGGGCCACGGAGGTCTTCAACTCCATTCTAGACCTAGCAAGGGGTGTCTAGAGCACCAACTGACCCACAAGCTGTCTAGGAGAAAAATATCATTTGCTAGTTGGCCTTTTCACCACTCGACCTTCGGCCCATGATAAATCGAGCAATGCCCTCTTTGGGTTAATCCGTAGTGCGATCATGGAGGTGATCCACCCCTGCAAAATATCCTTCCTTAATTAAATCCTTTAAGAATCAAGCACAAACAAGGCATTCAACCCTAATATCATTTTCTAGGAAAACATTCCTTTATCCCTGCAGCAAGTTGTCATCATAGAACCTTGCCATACATTTAGCATAAATAACAATCACTTGAAACAATCATCCAAACAACAAACTAACAACCAATTGAATGTAAAAGAATTTAGGATATTGTTAGATCAACCAACAAAAACCAATTGTATTCTTTCCAAACAATGCAAGAATAGTCGCGATAATATTTCCAACGCATATCTGCTCTTCCCTTTGGGATTAAAGAGAAATTCTATGTAAAATTTACTTAACTCTTGTATGCACAATTTTTAATGTCATGATTATGCCATTCATAACCCCTAACCAATTCTCCCTTGTAATTGCTCTATCAACAAATAAGCCATATGCAACTAGGGGCAATTAAATTTTCTTAATACATGCACTTTGCAAGCTCCATCTTTTAAATAAGTGAGATAATTTATCCCTTCGAATGACCTATTCTCATGCATCATAGTATGGGGCCTAATATATATCATACAAGAATCAAAACAAGCAACTATAAATTTGGAAATACACTACTTAAGACCGGAACTACAGTTGGATTGACAATGATGCCTTTGCCCCAAGCTTCGTTGCTGGTTGTGGGATTGCCATCCCCATGTGATATTCTTCACTTGGGAGCCATGGTTCGCAAGTAGACTCAAGAGATTAAGAAGGCGGAATAGATTCGAGATGGGAGAGTGTAGGAGAAGATGGCTAATTTGAGGATCCATATAGAAAAAATTATGCAACCTCTCGGGGTAACTCTTCTCTCTCTCTCTCTCTCTCTCTCAAGATCTCTCTCACAATCTCATGGATGGGTATCCTATCAAGAATCGCGTGGTGGAGGGACTTGCTCAAGATGCTACACCGAGCACACATAGAATGCACAAGGAGAAGCTCACTCAAGAGACAAGAAGAGAGATGGAGGCCAAAAAGTTTTCTTCCTGATTTCTTCTTCTTCCACACACACTTTACAATGTACACAAAGTATAGATAAGATACAACATAAAGGAAAGTGGCCTACTAAGTCAAACAATGCATAACCAACTACACTAGTCGACTGGTGCTATAACTATGCCAGTTGTAAATAGGTGTAGCAACTTGAATATAATAAGTAATGAGTCAGTGGCCATGTGTGAGTCATAATGACCACATTGACGTGCTAAGTGTAGACGTGTGGACCCATCTAACCAAGCGGTCCATCATCAATGTCTGCATATGTTGAGCTTGTCATCTCAACACTCCGTCTCAAGCTCAACTACATCTCTGCGACTCCAAGTAAGCTTCGAAAATTTTGAAGCTTCTCTATATCCAATGCCTTCATGAAGATGTCAGCTATCTGATCTTGTGTGCTGACATACACCAAGTCAATCTCACCTGCTAGTACCTTCTCTCTCACAAAGTGATAGTGTACCTCAATATGTTTTGTCCTGGCATGGAACACAGGGTTCCTAGCCAACTATATACTGCTCATGTTGTCACAATAAATGATAATTGGACCTTCCATCTGCATATCCAAATCAACCATTAACTTTTGTAGCCATACTACCTCACATGCTGCAACATCAGCACCTCTATACTCAGCCTCTATACTCGACAAAGCAACTGTAGATTGCTTTTTGCTGCTCCAAGCAACTGCTGCACTACCAAGAGAGAACATGTATCCGCTGGTAGATCTTCTATCAGACATACTACCAGTCCAATCTGCATCTATGTATCCGAATACCTGTACATCTGTACCTGCCTCATAGAAAAGTCCATAATGTAATGTGGACTTCACATATCTCAATATGCCTCTAACTGTATCCAAATGTGGCTTTCTAGATACTTGCATAAACTGACTCATAAGACCAATAGCGTAGCTCAAGTTTGGCCTTGTAATTGTCATGTAGATCAAACTCCCCACTATCCTCCTGAACATAGTAGGGTCTTCTATCTCATCCCCAACATCAGCACTCAACTTTACATTCTGCTCCAACAGAACTAAAAGTGGTTTGCATGCTGTCATGCCATACTTGGACAACATATCCAAGCCATATTGTCTTTGGGACAGCCATATACCATCATCACATCTGATCACCTCAATGCCAAGGAAGTACCTTAGCTCACCTAAATCCTTCATCTCAAACTTCTTCTTCAAAAAATCCTTGACTTCAGCAATCCCACTATCACTATCACTTGTAATAATCAAGTTATCCACATAGATGACTATGATGACCAAACCTGCATCTCCCTTTCTCACATAAAGTGAGTGATTAGCATCAGAAACATAAAAGCCAATATTGACAAGATACTCTTTGATCTTGTCAGACCATGCTCTAGGTGCTTGCTTGAGCCCATAGAGCGCATTCTTCAACCTGTACATATATGTGGGATGCTCTAAATCTTCATAACCTGCTAGCTGATCCATATACACTTCTTCCTACAAATCACCATGTAAGAAGGTATTCTTCACATCCATTTGCTACAACCTCCAACCTTTGGTTGCTGCCAAAGCAATCACACACCTGACAATTGCCATCCTAGCAACTGGACTGAAGGTTTCATCATAATCTATGCCATATGTCTGGGCATAGCCTTTTGCAACCAGCCTAGCTTTGTACCTACTAATAGAACCATCTGCATTGTTCTTAATCTTATAAACCCACTTACATCCAATAGCTTTCTTGCCCTTCGGAAATGATACTAGATTCCAAGTCTTATTGGCCTCTAATGCAGCCATCTCCTCATCCATTGCTGCATCCCAATGAGTATGACCAACAGCATCCTCAAAATGAGTGGGCTCAACATCCTCAACTAGTTTCACCATATAAGCATAATGGTGAGCTGCATAACCTTCAAAACCAAATCTTTTAACAGGGTATCTGACCTTGCTAGATCTGCGTACCATCGGATCACTCAATGGAGCCTTTACACTATTATGAGCTCTCTGTACACCTGGCGTCTTCACAGAAGGAATACCAAGCTCATCACCTAAGCTCTCTAAGCCACTAGAGTCTCCATCAAGAACTGCATCAATGCCATCTGACACTTTATTCTTTCCTTTGTCTTTACCTTTAGTGCTACCAGATGCACCTAAAGATGTAGAGCTACTCCTTAGTCTCCCATACCAAGGACTACCAGATGATGTCTCTGGTCCACTAAGAGTCCGTGATTCTTGCTTTTCAGCCTGCACATGAGTGTCATGATCATCATCATCATCATCCAATGCATCACCACTAGATGCATACCAACTACTCATTTCATCAAAGATGACATCCCTGCTCACTCTGAACTTACATGTGACAGGGTTATAACATCGATACCCTTTCTGCTCTAAAGAGTATCCAATAAAGACACACTTTTTAGCCTTTGGATCCAGTTTCTTCTGCAACTCATCTGGCACATGAACATACGCAATGCAGCCAAACACTTTCAAGTGTGAGACATCGGGCTTCTTACCTATAAAACATTCTTCGATTCTTCGAGGGTCATACCATGAACTGTAGCTGTGGGAGTTCTGTTCATAATATAAACAGTAGTATGAATAGCCTCAGACCAAAAATGCTTAGGCATATTTTTTTCAGCCATCAAGGTGTGTGGAACTTCTGCAATATGCCTGTTTTTCCTTTCTGCAACCCCAATTTGCTGTGGGGTATACCTGCATGTGAACTGTCTCTTTATCCCATGAGACCTCAGAAAATCACTAAACTCATTCAAGAGGTACTCTCCCCCTCCATCTGACCTCAAGCACTTTACTTTGAAGCCTGTTTCTCTTTCAACTACAGCCTTAAAAGTTCTAAAGTGCTCAAACACTTCACTCTTTTCCTTCATAAAATATACCCACAGCTTTCTAGAACAATCATTAATGAATGTGACAAAGTATGAACTACCTCCAAGAGATACATTTTGTGCAGGCCCCCAAATGTCTGTATGCACAACATCAAGGATATTTCTGCTTACATCTGTCTCATGTGAAAAGGGTTGTCTTGACTGCATTAATTTCAGCCTTTGTACATTTGCATGTCCTATGCGTTTGTGCCAAATTTCAATATCTGCAACAACACCTTTTCCTTTAGCATACATAGCAGCATTCATAGTAGGAATTCCAGCATCCAGAGTAAACATACGCCCAACTCTACTTCCCTTTGCAACTAACCTGCACTTGTCATTGAAGTCTTCTACAATTTGCATTAAATCTGACTTGCAGCCCTTGCTCTACCATCTGACCCACTGACACCAAGGTCTTTGTAATAGATGGCACATGTAATACATCTGAAAGACTCTTTGTCTTACCATCATGCAAGGACAAGGGAACTTTTTCAATGTGTGAAATTGGGTGGCATGAATCATCATCCGTTTGCACATAACCTGCATTTTGTAAATTCTGCATCTCTCCAAACCATTTTGCATGGCTGGTCATATGATTGGATGCACCTTAATCAACATACCAAACATCATCATGTGTTCCCTTTCCTATAACAGCATTCAGCATATGCTGCATAACAAACATACGTTCATTTTTGTCTTCATTTTGTCGTGAAGACGATGCATAGTTTCCTTGCTGCAACTTACCACTGCGAATATCATCTTTCTTAGCATAACATTGGACTGCAATATGACCTGTTTTGCCACAGTAGTGACACACAATACCAGAGTTGTTAGAACCTTTGTTCTGCTATCCATCTCTTCCTCTAAAGCTCCCCCTGCCTCTAAATTTACCAAACCTCTTGAAACCTGCATATTGCTAAATTTGCGGATTCAATCTGTTTTGCTGGTTGTCACTACCACATCTTGTACCATGGCCTCTTGAAGAGAAGCTGCCACATCCCCTTCCTAAAATGGAGTAGAAAGCTTGGACCTGTTCACCACTTCTTTCATATGTCTCACTCTACATGTTGATCTCTTCAATGATTATAAGGGAGACCAACTCATTGAAATCTGGGAATAGCTTTCTAACATATACGGAAGTTACAAAAGACTTCCAAGCCTTTTCATTGTTAAGTCCACCCAAGGTAGACGACACCAAATCATCATCATCGGGCATTGCATCAATCGCTGCCAAGGCATCTGCAATGCTCCTTACCTTCAGTGCATACTCATTGATAGACATCTTCCCTTTCTTCAATGTATTCAACTATTGCTTGAGTTGAATCTTTCGTGCCTTTGTATTTACAGAAAACATACTTTCAAGTATGGTCAAAGCTACATATGAATTCTCTGCATTTCTACTATGTCCCAGCATACTATTGTCAATTACTGCAGACAGCCAATACATGAACTTTTTATATTTTGCATTCCATTCCTTCCATGCCTTTGCCTCTTATGTAGTTGGAGGATCACTCACCTCCGGCTCCTTTTCTTCACTTGAAACAAACTCGTAGGGGCCTTTTCCAATAAGGAAGTTTCTGAGACGGAACTTCCATGATGGGTAGTTGTTCTTGTCGAGCTTCTCAATGATGGGGCTTCCACTGTTCTCTACCATTATCACAAAATTAATACCAAACAGCAAGCAAATCTTCTGCAATCTTTGACCTGTAGTGCACAACAATACACCAGACAGCCTTTTTCACTGTCTGCTCAACAAAACATGTAATCTGCAACCTCTTTGCAAATAAACCTTATATTTTCTTCCTGCAAACACCTCAAAAATTACAGATTCGCAATCTGTAAGCTACGCACCCACTTTCGGTCAAAACAGTCGAAATCATAGTAACCCTGAAACTACTGTCCGCAACCTTGCGGCTCTAAAACGGGGCCTGAAATGGCCTTAGATACCCAAAATAACTGCGAACAAGCCCTATACGACTTGTCTGTAGAATACATAGCGCTCTTCGTGCACACCAAATCTCACTGCAATTTGAGATTTTTGCTCGACTCTGCTTTCGGTGCCTCCACAGGCACTATCCAAGAGAGAGAGTGGAAGAATGGGAGAGCTTCTTACACGTGGCTTGCTTGCTCAAGCCTTGCTTCTTCTCCTTCACTTCAACCTTTGAAATCAGGCTCTCTCAATGGTGCGGCTCTGATACCATGTCAAGAATCGCGTGGTGGAGGAACTTGCTCAAGATGCTGCGCCGAACACACAAAGAATGCACAAGGAGAAGCTCACTTAAGAGACAAGAAGAGAGATGGAGGCCAAAACGTTTTCTTGCTGATTTATTCTTCTTCTTCCACACACTTTACAATGCACACAAAGTATAGATAAGATACAACATAAAGGAAAGTGGCCTACTAAGTCAAACAATGCATAACCGACTACACTAGTCGATTGGCGCTATAACTATGCGAGCTGTAAATAGGTGTAACAACCTGAATATAATAAGTAATGAGTCAGTGGCCATGTGTGAGTCATAATGACCACTGACGTGCTAAGTGTAGACGTGTGGACCCATCTAACTAGGCGGTCCATCATTAATATCCGCATGTGCTGAGCTTTTCATCTCAACATATCCTTCTCTCTACCTCTCTCTCACAGTCTCTCGGGGTCTCCTTATCCTCCCTTGTGCCTCCCCATGCCTCATATTTATAGTGAATTAGAGGAGAGGGCATGTGGCTGAGAAGTGGAGCTCTTTGTGGAGGGGGATCTTGGAAAGAACAGTGATCTGATGCTTAGATAATAAATTTGATGGTTCCATTGGCTCCAAAACGGGGGTAAAACCCCAAGATACTCCTTTTCTCTGTTCGAAGTGCTGTCTACTTCCTATAGACTGCAATCGCGACGCGTGCGATTTCGCAAATCACTTTTCTTTATTTTTCTTTTTATAAAATCTCCAAAAATAACTAAAACATCACTTGCCTTTTCTTTTAAACGACATCCACTTCTAGTATTCTCCATATCTTTTTAAGATAATATCTAAAATATACTAAATTTTTCCAAAAGCTAATATTTTTTGACCATCCAAACTATATACATTAATACTAGTGATTAATATAGCTCATAAGTCTCATTCACGTTGTAACTTACGTGAAGGGTGGCTACAGTCCTTGTCAATCTGAGAAAAATATTGGATTTAGGACTTGATTTTTTACACATATTTTTAATTGAATTAAAATTATTAATTATTAACGTTAGTTAGTTTTTTTTACTTTAGTTAGTCTTGTCATGAGGTCTAATGCCTATGTATCTAGTAATGTAGGTCATGACATTGGTTAGGAAGTCTTCAAAGTTCATCCCATTGGCAATGTGTAGTTCTTCCTCAGTCAGAGGAGTCGATCCAAATAGGGACATGCTATGACATATTCTTCTAAAGGTCATTTGCATGTGATGTCTAAGACTCTGAAAACAAGATAGAAGCCACATAGGTAGGGTCATACTCAATGGCTGGTCATGATTTGGCAGCCCTCTTGTTCCCATTGGAGGTGCAAATCATACCATTTTTGCAAAAAAACAGAGTTAGAGTCAGCTAGCTTTGTAAGCTCTTCTAACTCCTGGCTATTGCAAAGACTTTGCTCCTACGATAGGATGTGATCAACCATTATGTGTGAGCTTGCTCTTGAGAGATCTTGCTATCAATCAAGGTTTCGGCCATTTTGGGAATAAACAAGAACTCATATTCCTCCCAAGTTCATGGAAAGGAGCATACTTCTATTGCTAATGTCTTATCAAGGAGGCATAGGTCTAGCCATTCATAGCTCTTGGCTAGCATGATGAATGTGGTGTCCAATTGTGTAACATAGGTAATGAGGTCATCCCCCATATTTGTGGCAAGGTCCAAGGCCACAAGGCAAGGATAGATCTATGCTTATAGGAGAGTCTAAGGCCTATGGGAGGTTGGGGTTTGGTTGGAGGTGGATGACTCCAATATTGATGCCTACCTTTTGGGCTAGATCTACGCTTATAGGAGAGTCTAAGGCCTGCGGGAGGTTGGGGTTTGAGCTGGATGACTCTACTAGTGATGCCTACCTTTTGAGATATTTAGTGGGGTGTTTGTTAGCCACTTGTGTGATAGATTGTTCTTGGGGTTCAAATGATGCACTGTCTTCTACTCATGGAGTAGTTGGGGCAGTGGAATTGTTAGGTTGAGTTGGCCCAGGGTCACTTGGATGTGGCTTTGGTCGATAGACTCATTGAGGTTCTATGGATTTGGTGCTTTTGGAGTTCATGGATTTCTCATTCTTAGCTGACTCACTGTTGGGGTAAAGGCGCCTCCGCCGTGCCACCCCGTGTATTACTACATTGATAGTGCCTGTTACTGCACACTGCAGGTGGCGGGCGCCCGTCACGTCACATTATTCTTTACATTCATTTTAGTGACTACTAAATAAAGGAAGGCCCGGTCACACATTGTGACTGTTGGAGTTCCCATTTCTTGTCTCTCTCTTTCTTGCTCTTGCTCTCTTGCCATAGCTTGCGTGCAAGCTTCGAACCTTCTCACCTTTCAACTGGTATCAGAGCTTGGCTTCCTCTTGCTCGAGCTCAACTTGGTGCTTCTCTAACTTTGCATCAACTCCTTCATGCATTGGATCTCCATCCCAGCAGCCATATCCGATCTCCCTGAGCTCCCATCACTCCTCGAATTTCCGAGCACCTTCCCGGCCTATTGAGGCACCTTCAAAGCATTGGTACTAAGGTATTTGATCATTCTTTTTAGGGTTTTATTTCAGTCTACAGGTTGCAAACACCAAGGGTAGCCATGGCTTCAAACCCTTGAAGCTTATTCCCCTCATATTGTGCCTTACACCTATCAAGCCTCAAAGAGGCTTGTCATAGGCCTTTGATAGGCCCTTCTTGAGCCCCCCATTACCCCCTTTTAGCCCACGTGGAGCAACAACAAGTTCAGCACCAACACGGCAGATTGCGCCATTTTTCTAGGGTGTTAGCACTCGTCTACTTCAGCTCCACACTTGGCCATTGCTTCTTGCTCTCTACCTTGATCAAGAGGGCTATTAGACTTCATGTTTGATGTCATTCAAGATGTGGGCATTGGTCTTGATCATTCTGGGCTGATTTCTTCAGATTTGGGATTGTCATAAACTGTCATAACAGGCTGAAAACAGGGCAGCAACATTGGCATTAGCATTTGTTGCTTACACTCCATTCCGGTTGTGCTATTTGATGCCCGTATGCAGCCTACTTGATGCCCGAATGTCTTGGGAATGTATGCATTAGATTTGCCCATGATTTGGCATTGTTGTTGGGCTGGAAATTGACAATTTTGGATTGTTTAGAGCTACTGTACATGAGCGGGCTGAAGCTCATTTGTCACATGTATTGCTTCTCTATCGATACCAGATGTATGCTATGGGTTATGTCATGATATGTTACACTTTGGGGATCAACTTCGAACTCATGATCGTGATTTCGGAATGCTTTTGAGTATCGCATTTGCTCCATTGTTATTGGTTTGTCATTGGCAATTTGGTCGACTTGACTGGAATTTTGGCCGCTTATGCCTATTGTCTGTACTTGACGGATAAGCTCTATGCATTACATGCTTTGGTCCGTGGTTGATGCCTCTTAGTTCGTCCATGCTTGACAAATACTTTGGAGCTCTGATTTGGATGTTTTGAGCACTTCCGACTCACAGGGATATTGACTTTGGCTTGCTACTGGATGTATTGACCTGACAGAGATCTTGCCATTGGGATTATGTCTTGCTCAGTGGTTGCTACGACAGTTGCTTCATGTATGTCATGCTCTCTTGGATGCATATGACGCATTGACTTGGTCACTTGTCATCACTGGGACTTTGTCTTGGGTTGCTTGAGTCCTTGAGCTCGTTTGTATGCCTTTTGTGCCAGTGGGAGCATCTTGCATGCTTACTTAACCTTGAGCAGGGATTACATGCTATTGGAGCAGTTACATGTATTGGAGCAGTCTATGCCATTGAGCAATTACAGATGTATTGAGACTTTGGGATTATACTGTGACAATTGGATGTTGCATTGAGTATATGTCTTGGTTCACAGGATGCTTATGAGCTGAGTCTCAGTTTTGGATCCGCTTTCTTTTGAGCAGACACCTATTTGTGTCAGGTTTTGGTAGTTGGTTCTACATTTTGCCTAGATTGTCTGGGGGGTGTGCCTCTTACTGGCAGATGCTATTTGACATCTCTTGGTATTATGCTCATGTATTTTCATTGTCATTTAGCTTTGCTTTGTCCTCTTTATGCCGGCTTTGGACCTAGCATTGTTTAGTTGACATTAGATCCAGTTTTGGGACAGTTTGCTCTCATTACTGCAGTTCTGAAATTTATTATAGCAAGCATTTATTAGTGGACTGAGCAGTATTTTTTATGTTGAAATATCCTGATTTGGTGTACCGCACCTAGTACTAAGTGGACAGCATCTTTTGGCACACTTTTCTCACCATTTGGAGCTGATTTCAGTGGATTTTGGGCATTTTCTGCAGTTAAACAGCAAGCAGTTTTAGACTGTCTGTGCATTCCCAGCCTACATTATGGCATCCTCTTCGACTGATAATGCCATATTTAACATCACAAAGTTGGATGGTACCAACTAATCTTATTGGAAGAGTCAAATTTGGCAGGTCTTGGTGCAGAAATCTCAGATTAAGCCACTTGGGTTGAGTGGGGAGCAACCTGAAACTATGAACAATGACGACTAGTTTGAACTTGATGAGCTATGCAAGTCCATGATTGTATTGTCTCTCACTGAACAGGTACATTATAATGTATTTGAGGAAGCACAGAGTGCATGGGATGTATGGAATAAGATCAAGAATCTTTATGATAAGAAAAGTCCGGCGAGTCAGATGTACTGGTTGAAGCAGCTTATGGATCTGCGCATGAAGGATAATGCGATTATGTCTGCTCACTTGAGCCAGTTCCATGCTATACTAAAGAACCTGACTTCGCAGGATATCACCTTTGGAGAGGAAGTAACTCCTCTTTTCTTGCTTGGGACTCTGAATGAGTCATGGGATGTATTCCGCACTGCCCTATGTGTCTCTAGTGCTACTCTGAAATTGAATGATGTTGAGAGTGCTCTTTTGTAGGAAGAGGTTAATCGCAAAAACTTGGATTCCTCTCGTGTTTCACATGCTTTGAGAGTTAGAGGCAGGAATGAATGTGGGAATGGCCATGGCCGTGACTCTCACAAGGGTTGGTCTAAATCTCGTGGAAAGTCGCGCAGTAAATCGCGTGGGCGCAACGCTAATGTCACTTGTCATCATTGTGGGAAAAAGGGCAATATCAGACCACAATGTCATGAGTTGCGCAATGAGAAATGCAAGGATAAGGGGAAAGAGAAAGTGCAGGAGAAGTCCTCTAATCGCAGCATAGTACCTGGCAAGTCCAACGTCAAGATTAAGGAAATTAATTTCACACAGATCGAGGATTCTGATGGTGGTGATGAGTTCATACTTGCAGCTAGTTCTTCTGATGCCTCACTCTTGACTGAGACACCTAGTATGTATACACAGTGCTCGTTATTGGATTCAGGTGTGTCCTTCCATGTGACACCTTACCGTGAGTGGTTTCACTCTTATCGTACTGTATGTGGATCAGTCAAACTTGGAGATGATAGGTCTCTTGATATTGTGGGCTGTGGAGATATTCAGTTGCAGTTTTCCACTAGCAGTTCCTTTTTGCTCAGGGATGTACGTCATGTACCTGCACTTACGCACAGTCTTATGTCTGTAGGATAGTTGGATGATGCAGGGTTTCATGTCTGTTTTGGGGATTCTGCCTGGTGTCAAGATTGTGGGAGAGAAGGAAGGAGTCTCACTTGTAGCTTTCTTGCTTGCACAATGGGGGAATACACACCAAGGTGGAGGCTGAAAACAGTTTTTCTCTTCTTAGTTGTGTAAACTAAAAAGAAGTCAAGTACAAAGAAATAGAAGAACCCTATATATGGGTCTCAAACCAAACTCAACTAACTAAGGTGGCATACTAACTAAGCCACGAACTAGAGTAGATAAGGATAGCTGTCATGTAGCTATTTTTCATGGGCGGTGTACCAACCGCATCTGCAACAACTGATACATCGGTGACATAAATGCACAACTGTCACCTTGGCATATCACGAGTGGAGCTCGATATATCAACACTCCCCCTTGATCTCAATCCCAATTCCTGCACACCAAGCAGGTCTCTGAACTTGCACAACTTCTCTGCGCCCAATGGCTTCATGAATATGTCAGCTACCTGATCCTCTGTGCTGACATAAACTAGATCAATAAGACCTAGTAAAACCCTCTCTCGCACATAGTGATAATGCACCTCAATGTGCTTTGTTCTAGCATGATAGACTGGGTTATTTTCCAAGTGTATACTACTCATGTTGTCACAATAAATGACAACTGGCCCATCTGTAGGCTGATGCATATCATAAAGTAGCTTATGCAACCAAGCTACCTCACATGCAGCCATTGCTGCGCCCCTGTACTCAGCCTCTATGTTGGATAAGGCAACTGTAGGCTATTTCTTGCTGCTCCAAGTGACTGCAGCACTCCCAAAGGAGAATACATATCCACTAGTAGATTGTCTATCAGAAATGCTACCAGCCCAATCAGCATCAGTGTATCCATGCAACTGTATCTGAACCCTAGTCTCATAAAGTAGTCCATACTGCAATGTGGACTTCACATACCTGAGTATGCGTCTAGCCGCATCCAAATGCGGTTTCCTTGGAGCCTGCATAAACTGACTTACCAATCCAACAGCATAGCTCAAATCTGGCCTGCTAATGGTCATATAAATCAAGCTTCCTACTATGCGTCTGTACATAGTAGGGTCTTCGAGAAGCTCACCTACATCTGCGCTCAGCTTCACATTCTCCTCCAAAGGAACTGAAATAGGCTTACAGCCTGTCATCCCATATTTGGACAGCATGTCCAATCCATACTGCCTCTGCAAGAGCTGTATCCCACTTGGTGATCTAATCACCTCAATGCCCAAGAAATAACGCAGCTCTCCCAAATCCTTCATCTCAAACTTCTGCTTCAATAGCATTTTCACATGAAGAATATCTTCATCACTGTTACCTGTCATAATCAAATCATCAACATAAATGACAAGTAGCATAATACCTTTCTCTGTTTTTCTCACATAAAGTGAGAAATCTGCCTTGGAAATCTGAAAGCCAATAGTGACAAGATACTGTCCTATCTTGTCAAACCATGCTCTAGGTGCTTGCTTCAAGCCATACAAGGCTTTCTTCAACCTGCAAACAAACTCAGGATGAACAACATGCACATAACCTGGTGGCTGCTCCATATAGACCTCTTCTTGCAAATCACCATGCAAGAAGGCATTCTTTACATCCATCTGATGTAAAGACCATCCCTTTGATGCAGCCATAGCAATGATTGCTCTTACGGTTGCCATCCTCGCAACCGGACTGAATGTTTCTTCATAGTCAATGCCATATGTTTGTGCATACCCCTTGACTAATAATCTTGCCTTGTATTTGTTCACAGAACCATCTGCATTGTGCTTTACCTTATAAACCCACTTTTAGCCAATTGCATTCTTACCTTCAGGCAAAGGTACTAACTCCCATGTAGCATTTGCTTCCAAGGCATCCATTTTTTCATCCATGGCTTTCTCCAATTTTTCTTTTCCCATGGCTTGCTCAAAAGAAGTGGGTTCTGGTTCCTATATCACTTTGACCATATATGCATAGTGAATGGCTGTAAATCCATCATATTTCAGCCTATCCACAGGATACCTAGCTCTGGTAGACCTGCGCAAAGTAGGTTCACTCCCAGGTGCTCTCAAAACATCCCTGGTCTTCCTTACTCCAGGTGTAACAATAGAAGGAGTACCCAACTCATCATCAATGCTCTGTTCTAAGCCACTGGATTCACCATCCACATAAGAGTGACCTGCATTCACATCAAACATGGGCTGATCTACCTTCTCTTTTCCTTTTCGTGAAACCTGCATACTACTATCTGTATTGTTTTGAGGAGATTCTCCTGATCTCAATCTGCCTGTCCATGGTGAAGAATATGAACCACTGCTAGAGGACACTCCAGGTCCACTAATATTTTGTGACTGCTGCTCTGAATTCTATGCAGCATTACCATTTTGTGCATCTACATTATCAATCACATTTAATGGTTTATACCATCTACTCATCTCATAGAAAACAACATCTCTGCTCACTGTAAACTTACGAGTAGAAGGGTTATAGCATCTATACCCTTTCTGCTGCAGAGAGTAACCAATAAAGATGCACTTCTCAGCTTTTGGATCCAACTTGGATCTCAACTCATCTTGCACATAACCATAGGCAATGCAACCAAAACTTTTCAAATGAGAAATATCTGGTTTCCTACCAGTATACCTCTCCTCTGGAGTCATCCCATGTATTGCTGCAGTGGGAGTCCTGTTCATTATGTAGACTACTGTAGCAACTGCCTCAGCCCAATAAAAATCTGGCAGGTCTTTTTCATTGAGCATGGCACGAGATACCTCTCCAATATGCGTATTTTTCCTTTCTGCAATTGTTGAGATATCGAGCTCCACTCGTGATACGCCAGGGTGACCGTTGTGTATTTATGTCACCGACTTGTTAGTTGCAGATGCGGTTGGTACACCGCCCCTGAATAATAGCTACATGATAGCTATCCTTATCTACTCTAGTTCGTGGCTCAGTTAGTATGCCACCTTAGTTAGTTGAGTTTGGTTTGAGACCCATATAGAGGGTTCTTCTATTTTTCTTTGTACTTGAGTTCTTTTGGCTTACACAACTAAGAAGAGGAAAACTGTTTTCAGCCTCCACCCTTGTGTGTCTTCCCCCATTGTGCAAGCAAGAAAGCTTCAAGCGAGACTCCTTCCTTCTCTCCCACAATCTTGACATGGTATCAGAGCCTTGTTCGTGGTAAGGAGCTCAAGAAAGCAAGCCAAGCTCGCGGTGTTCTGGTAAGAGGAGCAGTGTTGCTTTCATTTTCTGTTTTGGGAGCAGATCTCTGCAGGTAGCACAGCCGAAAATTGCAGGAGTGCATTGTCTCAGGTTGAGACGCCCTTCGCGGTGAAGGAAGAGGGCAGTATATGCTGTCATCACCCTGTCTACTAGAAGATGCAGTATTATGCATCTTCTAGTAGACAGGGTGATGACAAAAATGAGCATTTGTTTATGGTGCAGCACATGAATAATTCTGTGACAAGTGCAAAAGAAAGCAACGATGTATGGTATGTTGACGCAGGTGCATCAAACCACATGACATGTCATGCAGAATGGATGGAGGATGCAAGGAAAATGGAAAAACCAGGATTTGTGGAGACTGGTGATGATACTGCACATCCGATTGTGCAGATTGGAAAAATTCCTTTGTCTATGCAGGATGGGAAAAAGAAATACCCGTCCGATGTATTTCATGTCCCGAATATCACCAAGAATCTGGTTTCTGTTGGTCAAATGGTTGAACAGGGCTTGCAGGTCAGATTTAATCCTCATGGATGCTTTGTTGAGGATATGAAAAATAAAGGTCGCTTGATAGCAAAAGGAAAGAAGAAGGGCAGAATGTTTACATTGGATGCAGACATGCCTGAATTGAGTGCAGCAATGTTTGCACATGGGACCGGTGTAGTTGCAGATATTGATATCTGGCATAAACGCATTGGTCATGTTAATGTACAGCGACTTAAATCAATGCAGGCCCAAAACATTGTTGCAGGATTGCCTAAATTCAAGGTTGCAGAAATGCATAAGGTATGTGAAGCCTGTCAGTTTGGAAAACAGGCAAGGAAACCATTTCCTAGACATGTTCAAGAGAGTAAGAATCCATTGGAATTAATCCACTCTGATGTGTGGACTACTAAAGCTGCATCTCTTGGAGGCTGTCATTATTTTGTCAGTTTTATTGATGACTACAATAGAAAAGTTTGGGTGTATTTTATGAAAAAGAAAAGTGAAGTTTTTGGGCATTTCAAAACTCTTAAAGCTATGGTTGAAAAAGAAACAGGCCTGCAAGTAAAATGCCTAAGGTCAGATGGAGGGGGAGAGTACCTCTCAAATGAGTTTGCAAGGTTCCTGCAGGAGCATGGCATAAAGCAGCAATATTCATGCGGTCATACCGCACAGCAAAATGGAATTGCAGAAAGAAAAAACAGGCATATTGGAGAGGTATCTCGTGCCATGCTTAATGAAAAAGACGTGCCAGATTTTTATTGGGCTGAAGCAGTTGCTACAGCAGTCTACATAATGAACAGGACTCCCACTGCAGCAATACATGGAATGACTCCAGAGGAGAGGTATACTGGTAGGAAACCAGATATTTCTCATTTGAAAATTTTTGGTTGCATTGCCTATGTACATGTGCCAGATGAGTTGAGATCCAAGTTGGATCCAAAAGCTGAGAAGTGCATCTTTATTGGTTAATCTCTGCAGCAAAAAGGGTATAGATGCTATAACCCTTCTACTCGTAAGTTTACAGTGAGCAGAGATGTTGTTTTTGATGAGATGAGTAGCTGGTATAAACCAGTAAATGTGATTGATGATGTAGATGCACAAAATGGTAATGCTGCACAGAATTCACAGCAGCAGTCACAAAATATTAGTGGACTTGGAGCGTCCTCTAGCAGTGGTTCACATTCTTCGCCATGGACAGGCAGATTGAGATCAGGAGAATCTTCTGAAGGTAGCGCAAATAGTGGTATGCAGGTATCACGAAAAGGAAAAGAGAAGGTAGATCAGCCCATGTTTGATGTGAATGCAGGTCACTCTTATGTGGATGGTGAATCCAGTGGCTCAGAACAGAGCATTGATGATGAGTTGGGTATTCCTTCTATTGTTACACCTGGAGTAAGGAAGACCAGGGATGTTTTGAGAGCACCTGGGAGTGAACCCACTTTGCGCAGGTCTACCAGAGTTAGGTATCCTGTGGATAGGCTGAAATATGATGGATTTACAGCCATTCGCTATGCATATATAGTCAAGCTGATACAAGAACCAGAACCCACTTCTTTTGAGCAAGCCATGGGAAAAGAAAAATGGGAGAAAGCCATGGATGAAGAAATGGATGCCTTGGAAGCAAATGCTACATGGGAATTGGTACCTTTGCCTAAAGGTAAGAATGCAATTGGCTGTAAGTGGGTTTATAAGGTGAAGCACAATGCAGATGGTTCTGTGAACAGATACAAGGCAAGATTAGTGGTCAAGGGGTATGCACAAACATATGGCATTGACTATGAAGAAACATTCAGTCCGGTTGCAAGGATGGCAACCGTAAGAGCAGTCATTGCTATGGCTGCATCAAAGGGATGGTCTTTACATCAGATGGATGTAAAGAATGCCTTCTTGCATGGTGATTTGCAAGAAGAGGTCTATATGGAGCAGCCACCAGGTTATGTGCATGATGTTCATCCTGAGTTTGTTTGCAGGTTGAAGAAAGCCTTGTATGGCTTGAAGCAAGCACCTAGAGCATGGTCTGACAAGATATGACAGTATCTTGTCACTATTGGCTTTCAGATTTCCAAGGCAGATTTCTCACTTTATGTGAGAAAAACAGAGAAAGGTATTATGCTACTTGTCATTTATGTTGATGATTTGATTATGACAGGTGACAGTGATGAAGATATCCTTCATGTGAAAATGCTATTGAAGCAGAAGTTTGAGATGAAGGATTTGGGAGAGCTGCGTTATTTCTTGGGCATTGAGGTGATTAGATCACCAAGTGGGATACAGATCTTGCAGAGGCAGTATGGATTGGACATGCTGTCCAAATATGGGATGACAGGCTGTAAGCCTATTTCAGTTCCTTTGGAGCAGAATGTGAAGCTGAGCACAGATGCAGGTGAGCTTCTGGAAGACCCTACTATGTACAGACACATAGTAGGGAGCTTGATTTATATGACTATTACCAGGCCAGATTTGAGCTATGCTGTTGGATTGGTAAGTCAGTTTATGCAGGCTCCAAGGAAACCGCATTTGGATGCGGCTAGACGCATACTCAGGTATGTGAAGTCCACATTGCAGTATGGACTATTTTATGAGACTGGGGTTCAGATACAATTGCATGCATACACTGATGCTGATTGGGCTGGTAGTATTTCTGATAGACGATCTACCAGTGGATATGTGTTCTCTTTTGGGAGTGCTGCAGTCACTTGGAGCAACAAGAAACAGCCTACAGTTGCCTTGTCGAGCACAGAGGCTGAGTACAGGGGTGCAGCAATGGCTGCATGTGAGGTAGCTTGGTTGCATAAGCTACTTTATGATATGCATCAGTCTACAGATGGGCCAGTTGTCATTTATTGTGACAACATGAGTAGTATACACTTGGCAAATAACCCAGTCTATCATGCTAGAACAAAGCACATTGAGGTGCATTATCACTATGTGCAAGAGAGGGTTTTACTAGGTCTTATTGATCTAGTTTATGTCAGCACAGAGGATCGGGTAGCTGACATATTCACGAAGGCATTGGGCGCAGAGAAGCTGCGCAAGTTCAGAGACCTGCTTGGTGTGCAGGAATTGGGATTGAGCTCGAGGGGGAGTGTTGAGATATCGAGCTCCACTCGTGATACGCCAGGGTGACCGTTGTGTATTTATGTCACCGACTTGTCAGTTGCAGATGCGGTTGGTACACCGCCCCTGAATAATAGCTACATGATAGCTATCCTTATCTACTCTAGTTCGTGGCTCAGTTAGTATGCCACCTTAGTTAGTTGAGTTTGGTTTGAGACCCATATAGAGGGTTCTTCTATTTTTCTTTGTACTTGAGTTCTTTTGGCTTACACAACTAAGAAGAGAAAAACTGTTTTCAGCCTCCACCCTTGTGTGTCTTCCCCCATTGTGCAAGCAAGAAAGCTTCAAGCGAGACTCCTTTCTTCTCTCCCACAATCTTGAAAGTAATTCCATTTTGTTGTGGGGTATGACTACATGAATATTGCTGCTTTATGCCATGCTCCTGTAAGAACCTTGCAAACTCATTTGAGAGGTACTCTCCCCCTCCATCTGACCTTAGGCATTTTATTTGCATGCCTGTTTCTTTTTCAACCATAGCTTTAAGAGTTTTGAAATGCCCAAATAATTCACTTTTCTTTTTCATAAAATACACCCAAACTTTTCTGCTATAGTCATCAATAAAAGTGACAAAATAATGACAGCCTCCAAGAGATGCAGCTTTAGTAGTCCACACATCAGAGTGGATTAATTCCAATGGCTTCTCACTCTCTTGAACGTGTCTAGGAAATGGTTTCCTTGCCTGTTTTCCAAATTGGCAGGCACCTTATGCATTTTTGCAACCTTGAATTTAGGCAATCCTGCAACAATATTTTGGGCCTGCATTGATTTAAGTCGCTGTACATTAACATGACCAATTCGTTTATGCCAGATATCAATATCTGCAACTACACCGATCCCATGTGCAAACATTGCTGTACTCAATTCAGACATATCTGTATCCAACGTAAACATTCTGCCCTTCTTCTTTGCTTTTGCTATTAAGCGACCTTTATTTTTCATATCCTCAACAAAGCATCCATGAGGATTAAATCTGACCTGCAAGCCCTGCTCAACCATTTGACCAACAGAAACCAGATTCTTGGTGATATTCGGGACATGAAATACATTGGACAGGTATCTCTTTTTCCCATCCTGCATAGACAAAGGAATTTTTCCAATCTTCACAATAGGATGTGCAGTATCATCACCAGTCTCCACAAATCCTGGTTTTTCCATTTTCCTTGCATCCTCCATCCATTCTGCATGACCTGTCATGTGGTTTGATGCACCTGCGTCAACATACCATACATCGTTGCTTTCTTTTGCACTTGTCACAAAATTATTCATGTGCTGCACCATAAACAAATGCTCATTTTTGTCATCACCCTGTCTACTAGAAGATGCATAATTCCCTTGTTGCAGTTTTCCATTCATGATGTCATTCTACTTTTTATAGCAGTCTTTATCCATATGACCCATTTTACCACAGTAGTAGCATTCAACATTACTGTTTGCAATTTGGCCTCTTTGCCATCCACCACAACCTCTTTGGCTCCCCCTGCCTCTAGAGTTACCACGTCCTTCTCCATAGGACTAGTTTTCTTGAGTTTGCTGCATATTCTAATTTCTACCACGGCCTCCAAATCGGACTCCTCTACCTCTGCCTCTACCTCTTCCAGCATTTGACTAGAAGACACTTTCTTTTGAAGTTCCTCCTGAAGAAGATGCACCACCATTTCTCTGCTCCTCGGAAATTAGAAGAGCAATCAGCTCCTCAAAATCAAGAAATCTTTCGCGGATGGAAATGGATGTTCGCAACTGTGCATAATCCTTTCCTAGACCATTCAAGGTCACACAAACTAAATCATCATCTTCTACTGGCGACCCAACGGAAGCAAGTGCATCTACAATCTTCTTCACCTTCATGTGGTAGTCATTGATGCTCATACTTTCTCTTTGCACATTATGCAACTCTTGCTTGAGCTGCATTTTCCTGGCTTGCATATTTGTGCTATACATTTTTGACAAAGTATCCCATGCCTCCTTTGGCGTACTTGCATCCTGAATATGCACAATCATAGAGTTTGAAATACTGATAGACAGCCAGTACATAACTTTCATGGCTCTCTCATGCCATGCTTTGAATGCCTGCATTTGCTGTTGAATGGGAACATCAGGAAGAACTGGTTCTTCTTCATTTCCTACAACAAATTCCCAATATCCTTTTCCCATAAGGAAATTCATCATTCTAAACTTCCATGCTTGGAAGTTGTTCTTGTCAAGCTTTTCAGTGACAATCTGTGAAAGAGAATCAGACGCCATTACAGAACACTGCAAAAAATTCTGTCACTGCAAAAAACACAGCTTCACCCTCACAAGGGTAAATCTCCAAAACTGGTGAAAGTGGTATTTGACCACACAGTCACTTCCTAGTGACGATTTTGCATAAACAGGAACCAAGGATGATTTTGTAACTCCCAATGTCTCTGCACACAAGCATACAATGCAATTTCTGCGGTAACTTTTCACCGACCTGTAGAACAGTGGTCGCACAGCATAAAATAGGGCCTTTTCTTGAGTGCGTGCAGAAAACTTCTGCCTCCAAAACAAGCCCCGAGATGGCCTCAAATCAAAAAAATAGGGTCGCTCTTGCTTCACTGCGAAGGGCGTCTCAACCAGAACACCGCGAGCTTGGCTTGCTTTCTTGAGCTCCTTACCATGAACAAGGTTCTGATACCATGTCAAGATTGTGGTAGAGAAGGAAGGAGTCTCACTTGTAGCTTTCTTGCTTGCACAATGGGGAAATACACACAAAGGTGGAGGCTGAAAACAATTTTTCTCTTCTTAGTTGTGTAAGCCAGAAAGAAGTCAAGTACAAAGGAATAGAAGACCCCTATATATGGGTCTCAAACCAAACTCAACTAGCTAAGGTGGCATACTAACTGAGCCACGAACTAGAGTAGATAAGGATAGCTGTCATCTAGCTATTATTCATGGGCGGTGTACCAACCGCATCTGCTGACACGTCGGTGACATAAATGCACAATGGTCACCCTGGCATATCACGAGTGGAGCTCGATATCTCAACACTTGGAAGATTACCAGAGGCAGACTTGTGCTTACTAGAGGCGCCAAGGCTAGCAGCCTCTATCCTCTTATTGTATCTGGGTCTTCTGTAGAACATGTTTTGGCAGTGGGTTCTATCCCACATGTATCACTTTGGCATGCCCATTTGGGGCATATGTCTTTGAAGGGAATGAAAATGTTATCTAGTTTGTAGTATCTTCCACCTTTGGACTATGCATATTTTGACTCGTGTAATCATTGTCTTTATGGTAAGCGGAATAGGTCTACGCATAAGAAATCGGGTAGGCCATGCATGAATGAGCCCTTGGCTTTGGTGCATTCAGATGTTTGTGGGCCCATGCCATGTATATCTATGGGTGGCGTGAAGTACTTTGTTACCTTCATTGATGATTTTTCTAGGAAAGTGTGGGCTTATCCCATAAAGCAAAAGTCCGATGTCTTGGCAGTCTTTCAGCATTGGCTTGCTCTTGTTGAGAACCAGACTGGGTATAGGCTGAAATGCCTTAGGACTAACAATGGGGTAGAATATGTCTCACGTGCTTTTGAGCAGTTTAGTGATGATAGGGGTATTAAGCGTCAGTTGACCGCCCCTTACACCCCCGCCCAGAATGATTTGGCTGAGCGCATGAACAGGACCATTCAAGAGCATGTCCACTCTATGCTTAGCCATGCAGGCACAGAGCTTTTGGGCCGAGGCAGTTAGTACGACAATGCATGTCATAAATCGATCGCCTTCTAGTGGATTGGATTTCCAGGTTGCAGAGGAAGTTTGGGCTGGTAAGCCACCCTGTTGTGCACATCTCCATGTCTTTGGATGTGAGGCATTCTGCCATGTGCCCAAGGACAAGAGGAGTAAGTTGGATCCAAAGAGCATTAAATGCATCTTTCTTGGTTATGGTGATTCAGGAGAGATGGGCTATCGCCTATGGGATCTGTAGGCGCGGAAAATAGTACGCAGCCATGATGTAGTCTTCCATGAAGACAAGATGCACAGGCAGCCTGAGAAGGTGGTTGAGATCCATAGAGTGATCTTTCAAGAGGAGCAGTTGAAAGGTGAGAAGGATCGAAGCTTGCATGCGAGCTATGGTAGGAGATTAAGAGCAAGAAAGAGAGAGACGTCCACCTGATAGATTTCAGCCCTCTATGCATTATGTTTTGGTTACAGATGCAGGAGAGCCTTTCACTTATGATGAGGCTATGCGCAGGGGTGACAGTCACTCCTGGGAGAGGGCTATGCAGTCGGAGATCGACTCCTTGCATAAGAATGAGACTTGGGATTTTGTTGCCTTGCCTAAGGGCAAGAAGGATTTGCCATGCAAGTGGGTGTACAAGCTGAAAAATACCCCTGGACACCCCAAGCCGGCATACAATGCTAGATTGATAGCAAAGGGTTTTAAGCAGGACCATGGTGTAGACTTTGATGAGGAATTTTCTCCAGTGGTTAAGATGACCACCCTGCGCTTGGTCTTCGCTTTGGTTGCTCAGGTTGACTTAGATCTATATCAGATGGATGTCAAGACGACTTTCGCTTTACAGAACCTGGCAGGGAGCACCTAGTGTGCAAGTTGAAGAAAAGTATTTATGGATTGAAGTAGGCACCTAGGGAATGGTATCATAAGTTTGATGCCTTAATGCAATCACAGGGCTACAGCAGGAGTGCTATGGATCCGTGTCTTTACACGAAGAAAGCCCGTGATGGTTCATTGCTTATTTTGGTACTCTATGTGGATGATATGCTGATAGTAGGGAAAGCTCATGATGAGCTAGATGCTCTTAAATCTCAGCTGAAGAAGAGCTTTGAGATGAAGGATTTGGGACAAGCCTCTCACATACTTGGTATGCACATTAGACGCGACATGCATCAGGGACTCCTCTACTAGTCACAGAGAGAGTATATTCATAAAGTCCTTGAGTGCTTCTGCATGCAGGATGTAAAGCCTATTGGCTGTCCATTTCCTTCTTATGTGAAGGTATCATAGGCTGATTGTCCGCAGACAGATGAGCAGAGGGCCGAGATGGCCCAGATCCCTTATGCTTCAGCTGTGGGCAGTTTGATGCTCCAAGTACTGCCTATCATCCACAAACAGATGGTCAAACTGAAAGGGTCAATAAATGGTTAGAGGTCTATTTGAGACATTTTTGCCATGATACACAGAATGCATGGGATCATTGGATTCATCTTGCAGAGTTCTGTTAAAATAATACTCATCATATGAGTATTGGTATGTCACCATTCGAGGCATTGTATGGATACAAAGTCCAAGTACCTTGAGCATTGTTTCATGATGAAGTGAATCCTCTTGCTCAAGAAGAGTTGGAAAAGATGGAAGCCTTAATGAAGCAATGCAAATAAAACATCAGGAAGGCACAAGAGACAATGAAATTATATGCGGATGATAAGAGAAGGCATGTGGATTTTGAAGAAGGAGAATGGGTATTTTTGAAAGTACCTAAGTCTCGTTATGCTTCTCTCAAGGGCAGACATAATAAGCTTGCTCATCACTATTATGGTCCATATCAAATCACAAGAAAAGTTGGAGATCTTGCTTACCAACTTGATTTGCCTTCATCCACACGCATTCATAATGTTTTTCATGTGTCTCAACTTAAGAAGTATATTGGCCCTGACATAGAAGTTCTTGAAGAACTACCTCCTCTTGATGAAGATGGCTTAATCATCTATGAGCCCGAAAGGATTATTGGCAAGAGGGAGAAGGTTATAAGGAACCGTATTGTTATGGAATACCTTGTCAAATGGAAAGGATTGCCTATGGAAGAATCATCTTGGCAGCATGCTTCATATTTGGATCAATATCCATGGCTTCTTCAAGAAGATACTTAGTTCATTACATAGTGGACAGCTTGTTGTTATAAATTTCTATCATGAAAATAATTGACCTATCGACATCAAAATTTGATTTTGATGACATGAATGGATACATTATGAAGTAAACTTCATTTCTATACCTCATATTTGTCATTCTGGCATTTCTATCCAAAGTTATGGGTCATTTACTATCACTACCCTGTTCAGGACAGCATTCCAGATTTCCACTATTTTGAGTTTATTTTCAAGATTCTTTTCAATGAAGAGTATCTTCTTCAAAGGATAACTTCAACAAGGATATTCAACATTGGTCTCTCGTTCCTTTACATTTACCATCCACTTGTCATTTCAGTCTTCAAAAGTTTTGAGGACAAAACTTTTGGGCAGGGATGGATTGTAATAAAGCAATTTTCATGCTACTTTAATTAAGCCAATTAGTCTATTTTAGGCTAGAGTATAAAAGGCAAGAGAGTGCCAATGTAACATATCTTTTTCAATTCATTTCTTGAAACTCCACTTCTTGGAGCTAGAAGGTTTCTTCCTTCCCACCATTGCAAAGGGTGTGTACCTTGCAGCAACTATCATCATAGTATTCTCAACAAGCAGCCATGGTTTCAACATTTGTATTTCTTCTTCTCATTGAATATGAATGGCAAGCTATGGTTTGTTTCTAGCATTTCTTGGAAGCATTTCTTATTAGTTTTCTTGTATTTTCTTGGATGTGGCAAAGTATCATTTCAATGGGGGTGAATGTAGCCTGATATGGTGGGATCCACTGATTATTGGTTAAAGTTGACTCGCATCTAGTAATCAATTAGCTAAATGGGACCTACGATGTGTGGGATCCCATCCTATGGATGTACCATCATGTAGTCTTGAATATATTGCAAATCTTTGAGATGGTGATTTGTCAGTTAGTTCCTCAATAGTGGAATTGCTTTGTAGATTCCCTGGCTAATGATGCTTTTGTTGAAGATGTCTTTTTCAATTGTGGTCTACGAGAGCGTTCACAATTACCTCCCAACATTATCCATAGACTACTTTGGGGTCCTCTTTTATTGACATGCCATATTTCGGGCGGTTGATGGTTAGTTTAGGTTATGAGTCAGGTAGCTAGTGAGCATCGTCCTACTCTGTCATGGATGCATAGGATTGTGTATCGTCATATTTGTCACACACCCCTTGCCGTTTATGAAGGAGGATTAGCTAATAACATGATGCACTTAGTATAGGGCTTGTGGAGCCCTCATCCTTGGCCAGTTTTTTGGTTTAATAGGGTTATGTTAGGACCAAGGGATTGTTTCAGCAATGTGCTAATGAATGGTAGTGAAGTATATTATTTTGATAGGCCAAGAGGCCCGTTTCAGTTGAGTTCTAGTGTTTTATCTCTTAAGGCCCAGAGTGCCAATTTGTGGGTTGAGAAATGTTATATGTCTTTAGGCCAAGAGGGCCATGTGTCCATTTGGTGCAAGTGCATTTAATGGTTTTATGTTTTAGTGATTGCATTAGACATGTTGGAGGTAGTGCTCCTAGAGGAAGTCTTTGCTACACGGGAGCTTCTTATGGCCGTTCCAGGTGGTGTCATTGCCTTTTTGAGTTTTTCCCTTAAGCTAATAATGTTATGTGTGTATGTAGGGGTTATTTTCTTTTCTTTCTGGGGACAGGCAACCAAGGCATGAATTCCTAGGGTTTGGTTAGATATATCCGAGAGAGATTCTGAGAGAGGTTTGAGTAGTTGTTTACCTCCTGTCAAGACATTCTCAAGCATCAAAAGACCTATTAAAGAAGGCAGTCCTAGTGACTCTATCCTTCCTAGCTTGCTAGGCAGTTGTTCTAGGAGTCCTTGTTAGTGTGAGGTAGCTAGAGAAGCTTGCCAAAATAGAAAATAACAGAAAGTTCTAAGTATATCTAAAGATATAATTATAGAGGTGTGTAAAAAAGGGTTTTAACCCCTCACGGACAAAAGAAAAGGAAAAAATCCTAAAAGTAATTGATTATAGCCTTGTAGAGGCCTACTAGGTTCTTGGGGACAAGATAAAGACTCGGGGTCAATGCCTTGTCTTCCTTGGGGTAGCAACTAGTTAAATTAAAGTATAAGGAAGGTTGGAGTGAAAATAAAAGTAAGCGAAATAGAAAATGAAAAAGTGTCGCCTCGCAAGATCTTAGTAGGTTCTTGAATACCGAGTCAAGATGACTTGAGGCCAATGCCATGTTCTCCCTTGGGTAACTTTACGCTCAACTCCCTCCTTTTTACATACCTGAGTATCGAAACTTTAAAATATTGTCTTAAAAGAAAATTTCTGATGACCAAGTTATAGGAGTCCTTTCCTAGTAGGAGTTCCTAGTCCAATTGTCCTAAGCTAGGTGGATAGTTCAGGCCACCACTAGGACGACCTCTTTGATGGTTCTTTTAGTCAATTTGTGTTGCAACAGTTAGTTAGTGACTCGCTCTAGATTTATGTTATATTACGTTGGGCCTATCCCTTGCAGATTTTCATGCCTTGATTTTGTTAGGGGATAGGGTGAGAGCTATTCTTGTGCTTTGTTGAATATATTTTTTGTGGCAGCTTGATGCTTTCTATGGTTGTTGTTTGTGAGTGTAGGTCAGTTTGTGGATTCGATGGGCTGAGGAGTCGCCCTATTCCGTGGTCGTTAAATGAGAGCGGATTTTAAAGGATATTTTGAAGCGGAAAAGAGCCTAAGAGACTGTAAAAAACCAAAATTTCATGCAAAATGAAACGATTGCAGATCGATGACCTGGAGTTTTCCTGGATGGAGTTCAATGCTAGGAACCCAACACAAGTCTCAGTTCATCGATCGGAGTCCATTTGACCCCCCATTTAATCCCCGCAAGGTTTCACATTATGAAGCAGCTACATGATCTGGGAGTTGAAAAGTGCATCATGGTAGCCAGGTTTTTAGATTTCAATGTCACAAAGCTAGCCATTCAGACGGATTAAAATTTTGAGTACGGTTGTCCCTTCGAAAGTAAAAAAACCACTTTCTCTGCAGTGTGAAATCTCCAAGTGAACCAATTTTTCTCAAAAGCTTAAGTTTAAGCTTTAAACAAGATTTGAAATAAAATACATAACTTTTCATGAATCGTGAGAGAGGGGACATTGTTTTTGGGTGCCCCAAAATACATCATTTTTTACCATTTTTCAGTCAAGTGATCAAGGAATCCTCTCGTTGTGATTTCCACTATTTTTTTGCTCTTTATTGCCGCTGAAATCACTAGATATGATGCATTAAACAAAGAGATCCGATTTCAGTCTTTTTCTCTCCTCTTATGGAATGTTGTTATGGATCAATGTAAAAGAGAGGGGGATGGGCTAAGATGGACGTTTTTGGCCAAACGATGAAGCGAGAGTGGAGAGACATGTGAATCAAAATTGGATAGATTGTCAACGGCCATGAAAGAGCATCAGTGGGCCTCCAATATCAAAAAATGCATGTCATAATGAGTGATTTTATGAGAAAAAGGTTGATTTTACTATTTTATGATGAATTCTTATTTGAAATGGTTAGTAATGCTTGGATTTGATTTCCAATTCTCTATATGATCACTCATATTGAAAGATTTATAAACAATTAATTGTATAATATGTAATGAATGAAGTTGAGAGGACAAAGGAGAGGAGCTGAAGAGAGAGAAAGAGAGCAAGAAGAAAAGGAAAGAAGACTAGAAGAGGAGAGAGAAAGACAGAAAAGAGGGGAGAAGGGAGGAGAAAGCCATGGAAGTTGAAGATGAAGGTGAAGAGTATGTTCTTGATAATAATTGTTGCCCTAATCTAGGACTCTTATACCTTATATAATGGTCAGTGTGACTAAGTGTCTAAACCCTAGTTTGTGTGTATCCCGCTTGTTACAATCCATCCCCACCCTGAAGGTTTTTTCCTAAAAAACAAAGAGAACTGGAGGGGAGTGATGGGTGGGCTAAGGGAGGGTTGTAGAGTACTAGTTTGAGCCCTTTTACAATGAAAAATGGGTGGGTAAAGACTGGGGACAACATGTTGTTCATGACCAGCTTGCTGAGGTAAACGGGTCATAACTTTTGATAGGCTGCTCCAAATGGGGTGTGCCACATGTCGAAATAGAGCTTATTATGAGTACTTTCAGCCTATGGAGGATACACATGCCTAAGATTTGGATAAGTGCAAAATTGTTCTAAAATAGTGTGCAATCTCTAGGTAGAGGGTGGTCAAATGGGGCATAACCGGCTAGTCTTCAGTCTGTTGGGTCTCTTGAAGGTGAGGAAATTCATTGACAATGGTTGTCATGCGCCAAGAGCTTCTTTTAGGGGTAAGACTTGCTATTTGATGAGGTATTCTTTAATGGATCGAGACCTTAAGTGCTTATCTCACTGCCCAATGATTGCCTCGGGGATATACTGAGTGATCTCTTCTTCATCTCTATGGGGTGAAGTTCTTCCACATAATCCACTAAAGAGCTCATGAAGGGTTTCAACTGGCTGACATGAAACACATTGTGGATTTTGGTGGTAGTGGAAAGTTCTAATTGGTAGGCCAAGTCACCCCCTCTCTTTAGGATTTGGTCTAGGCCATAGAAGCAGTGGGCCAGCTTGTTACTGCTACCCTCTTTGAGAGCAAAGCAGCTCGACTTAGGCACTTTTAAAAAGACCAATTTCCCTTCCTAGAATTCCAAATGCCTTGTTTTCTCATCTTAGCATAGAGTCTCATGTATGTTTGGGCCTTTTGAAGGTTCACTTTACATTGCTGAAGTAAGGCTTGTCTGTAATCCAGCTCATTGAGGGTTTATCTTATCATTAAATAAGACCATGCGGAGGGAAACCTTATACCGGTGATCCGGGTTTTTTACAAACCAGATTACTACCACAAAATTTGGCCAAAACCCCTATCAAGAACTTTACCATATCACTTTGCATCTACTCTTCAAGCACTAGGTATGCTACATTGCTTCTCGATTATGATAACTCTAGCAAATGGGGGGAACAAGTTCTTAGGAGGGATGTCAATGTAAAGGGTAAAAGGGATGGTTATCTTACTGAAGATGAAAATAGATTACACCTAGGAGTTGAGTGAGTGCATAGATTTTTCAAAGGACTAGCCTCCAACTACACATGGGTTCCGCCTGCACATCATTGAGATTTGGAATCTATCACCATCATTAGAGGACACCTCACCCTAGCATACAAGTCAATATCCACATCATGGTGTCATTTGGATCTTACACAAAAGCTTACAAGCATGGACCCCTTCTATCACATGCTTATATGTATTTATATATATATGGGGGACTAAAGTCAAAGCAACTTTTGGAAGCCGTTTTTTATAATCTCAATAACTCCCAAGGAAAAGTGAATTTCAAGAAAATTCCCGCGCTACCCAATTGGTTCCGACCTGGTCTACAAAGTTGCAGAAGAAATTTTTTTCAGATTCTTCACGGATTTGAATTACGAAGGCGCAGACTGTTGGCTACATGCAATTTGCTTCTCTCTTTCACCACACCAACTTTCCATTCTATCCTTTTTGTAAATATATTATCATAATGTGCTTTGGGCACCCACCTCTTGTAATCTAGCTCCCTTTCTCTATTTTTTCTACCATCACCCTTGGCTTCTTGCATGATGACCAAGGTGGGGACTTGTCCCATCCACTATTCTCCACATTTTCAAAGATGCCATACATCATCTAGGATTATGTTAATCAAGAAGATTAGCTTAATCTAATCCCTCATGGAGGCTATATAAAGAGCCCATGGAGAATCAAAGAGGGGGACAAGGACAATGATAAGCACATGAGAGCACTCTAGAATACCCTTATGCTAGTCCATCCATTGAGGTGAGCTATGAGTGAGTTCTTTTATTATGTAGCATAATAACAAGCTTCCTCTACCTCTTCTCCTATTATCTCCCTCTCTTCTCATCTTCTCATTCCATGTAGCATAATGGCAAGCTTCCTCTACCTCTTCTCCTCTTGTCTCCCTCTCCTCTCATCTCTCTCTCCCATATTCTAATATGGTGTCTAGTACATATATTCTCTATTGTAAATTTGCATCTTGGTTCTTTTGATTCTCTTTGAGAAAAGCGATGTCCTAGCACATCCTCCCTTTGGCTAGGTGGTGCCCCTCTTTAGTTCTCTTAGTGAGGATTGGAGGTTGGATGGGTGAGAGGCAACCCATTCATCATTTCAACCCTCATTTTTGGTGTCCCCGTTGAGGACATTCTCATCCACAATTCTCTACCTCCTTATATGGGACGATACAACACATAGTGGTGCATCCTCTACAACAAGTGCTCCAAGTGGCTATTCTCCAATGCCTTCACCAACTCTTTTTGAAGCTGGTCGAAGTCCACGACTCCCATAATGGTCTCCCAAGGAAGCCCAAGAAAGAAAGTATGCCTATCGGATGACGGCACGTATGCGGGTAAAAGGTGTTCACTTTAGAAATTCCATTCTCTCACAATGAAAAAAATCATGTTGCCATCAATTGCTAGGTTCTCATAATATGGTGAGTGTTTTGTAAACAAAGTGAAGGCCCTTCCGAGAGGTCCTCATCTCCAAATCATCAAATCCCTCTCTCTCTCTCTGGCCTAATCCACATCAAAGGAGGACAACTATGCATGAACGGTGTGGAGTTTTATAGAGATGCAAAGTATGGAGACTACCTTCAACTGTTGCTAGCTCGAAGGTTGGCTGTGGTTGAAAAGGTGGCCATCACATCTTATGAAATATATATCGTCGAGGATGGACATACTAAGGCAAGAACAATCACTGGTGAGCAAATTCTCTGTATAGCAAAGTTGGTGGGTTCCAGAAAGCAACAATCTAGGAAAAATCCTTCATAATTCAAGAAAGTGCATTTTCTTGTTGAGTGTTGAAATGACTTGTTTTTTGGCTGATTTTTGTTGTTTTTGAGAGCTGAATGGTTGATTTTATGAGATGATTGATTGGTTTGGAAGTGTTTTGAGAGTGTTTTGGATGATATTGATTGTGTTTTGGAAGATCATGATGTTTATTGGTGGTTCTGTGATGTTCTGATAGGTTCTGTATACCTTCTGTTTCGCTCTGTTTTGGTCTATTTTGTTCTGATTATCTTCTATAAGGAGGGATGGAGTATTGATTGATGAAGATTGAGATCTTGTGAAAGCTTATTGAATAGTTTGTGAGAGTTTGGAATGGTTTGAGTATGAGTTATGTGGTTTTGATGACCTTCTGTAACCTTCTGTAGGTCTTCTGTAGAGCCTCTGTCTCTGTTCTGTTCTGTTCTGTACTGTAGCTGTTTTGGTACTATTCTGTGACTGTTCTGTATGCTTCTGTATGTGTTCTGGTGGATGAGAGTATAGCTTGGGAAATTTTTCTAGTCTTGGAAAGAGGTGAATACAAGTGCAAAAGAACTGAAAGAAGTGAAAGAAGTAGCTGCTGAAGACTCAAGTGAAGACTGAGTGAAGTGACAGTAGTGAGCTACGAAAGGACACTGTAGTGGTTCTGGTGACTCTTCATATCAGACATACCTCTTGGGAGGGGTATCCACGACCTAAGAGGGATTATTGAGAGTGATTTTGAGAGATTGTAGTGAGGACATGATGTATTATTGATAGAGAGAGAGAGAGAGAGAGAGTCAGAGATAGTCAATTCTATTGAAACAGAGTGATTGTATATGAGAGATTGAGAGAGAAGACTATGAAGATATTGAAGATGAATACTATGTGATGTATTTCCATTAAAAGATGGTGTATTCCTTTGCTTTCTTTGTTCTATTGATGGATTTTGTGAAGATGTTGAAGAATATGGTTGATTCTATCAAATCCGTGGGAGATCTACATGATGCTGCATGAAGATTTGTTGTGCCTGATGTTCTTTTCTTCATTGTGATCATATGAAACATGATAAACAAGCTTGTTGATGTTACAAGATAGATTTTCTTGCAAGAGAATTCCCTTTTCCTTGGTGTTCCTCTCGGGGCTCCATGTTTTTGGTGCGCAGCCAGGGAAACTTGCCATCAACAAGCACCAGAAGAGGCTAAAAATGAAGGAAATGGCATTGCCAAGAATAGAAGAATTCAATGGATGTTTGTAAAGTTCCTTCTTCCACTGAAGAGTTGGAATTTCTCATAATCAAAGCCACTTTCCACAAGAAGTTCATCCCACAATGGCGGAAACACATCACCATCATGATGCATGCTCTATGTGGTGAACAGTTTCCTCTCCCTGTTGAAGCAGCAGAAACTTGCATCTTGGTGGCAAACTGTTTGGGAATAAACTGAAGAGTAGAAACAGAGAGAATGACCATCCATGGAAGATTTGGCATTCATTGAGAAGTTTCCAGATAACATCAAGTGGGAGATTGTGAAGAAGCTTCAGGAGTCTTGGTCTGTAGAGGTTCACAAAGACAAGAAGGAAAAGAGTTGGAATTTGTTCGTGGATGCTCAACAGCAAGATACATGGGATGCTTGGTGTACTGACAATCTTTTGTTTGTTCAATTAGCAACCCACTGGAAGTTGGTAGACAGAGTGTTTTTCACAACATACACTGTTGAAACCATCAGAAGTTGGCATTACTATGATGATGGCACCACCACAATGCTCAGACATATGCATTTTGACACTTTCAGAACCGAATACCTTCCTCTGTGCAGTGGCATGAAAGCAGAATTCAGGGACATTGAAAAGAAAGAAGTAGAAGAAATGTTGGCAAGAGAGTCCTCCAGGGACTGAAGTCTTCTGTTAACCCTTTGTGGAGCACTAACAACATAGTGGAGCCAACCCCCTGATGAATGACGCAATAAAGAGGCAAGCGTTAGAACGAGTCCAGAGGTACGTGAGAAGAGAGAAAGCAAAAATCAAGGCTGAGAACGAGCTCACAGCAAAAGCCGCCTTTGACGCCCTTGCAGAACTCTTTACAGAAGCCCCAATGGCACATCAAGCCCTTCCTCCTCCTGCTGGAGGTCCACTTCCAAGCCAGATCCGTCCTGGAAATATTGATGACAGGCCAGCGAATGTAGTCCCATTGCCAGTTTTTAAGGGAGAGTACAATGAAGACCCCGATCTTCATGTAGCAGAGTTTATGGTAGCGTGCGTGGCTAACAATGCCAGAACCCCTGAGCATTGGTTAGCAATATTCCCCGCCACTTTCAAGGGCGCAGCGTTTCAGTGGTATGAGAGACAAGCAGCAGGAACTTTTGGCACATGGGACGACCTGAAGTTGGCCTTCCTCACTAAATTTAGGCGTGAAGGTTTTGAAGAGCGGATGAGGGAGGAATTTATGAACCTAAGTCAGTCTTTTAGAGAAAGAGTGGAAGCTTATGTCTCACGAATGGAATCCATCATGAAGAGATGGACTAACCATAATCTAGATGATGGCATTCAGAAGGGGGTGTTTCTCAGAGGATTACAACCAGAAGTCCGTAAGTTTGTGGAGCTGCAAAGACCAGCCACACTGCAAGCTGCAACAGAAGGTGCAAGACTGTACGATGAAGTGGAAGCTAGATTAGCGATGAATACAGGAAGAGGAGTCCTACCTCCTCTGATGCTAGGAATGATGTATCCACCAAATGCAGTCCCAGGGACAGTTCCCTACCCCTACCAACATATGCCCCCAGTATCACAGTACAGTGCACCAAATCCACATTGGCCACAATCCATGCCTCAAATGATGGTTCAACCAGAACAACAATGGTCCCAACCAATTTTCTCAATGCCAAATCAGCAGCAACAATGGAATCCTACCAACTGGAGCCAACAGCCAACAGTTCAAACAGGAGCTCTGAATCAGAACCAGAACAGAGACCCCTCTGTACCAGCCCAACCCGTTTATGCAATGATTACAGAAACTCCTCAAAACCCTCCTGCCAGTACGTCAAGAGGAGAAAGCTTGAAGGATTACTTATCCAACTTATTTGCAAACATAAAAAAGGAGTTGATGGATGTGATTACAGAACAACTACAGACGTTGAAAGTGAATACCGCTAGCATATCCAATGTTGCAGGAGCAGGAAGAGATTTGATGCGGTCAAATACTTGGTGTGGTAAGTGTCATCAAGCAGGCCATTTAGCCACTAAATGTACACGAAAACCAACTATTCCTGGGGCCTTCTGTTCCTACTGTTTGCTGAAGAACCATACAGAGGACATTTTCTCTCTGAAGGAGATGCATGATAGAAGGAAGGAAGAAGACGCAAGATTCAACTTGTTGGAATCCAAAATGACAACACAAGATAGTGGACCCAAGCCTAGAGAGTTTGGTCCTAATTTTGGACCCAAAAGATTTCCCTCTCAAAGTTACAGAGGAAGACAGTTTGGCAGTGGTCAGAGATCAGAAGTGGAATGTTATAGATGCGGAGAAAAGGGACACATCTCACCAAATTGTCCAAATCCCAGAAGGTCAGTGGATTACAAGCCCTTATGCAGTCGATGCAAAGGAGAAGGCCACACTGCAAAAGACTGTCCAAGCCCAGCCCAGTGAAAAACAGTGCTACTGATAGTCCGGCCAAGGCCCAAGAGCCTACCTCCAATTTGGTGGAATTGGAAGTTACTGCCATCACGCGTGCAAAGCAGAAGGAACCACCTATCCAGAAAGAAAATAACCCTCCATCCAGAACAGTGAAGTTCAATCTTCCACCAGAAGAACAGAACAGAACAGAGCCTAACAGTGCCATAGAGAGTCCTACAGTGCCACAGAGAGTTACAGAGACAGTTACAGAGACAGGACCAGAGATCTAGGAGACAGAAGAGGAGGAAGTGCCACAAGTGGCAGAAGAAGTTCCTGTAATTCCTCTGTTGGAAGAAAGAGGGAAAATGAAAATGGGTGTTGCCCCATTCCCTAACCGGTTAGAGAAGCCAGTGGATCCTATTAAGGAATACGATCTAGTTAGAGATCTAGATACCTTTAGACCAAACCTCACATTCCGACAATTATTGATGTTGTCTCCCAGTTGCCGGAAAAGGTTCAAAAGTATACTGACAAGAAGACGTGGTTTAAGGATTGTTCCCTCAATAGCAACAAAGTCCAACAAGGCTCCAGAACCTGTAAAAGAAGTGGATGTGGCTAATGGTTTCCTAGATCCGGTTACTCCAGAGACTGGCATGTGGATAGAAGGCTGCTTCATTTCAAATGCACTGATTGATGGAGGTTCATCAGTAAACATTATGACGGATGTTACAATGAAGGATTTAGGCCTACAAGGTGTGCAACCAACCCAATGGCTCATCAGACTGGCGGATCAGAGTAGAATCAAGCATTTGGGCATTCTCCCATATGTGAAGACTACAGTGGCTAGAAAAGATTATTGGCTAACCTATTTGGTGGTGAAGCCAAACTCTTATGGTACATCCTACCCTCTGCTACTAGGCAGACCATGGCTTTTTGAAGCCCGAGCAAGGACGGATTGGTTCAAAGGAACCTTGACTTTGGGTAGAGGACCCAACAAAGTGGTGCTGAAACTGTATGGTTCTCAAAAAGGACATGGATCCACCTCCTTGGAATTATCTTTTGACTCCCCTAATGAGGCTACGGATGGAACATCAGCAGACGAAGACGCTGTCAAATAGATCCTTCCCAAGAAAACAGTGGCACATTCCTTAATAGTGGATACTGTAAGCCGACTTCCAAAAGATGCAAAGCCATTATCAATGGGTGAATACTTCCTACCTGAACCGGGAATGACTTCTGAAATCACTTTTGATAGTGAGATAGAAGCATGGATGTACTGCTCTCCCTGTTATATGGCCATAGCAGAGATAGAGACAGAGACACGAGAGGAAACAGAGAATCTGTTCTTCTGTTACAGAGCTCCTACAGAAGCAGAAGCAGAAGCAGAAGCAGACACAGAGATAGAAGCAGAAGCAGAGACAGAGACAGAAGAGGATGGATATGATATGGACGAAGAAGGTGATGAAAGTGAGCTAGAAGAATCTATTCCACCTGAAGAGGATATATATGAAGAAGAAGTTCCAGAAGCTTCAGAAGCAGACGAGCTCATGCTATGGGACAGAATGGCAATGGTACCATTTGGTCTAGTAAATGGATCTTCTCATATGTAAAATCTTTATAAGAAATGGGTTAAGAAGAATAAGCCGTCTTTCAACAGTGGCTCATGCCGTCCTAACCCATCCTTGCCGAAGAAAGATGATGATGATGCACCGTGCCAACAAGCACCAGTCCCACCAACCCAACAGGCATCAGAGGGTCCCTGTTATGTGACGTTCCTGGATGTGTCATCAGAAGAGGAGTCTTCAAGCCAAGAGGTAATTACTCTTGAAACCAAACCCGAAACAGCTCTAATCCCATTCCAACATCTTAAGGAGCAACCTAAGTCTCCACCAAAAGAAGAAGTTGGTTCTAGTGGGACATCAGAAGAGGACACCACTCCCTTGAAGGAGTCGGATCTGTACCCAGAAGCAGTCCGCGGGACCTTCATCCGTGAAGTAGAAGGTGAAAGGCAATTAACCTTTGTGGATGCAGAAGGCACTAAACGCCATTTGAAGGTGGGTAGCAGCCTCCCAGAAGAGGAGTTGTCAACCTTGTACAACTTGTTGAAAGAAAATTTGGACGTGTTTGCATGGTCCTACAAAGACCTAAAGGGGATTGATCCCACAATATGTCAACATCATATTGACTTGGAGCCTGATGCTAAGCCAGTACGGCAACGCCAGAGGCGAATGAATCCGAATTATTCCATATTGGTGAAAGCGGAGCTGCTGAAGCTTCTGGAAGCCGAGTTCATCTATCCAGTGGCAAATAGTGAATGGATTTCACCCATCGTGGTTGTACCCAAGAAGAATGGCAAATTGCGAATATGTGTGGATTTCCGAAAGCTTAATTCCAAGACAAAGAAGGATCACTTTCCTATCCCTTTCACAGACCAACTGTTGGACACAATGGCAGGACATGAGCTTTATTCCCTTTTGGATGGATTCAGCGGATACAACCAAGTCCAAATCGCAGAAGAAGACCAATCCAAAACAACCTTCACCACAGAATGGGGGACCTATGCTTACCGAGTGATGCCATTTGGATCTGCAATGCCCCTGCTACTTTTCAGCGAGTCATCATGGCCGCATTTCAAAATCATCTGCACGACTTTATTGAGGTATATTTGGATGACTTCTGTGTCTATAGTTTGATCTGTGAACACTGGGAACACCTGGAACAATGCTTTGACCGATGCCGGGAGTATGGGATTGTCCTCAACCCCGACAAATGCATCTTTGGGGTTTCTTCTGGAGTTCTGTTGGGCCACATTGTCTCTGCACAAGGGATATCAACAGACCCTGCAAAGATTGAAAATATCGTAGCTCTGACAGCACCTACCAACCTCAAGCAGTTGAGGGGGTTCCTAGGCCATGTGGGTTACTACAGAAGGTTTATAGCCCATTTTGCGACAAAGGCAACTTCCTTGCACAAGCTTCTGAGGAAAGATGCAGAGTTTACTTGGACAGAAGAATGTGACAGAGCCTTCCACACTCTGATGCAGTGTCTGATTGAGGCACCCATTCTGCAACCTCCTGATTGGACGAAAGAGTTCCATGTACACACTGATGCATCAATTGAAGGCTTAGGTGCTGTCCTATGCCAAAAGGGCTCCTCGAAGTTGGATCAACCGATCTATTACGCAAGCCGAAAAGTCACTGATAGGGAACGGAACTATACAGTGACAGAGCTGGAGTGCTTGGCAATGGTGTTTGCCCTGGAAAAGTTTCGTCATTACCTCCTATCCACCCACTTTAAATTTTATGTGGATCATGAGGCCCTGTCGTTCTTGATGAAGAAAGTGAATGTGAAAGGATGAATGATGAGATGGCTCCTTTTATTTCAGGAGTTCGACTTTGAGGTGATTACTAAGCCTAGTCGTTCCCATGTTCTGGCTGATCATCTGTCGCGTATCCCACAAACTGCAGATGAGGAGCAGGATGATCCAAACCTCCCTGATGCTTCCCTATTCTTGGTAGAAACTGTAACTCCCTAGTATGCAGACATTGCCAATCTGCTGGCAACCCAACAGTACCCTCCTGGTATTTCTAGTCGGGAAAGGAAGAAGCTCATGCTAGAATCAGCCCCCTACACCCTGCTAGGCGGTGCACTGTACAAGAAAGGCAAAGATGAAGTGCTCAGAAGATGTGTTGCAGGAGATGAGATTGGGATTGTTCTGAAGGCTTGCCATGACGAGCCATGTGGAGGTCACTTTGCAGGAGAAGCTACAGCCAGGAAGGATCTGCTACCAGGATATTGGTGCCTACCATTCACAAGGATGCCTATGATTACTGTAAAAGATGTGATGCTTGTCAAAGAATGGGGAAACCCACCAAGACAAGTGCCATGCCATTGCAACCTATCCTTCCCTTGAAGCCGTTTGAGAAGTGGGGCATTGACTTCGTAGGTCCGATCGATCCTCCTACTAGAAGGAAACAGAACTGATACATCCTCGTATGTACGGATTATGTTACAAAGTGGTGTGAAGCTAAAGCTCTAAAGCGGGACGATGAAAACAGCGTGGCCCTGTTCATGTATGAGAATATCATCACCCGTTTTGGTAGTCCCTTAGAGCTGGTAAGTGACAGAGGTACTCATTTCCTCAACAAAGTCATGGAAGAATTAACAGAGTTGTATAAGATCCGCCATCGCAAGTCCACTCCCTATTACCCTAGAGCCAACGGCCAAGTCGAAGTCACCAATCGCATCCTCTGCTTGATTCTGACAAGAACGATTGCCGCACATTGTCGTGATTGGGACGATCGACTTATAGAGGCCCTCTGGGCGTACAGAACCTCCCATAAAGCAGCAACAAGACAGACACCCTTCCAGCTGGTGTATGGTACAGAAGTTGTTTTTCCTGTTGAATTGGAACTACCCTCTTTGAGAGTGGCTATCAAAGACCGTTTGGGGGACGATGATTCACTGCAACGCCGTCTCCTGCACTTGGAATGTTTGGACGAAATTTGTAGGATGGCTCTACAGTGCATGGAAGCCACGCAAGCTCGACGCAAGGCTTACCATGATAGCTTCATCAAGCACAAGGAGTTCAAAGAAGGTGATTTGGTCCTAGCCTATGATTCACGCTTTGGCAAGTTTCCTGGCAAGCTCCAGTAGCAGTGGATGGGCCCCTATAAGGTACTTGCCATCAACCCTAATGGTTCTGTCCAAGTGCAGACCGTTGATGCCTCTGATGATCCCTTTCTGATCAATGGATATCGCCTGAAGAAGTACTTCCCTCCTTGGGGATCTTGACAATTACGGATACTTGATCATTTCCCTTATTGGCGCGGCACTGTACTTTTTATGATGCTACTTTTGATAGCCGTTCTTCAGTCATTCCTGATGAAGTGGACGCAACCCTCTGTCCCCTCAAACTCCGCTTCCAGCCTTGATCTTTTATCCTCTATTTTCCATCAGTGACAGTGGCGAGGTTGGTTCTAACAAATGGTCTTTCTACCATTCCCTTGCTCAAATTCGAAAAAAAAATTATTATACATATCGGTCATGGGAGAAAAGAACTTAGGTCCCTGTCATGCCGACCTATTCTTCGAGAAAAGGTGGAAACACCCTCGGGAATAGGGGAAAACAAGAAAAAGAAGAAGAAAAAAAAACAAACAAACAAACAAATCTGTTATGAGAGAAAAGGAAGCAATTCCCTGTCATAGCAGGCCTTGTTCCAAGAAAAGGTGGTCAACACCCTTGGGCGGGAAGCTGGCTGTGGAAAAGGTGGTAACACCCAGCTGTCCAAAAAGTGGATTCATTAATTGATATCCCTAGGATCCAACTCCGAAGTTACCTCCCTTGGTACGCTGTGTCCTGGGTCTCTCTGCAAAGCGTCTAACTGTCCTCTAGCAGACGACATGTTCCTGTCCAATAAAACTTTCTATTTGATAGCTACCTCCCTGGGTACGCCTCTTCAACAACTGATGACGCGATCTTCATCGACAAACAATCGAGTGATGTGAGCTTTCATCCTAACCGAATGGGGAAGTGAGTATGGGTTGCCCTCTGTAACTATCAACAACGAGTGAGACAGAGGGTGGGTCGAGAGACCAGTCTTTTCCCTTCAAATCAAATGAGAGGTGAGTAGTATGAATGAAGTGTTGCACGCACGGGATGGGCCTCTCAATGCACAAAGCACAATTTGTTTCTGTGCACTGCACCATAAGGCTCCCTTGCCTTCCTTCTTGCACCGTATGCCGGCACAGGGAGGGATGCACAGTTGCACCATCAAATGCGCACAAGGCATACAACCTTTGCATAAGTGACCGAGAGGATTACATCAATGGGTTTCAAGAAAAGGCTGCCCTCCTGTATCTATCAACAGAGAGTGAGACAGAGGGTGGGTTGAGTGTGACTGGAGTTTCTTCAATCAATTACCGAGAGGTGAGATTGAGGGACGTTACGACACTTGGAGTCAGGTATGTTCCAGTTTCCCTATGCACCCACGGGATGGGTCTTTGCTGTCATCACAAGACACATCACCCTGTTCTGTACATTGCACTGTAAGGCTCCCTTGCCTTCCTCCTTGCACTTATGCCAGACGAGTTGGACGCACTAATGCACCATCAACTGTGCACCCTGGCATACTCTTTCTGCACCATTTTCCCCTTGTCGATTCCTCAATCGGGTACGAGATATGGGTTTCAATCCTTTTTCCTCGGGTGATATTAGGCATGGGGCGAGTGACTGTTCTTTCATTTCATTTGAGTGACTGCGAGTTGAGTGTAGTAGCCCTCATCATCGACGGATTTCCTGCGATTCCTTTAACCAGCTACCTCCCTGGGTGCTGCCGCGTGGTCCCTGCCATGACGGACGTGTGCCGAGAAGAGGCCTTGGTACCTCCAGAAGCCGACAACCACCCTGGACGTGCCATCGACACTCAACCTTGCTTCTTGACAAAATGGGCCAAGTTTTTCTAGCCCTCCCACTTTGGTTTCTCAGTGATGTTCATGTTTTAAGTGTGGGGACGTTAGTGAATGGTCCGTGGCGTGGTCCTAGGTCCCTGTTGCTCAGTTAACCCTATCCGTTAAGGTCTTAAGTGTGGGGACGCGTCCCTACGCGTCTATATTGCATACCCCTCTGCATATGCCTTACCCTGCTCATGCAAGTATGCCATGACTTGCTTTTACCCTACGGGGATCCCTTTCCATCTACCCGGTTATGTTCCACCCACCCTTGGGGCTGTTCCCTTACAGTTTTTCTTCATTCCCTGATCTGGAGGTCCTACTATGTGAATGCACCCTACGTTCACCAAAGTCCAAATCCAACCTTATAGCCCTGTTCCTCCCTTTGAACTGACCATTTTTCCTTTTTACCTACCCCTATTCCGGTGCACGGTTTTTGAGTTATTAATTTTCGAAGCATTTTGCGCACCTTAGCCGATTTTCCATGTGAACGTGCTTTGCTTGCTCCGGAACCATGATCTGATGTCATAGCCATGACCACCACTTTTTCCTTGACATTTTTCCTTTTTCCTCCGCATCATTCCGATACACGGTTTGTCCATTATTAATTTTCCGGTTTTTTACACCTTTTTCGTGCGTATTTTTGACATTTTTCCATGTGAACCTGCCCTCTTGGCATCGAAAATCCAATTTGATTTGACTGTCGTGTCCTCCGTGTCTTCCCCCACCTTTTTCCTTTTTGATCCCCCCTCTTTCAACTTTCGGATTTTTACTTATTACTTTTTAAATGAGTTTTCAGGCATATTTTTGGAGTTTTTCACATGTAAACCCCTTCTACTTCCACCAGAACTGCAGTTTCATGTGCCAACCATGTGCCACTCCTTCCTACGGACATTTTTCCTTCTTACTGCCTGCCATTCCGGCAAAAGGTTTGTCCGATATTACTTTCCGATCACATTTTCGGGCTTGTTTTTTGGATTTTTCCCATGTGAACGCATCTTATCTCCGTCGTAATTATGTTTTGATGTGATAGGATTGTTGGGCACATATTTCTGTACAGTTTTCCTTTTTTCTGCACCTCATTCCGATGCACGGATTTTTCGATATTAATTTTTTATTGCGTTTTTTGTTCGTTTTTTGGGTTTTTTTGTTTGTGACCGCCCTTTCCCCCTCCCGAAACCTCTGTCATATAGTTTTCTTGTTTTCCCCCTGTCGTCCTGCCCACTTTTTGTTTTTGCGCTATTTTGTTTTGACGTTCGGATTGGGAGTTATTAATTTTTCTTTATTTTTACGTGTATTCGCGCGCCCGTTTTGCGCGTGAACGCGCCCGTTTTGTGCGTGAACGCGCCCTTTTTCGATTTTACGCATCTCCACGCACCCCGGTCGTGTTCGCATGACCCGTACCATCATCTCGGTGCCATTTCAATCCCGTCACGGCAAATTTTTTTACCCCGCCCCGCGCACGTGCGCGGGACGGGGGTACGCGCCCATTTTCCCCCACCCCCTACCCTACCCTACCCTCTCCCACCCCTACCCCTTTCCTTGGGCACCCCCCACCCCCCTTGGGCCCCTGCCCACCCCCACCCCGCCCATTTTCCCCCACCCCTACCCCTGCCCATCCCTTCTTACCCCTACCCACCCCTCCCCACCCTTCTTTCTCCCCGACTCTCCCTCCCCATCCCAACCGCCTCCCATCCCCTTTCTCTCTCTTCCCTATCCCTGCGTCTTCCTCCTCCTCCCTTTCCTCCATCCTCTTATCTCCTCACCTCCCTCTCCTCCATCTTCTTCCCTTCCTTCCCTCCTCCTCTTCTTCTCCCTCTCTCCTCCTTCCTCCCCTCTCCTTCCCCTCCTTCCTCTCCCTCCAGCCAGTCGCCTCCAGCCCTCGCCAGCAGTGCCCGAGCCCCCGCCACAGTCGCCCGTCGCTGCTATTCAGCACAGCCAGCAGTGCCCAAGCCTCCTCCACAGTCCCCACGTTCGCAGAAGCCGCCGCCAGTCGTCCTCGCCGCCGACTCCATCAGCGCCGCCGCCGTCGACACCTAGCCGCCACCGCCGTTCCCCGGCCGTGCCGCCGCCCTCCTCCCCTTCCTCCTCCTCCTCTTCTTCCACCTCCTCCTTCCTCACTAACCCCTGGTTAGTTACCACTAACCTAACCTAACATTAGTTCCACTAATTAACCCTAAGTTAGGATAACTAACCTAACCTACTAACCCTGACCCTAGTTAGTTGTTACTAACCTTAGTTACCACTAACCTAACCCTAACCCTCGTTAGTTTATTTAACCTTAGTTAGGTTAGTTTATTTAACCTTAGTTAGGTTAGTTTATTTAACGTTAGTTAGGTTAGTTTGCTTAACCTTAGTTAGGTTAGTTCTAACTACCCCTAACCCTAACCTGACTAACCTAACTTGACTTGACTTGGGCAGACTACCATGCCTTACCCAGACTAACCAGACTTAACAAACTTACTTTTAACTTACTTATCTGATTAACATGATTTATATGATTTAATTAATTTGTAAATTAATTTTCCCATCAAAATAATTCAGAAAAATTTCTAAAAATTTCCTTTGCTTTTTGCCAATTTTTGGGAGTTTGTCCGCTGGAAATTACCACCCCCACAATTTCTGAAAATTAAATATTTCCTAATTTATCCCCCAAATTACCAACAAATGTAGAACATTCATTTAAAACTAGTAAAAAATTCTTTAAAAAATTCTCCTCACCCCCCTTGACCATTTTTCATTTATTTTTCATTTTAAAAAATTATCATACATGGTATCCCTATTGTTTTAAAAAAAAACCAACAAACCAACAAACAGAAATTTCCCTTACCACTCTTTATTTTATTTGCATAGACCCCATTGTGGATATTTCCTCCATATTCCTGTGTTGTTTATATTAATTTTCCTATTATTATTTTTATTCTTATTAAACAAAAAAAAAACCAACACACAAACAAACAAAACCAACAAAACACATCCACAACCCATAATAACCACACAAACAACATAACCAACCATAAACAATCACAACTTACAAAAATTAAAAAACCAACAAAAACCAACTCCACCCACCCACTAAGGTGTTGTGTTTGTTGTTCGTCAGTGATCTTTACTTTTCTTTTACTGGATTCACTTCTTTTGGGGGACTCTTCCGTGCGCATTTCTGCATTACATACACACCCCTTCCAGGTATTTATTTTATGTGTTTTATTTATTTTCATTTTCCCCTTAATCACTAATTAATTGTTAAAAGGAACTCTTTATTCACCCACAGTTTCCACGCGCATTCGCGCTCAACACACACATAATTTTTTTTAATTAAAATAAACCCGCCGTTCACTTCGCACGCGCTACGTGCGCTAAAGAGGCACTTTAATTTTTAATTAAAATGAACCAGCCGTCACATGAGCATGCGCTGGCAAAAAAGCGCTCCACATCACCTTAATTTGTAATCAATGAATTTGCATTTAGAGACTCAGTCGGGTATCGAAGTCCGGGAATCGAATTAATGCACCGCTTCATCTAATAATTTGTATTTTAATTTATAATAAGGAACCGCCGTTTTCTTGCTAAGGTTTATCACCTAATAAATATTCACCCATTCTTAATAATTTATTAAAATCAACCCTTCATTAAATTAATTCCCCCTCACTGCACTTAATTTTCCTTTTTAATGAACCGTTTCGTGGGATGGGTATGCGCAGTCCTTAGAGTTCTATCACCGATGTCGTCTTGATATGTGTCAGATATGGTATTGTTTTGGTTTACTGTCTTTGTTACGGTTAAGGGTACAGTCTGCAGTTTTTCTTTTCTTTTCTTGCCTGATACGGGGTTCAGGGTGTTTGTCTGATACATCGCATGAAGCTTTCGGTCGCATATGTCTCAAGGTCATGTCGAATTTTTTCTAGGATGTGGTTTGCTTGGGGTTAGTTAGTCGAGTCACGTTTTATTGTTTTGGTTATTCTCTTATCCTTGGTTTTTTGTCTGTTGCTTTGCAGGCATTCTCCTTGATTGTTTGTGTTTGTGGTGTGTGTGTAACCATCTGAATGGCGCCTTCTCATGCTCCTCCCCCTATCTAGTACGTCCCCTTAGTTAGTAGGGATTACTCTTCCCTACTTACTTTTCAGCCTCTCACGAAGGCGGGACTCGCTGCTTTTGTGGCTACTTCCTTTCCATTGCTTCCAGAGGATCCGTCGTTATGTGATGAGTTTCTGGCCTCTTACAGCAAGAAGACAGGACTAGTCCAGGGAATTTCTATGACTTTGACACCTCGAGGCTTAGGGAAGGCTCTGTCTCTACCCTCCAAAGGTGAACCTTTTGTGACCACTCGTCAGCTCTTCTCTAATGAAGAGATTTTGAAGCTATTGCAAAAGCAGACAAGGGAAATCCTCGATGTTAAGACGGTGATTAACTCTTCAGGAGTTTCCTTTTCTATGATCACTGATCCCGTATGGAAGATGATGTGTCAGTTTCTCCAGGACAGGTTTATGCCTGCCAAAACGCCATCCCAGTATTTGTCCAAAGAGCTTTTTACAGCTTCCAAGATGGTGTTAAAAGGAGTTGCTATTGATTGGAGCACTTACCTCCTCACTAAAATGGATCAGCATTTCGTTAAAGTCACCAGGGGTAATGTTACCAATGTCACATATGGATCATATTTGTCTGCCTTCTTGACCTATTCAGGTTTACAGAAGACTATGCCTCCACCTCCTCCATCAGATCCCGTACCTCCTCCTCCACCTTTAGATGAGTCAGAACCTATTGACATAGAGGATGATGATTCTCCGCCTCCCCTGGTCATACAGCGCAAACGCTTGAAGAGGGTAGCGGATAAAGCTCCTTCCGTACTTCCTTCAGTGTCCATCCCTGCTACCTCTCGCAGTGCCCTCCCTGGGTATCTCACTTGTAATAACCTGTTCAGAGCACATCGAGAAGGATCATTGGACATATCAGTTCCCTCCCTGCACAGTCTAGTTTCAGGAGATGCAATTCCTTTCCTCTGTAAAGATATTCAGAGTTCCATTGAGTTGTCACAGTGACAACCTATGTTCAACAGTTGTACGCGTCTTTTTATGAAGAACTCATGCAGTCTAAGGACCAGTTGCATAAGGCAACATCTGAGTTAGCTTCTGCTAAGGATACCCTAGCATATTTATTTAAGCAAATGGAAGAGCAAACCCAATTGGTTGCCACCCAAAGCGATGAGATTTCTTCTTTGAAGATCCAGTTACTAGAGGCTCAATCATAGGTTACTAGCCTTTCAGAGGAGAAGGAGAGGATGTCCAGAGAAGCACAGAAATTCCAAGCTATCTTAGATGACAAACTTTCAGCTTTACAGATTGCTACTGACACAGTGGCCAACCAAGCCTTCCAAATCCAGCAGTTGCAAGATCAACTGGCGAAGTCCCGCTCTGTTCCTCCAAGCCCTAATGTTCCATTGATTCCTTCTCTTTCACAGCAGGACTTGGCTGCTCTTCAGAGACAGGCTACTTTGTGCCCTCTATTCCAAGATAAAGTGGAAAGATTGCAGTCCAGAATGGACTTGTTATGGTCTACCTTTGAGCAGTTTCAAGAATATGTCTCACCAGACCATTCTTTCTTTGTCCACTACCACTTACAGAAGTTGGTCTTCTACATGAAGCTTTCCACGATGGATTTACCTCTCCCAGAGGATGGATGGAGTGGGGCTTGGTCTGCTGAGTTGTTGATAGAGGTCGTCAGGATGGTCTTTGAAGATTCTGTCACGCCAGATACCATGTTGATGTCATACATGTATCTACGAGGAGACTTGTTAATTCCAAATGAGGTGGATATGGCATGGTATGTGGGGGATGTGGTCTTACAGGCTGTTTTGTATGTCAAACATTTGGAGTTGCGCATAGCTGACATGTTCCAGAGTTATTCCTCCAAAGTGGCTGATTGTCATGATAATTCGTGGCATCCCATGATTGATTCGGTGGTCCTAAATCAAAGACAAAACACAGCTCCTACCTCTGCCCAGAGTACTAATCAACTGAGGATGGATCTCTTAGCCTATCTTTCAAAACATAATCCATTTGATGCTACCTTCTTTGATGCCTATCATAGACGATCTCTCTTAGGACCTTCTGTTCCTACCCTCCTCTATTACCAACAAATGGCTCACCGATATGCTATATATCTTTCCCTTTGTCAATATAATTTCACCACTATTTTACCCCTTCTTTTCCAACCTTCATCTTTCCCTCAAATTTCCATTTTTACATACTGTTCCTTTATTGATGATAGGGTATTTTCCCCTTCTCCATCCTAATCTTCTCCATCCATTAATGTACCCTCTACATTTCCTATTTATCAGTTAACACCCTTCCTTAGTGATTTCCTCCAACTTTCTGCCACTCCTTCTTTAACATTTTCTTCCTTTTATGATTTTTCCTATCCATCCCTTCATCCACTCTTCCTTATTCCATTACCCTCTCCTAACACTTCTATATCTCAACCACCTCAGTTGGTTAGTGACTGTGAAGGGTTTGATAATCAGATTTCCAGAAGACGGGGATGGAGTTCGGATGATTGCCTTACAGGACCTCAGATCAATTGGCCAGTAATTCCAGGAGAATTGACAGCTTCCAGTCAAGCTTATCAGAACTATGTTCATTTTGCTCAGCAGTATTCCCAGTTTGCAGATCCCTCAGTGAGATTAACTGCTCACTTTGCTTGGTACCTGGCGTATATGCATAGGCACTCTCATAATGATTCCAAGCCTATTCCAAAGTTGTGCATGAATGTCAATGTGAGTATTGATTCCCAGCAGCTGGAGATATTGTATTTTCATGCCCTTTGTTTGCCTAGCAGATACCTAGTCCTGTTGGAAAGGATGTGCTGTCTCCAATTTTTTCAAAATCCTCCCAAAAACTTTGTAGATGAATCCTTGTCTATGGATCGTTTCCGACAACATCAATCTTTTAAGAGGGATCATCTTCATTGATACCTTTCCAATGTATGGTGGAAGCTTTCTAATGAAAATTTTTCTTTTTGAAGGAGTCATTCAGATGGTTGTGTTGTGTATTAGTGTTTGTGTTGTGAGTTCATTTATGTAAAACGAGCGTGGTGGTTTCCTATTGGATTTCGTGTACGAGTTACATTTTGGAGATTTGTGGTGATGGGATCGTGGTTGCAGAGTTGAAGTTGATGCTGATGAATAAGAAGAAAACTCTTATATCCTTTATAAATTTGTTGTGATTTTTAGTTTGATAAGAGGTGTTAATGTATAAAGGGTTTTCCTTTCTTTATATTTTTATATCAGAAACAGGTTATAAGTTGGGGTCATGGTGGATGGATTCTTTTTGAAGAGATATTGAAGATCAAAGTTGCGCTTTTAAATGAACTTGTATTCCCTTTTTCTTGGGTCGCGAGGACGCTTTCTTATTAAGTGTGGGGATATGTTGAGTGTTGAAATGACTTGTTTTTTGGCTGATTTTTGTTGTTTTTGAGAGCTGAATGGTTGATTTTATGAGATGATTGATTGGTTTGGAAGTGTTTTGAGAGTGTTTTGGATGATATTGATTGTGTTTTGGAAGATCATGATGTTTATTGGTGGTTCTGTGATGTTCTGATAGGTTTTGATTGGTTCTGTATACCTTCTGTTTCGCTCTATTTTGGTCTGTTTTGTTCTGATTATCTTCTATAAGGAGGGATGGAGTATTGATTGATGAAGATTGAGATCTTGTGAAAGCTTATTGAATAGTTTGTGAGAGTTTGGAATGGTTTGAGTATGAGGTATGTGGTTTTGATGACCTTCTGTAACCTTCTGTAGGTCTTCTGTAGAGCCTCTGTCTCTGTTCTGTACTGTAGCTGTTATGGTATTGTTCTGTGACTGTTCTGTATGCTTCTGTATGTGTTCTGATGGATGAGAGTGTAGCTTGGGAAAGTTTTCTAGTCTTGGAAAGAGGTGAATACAAGTGCAAAAGAGCTGAAAGAAGTGAAAGAAGTAGCTGCTGAAGACTCAAGTGAAGACTGAGTGAAGTGACAATAGTGAGCTACGAAAGGACACTGTAGTGGTTCTGGTGACTCTTCATATCAGACATACCTCTTGGGAGGGGTATCCACGACCTAAGAGGGATTATTGAGAGTGATTTTGAGAGATTGTAGTGAGGACATGATGTATTATTGATAGAGAGAGAGAGAGAGAGAGTCAGAGATAGTCAATTCTATTGAAACAGAGTGATTGTATATGAGAGATTGAGAGAGAAGACTATGAAGATATTGAAGATGAATACTATGTGATGTATTTCCATTAAAAGATGGTGTATTCCTTTGCTTTCTTTGTTCTATTGATGGATTTTGTGAAGATGTTGAAGAATATGGTTGATTCTATCAAATCCGTGGGAGATCTACATGATGCTGCATGAAGATTTGTTGTGCCTGATGTTCTTTTCTTCATTGTGATCATGTGAAACATGATAAACAAGCTTGTTGATGTTACAAGATAGATTTTCTTGCAAGAGAATTCCCTTTTCCTTGGTGTTCCTCTCGGGGCTCCATTTCTCTACTCCCTTAAGTAGTCTCCACTCATGAATAATAATAATGGCCCGAATTTCTACACCTTCCACTCTGTACAAAACATCCGAGTAAATGTATGCATCAGTAGGAAGATGTTCCTCCAGCGGCGTCTTGTCATATACTTTGGGACTGAAAGATCAAGGGAGATTCTTGTATCACTAGAACCTATAATCTTCCCAATGCTAGACTACAATGTATCCTTCAATGTACATGTCTTTATCTTATTATAATAGTTTCTCATGAATCACCACGAGTTGTATGGACCTATCCGTCCACTTGCTATGCAAACTGTGCATATTGTAGCTAGCACAAAGCTTAGATTCCAAGGAATTATTAGAAGCATACTGGGGCCTAGACGTCTTGTTGAAATCAATGCATTTGTGAACCCATTCATCATTCCCCTCATAAAATACAACTTAAGTCTAGACATGTTCATCTTTGTGCTCTACTAAGGCAACATGGCATTTCCAAGCTTTTTTGGGCACAAAGGAGAGAAAGCTCTAGACTTTTTGGATGACTTAGAGATGGCATTCCTAGTCACAGGCCGGGATGATGAAGCAACCAAAGTACGGGCCTTATCTTTAGTTCTAAAGGGTGATGCTCACGTGTGGTATCAAGCTCTCCCAGAGGCTACAAGGGGTAATTGGGAGGATCTCAAGACTGCATTCATGCACAAGTATCAAGATACAGAGCCACCTGCAGATATTTGGAAATAGCTCTTAGATCTTTGCCAAACCTTACTAGGGGAGTACCAAGCCTATGAAGGCATGTTTATAAAATTGTGGGATAAATGGACAACCTACTTAGCCGAGGGAGAAAGAGTACCCCATTTTCTTAAGAAAGATTGTTTTCTAGCCGGACTCCACCCTCTACTAAGGGAGAAGGTCAAAGGAAAGTTTCCCATATCCTATGAAGAATCAGTCACTTATGCCAGGGAGAAAGATAGAAAATTGAAGTATCAAGCCTAGTTGAAGAGGAGGGCTGAGCCCATGCAGGTTTTACCAACCATGCCAAGGCCTAGAGAAATAGCAGAGGCCCCACCTGAACCGGAGATGCCATAGAAAGAGCTCCTACAACGCATTACTAATCAACTTGAAAGCCTTTTGTTAAATTTGGTGCAAGGAGTACGGCCCCCTCCCCTCATAAATGAAGGCAATCGAGGTCCAAGGAGACAAGAAAGAGAGTATGTCTGCTATAATTGTGGGGAGACTGGCCATGGTATGTACTTTTGCCCTCATCCGAGGCGTTTTCCAGGAAATGGGTGGTTCCAACCAAGAAGGAGGGGACAACAAGTGACACCACCTAGGGAGAGGCTTGTTCCACTGAATCCAGGGCCTCCACTGCCGGTTCAAGTTCTCCATCATCCTCGACGACTTACAGAGGTGCCGCCCTTGCCTATCCAGCCGCCAGAGAATCACGATGTCATGATAATTAGTTTAGATGAGAGTGATGTCAAAGGGAAGGCCAAAATAGTAGAGGTTCAAGCAATGCCGGTGAAGAAAGCTCGTAGAATTGAGAGAATGGAGTCTACACCACCAAAGGAGGTTGAAAATATGGAAGAGGAGGCAGAGTCTTCAAAGGCTGCAAAGACACACAGTAGTAAAAAGAGGAGGGCTCGCTCACGCCGAAACATAAGCCAGATGTGCATATTGTAGCTAGCACAAAGCTTAGATTCAAAGGCATTATTAGAAGCATACTGGGGCCACAATTACTACATCTATCTCCAACAGTGTGGTGACAATGGTCAAAGATGGTAAGCATTAGATGTCAAGATTGTGGGAGAGAAGAAAGGAGTCTCACTTGTAGCTTTCTTGCTTGCACAATGGGGGAATACACACGAAAGTGGAGGTTGAAAATAATTTTTCTCTTCTTAGTTGTGTAAGCAAAAAAGAAGTCAAGTACAAAGAAATAAAAGAACCCTATATATGGGTCTCAAACCAAACTCAACTAACTAAGGTGGCATACAAACTGAGCCACGAACTAGAGTAGATAAGGATAGCTGTCATCTAGCTATTATTCATGGGCGGTGTACCAACCGCATCTGCAACTAACACGTCGGTGATATAAATGCACAACGGTCACCCTGGCATATCACGAGTGGAGCTCGATATCTCAACACTCCCCCTCGAGCTCAATCCCAATTCCTGCACACCAAGCAGGTATCTCAACTTGCGCAGCTTCTCTGCGCCCAATGCCTTCATGAATACGTCAGCTACCTGATCCTTTGTGCTGACATAAACTAGATCAATAAGACCTAGTAAAACCCTCTCTCGCACATAGTGATAATGCACCTCAATGTGCTTTGTTCTAGCATGATAGACTGGGTTATTTGCCAAGTGTATACTACTCATGTTGTCATAATAAATGACAACTGGCCCATCTGTAGGCTGATGCATATCATAAAGTAGCTTATGCAACCAAGCTACCTCACATGCAACCATTGCTGCGCCCCTGTACTCAGCCTCTGTGCTGGATAAGGCAACTGTAGGTTGCTTCTTGCTGCTTCAAGTGACTGCAACACTCCCAAAGGAGAACACATATCCACTGGTAGATTGTCTTTCAGAAATTCTACCAGCCCAATCAGCATCAGTGTATCCATGCAGCTGTATCTGAACCCAGTCTCATAAAATAGTCCATACTGCAATGTGGACTTCACATACCTGACTATGCATCTAGCCGCATCCAAATGCGGTTTCCTTGGAGCCTGCATAAATTGACTTACCAATCCAACAACATAGCTCAAATCTGGCCTGGTAATGGTCATATAAATCAAGCTTCCTACTATGTGTCTGTACATAGTAGGGTCTTCCAGAAGCTCACCTGCATCTGCGCTCAGCTTCACATTCTGCTCCAAAGGAACTGAAATAGGCTTACAGCTTGTCATCCCATATTTGGAGAGCATGTCCAATCCATACTGCCTCTGCAAGAGCTGTATCCCACTTGGTGATCTAATCACCTCAATGCCCAAGAAATAACGCAGCTCTCCCAAATCCTTCATCTCAAACTTATGCTTCAATAGCATTTTCACATGAAGGATATCTTCATCACTGTCACCTGTCATAATCAAATCATCAACATAAATGACAAGTAGTATAATACATTTCTTTGTTTTTCTCACATAAAGTGAGAAATCTACCTTGGAAATCTGAAAGCCAATAGTGACAATATACTTTCCTATCTTGTCAGACCATGCTCTAGGCACTTTCTTCAAGCCATACAAGGCTTTCTTCAACCTGCAAACAAACTCAGGATTAACAGCACGCACATAACCTGGTGGCTACTCCATATAGACCTCTTCTTGCAAATCAACATGCAAGAAGGCATTCTTTACATCCATCTGATGTAAAGACCATCCCTTTGATGCAGCCATAGCAATGACTGCTCTTACGGTTGCCATCCTTGCAACTGGACTGAATGTTTCTTCATAGTCAATGCCATATGTTTGTGCATACCCCTTGACTACTAATCTTGCCTTGTATTTGTTCGCAGAACCATCTGCATTGTGCTTTACCTTATAAACCCACTTACAGCCAATTGTATTCTTACCTTTAGGCAAAGGTACTAACTCCCATGTAGCATTTTGCTTTCAAGGCATCCATTTCTTCATCCATGGCTTTCTCCCATTTTTCTTTTCCCATGGCTTTCTCAAAAGAAGTGGGTTTTGGTTTCTCTATCACTTTGACCATATATGCATAGTGAATGGCTGTAAATCCATCATATTTCAGCCTATCCACAGGATACCTAGCTTTGGTAGACCTGCGTAAAGTAGGTTCACTCTCAGGTGCTCTCAAAACATCCCTGGTCTTCCCTAGTCTAGGTGTAACAATAGAAGGAATACCCAACTCATCATCATTGCTCTTTTTTGAGCCACTGGATTCACCATCCACATAAGAGTGACCTGCATTCACATCAAACATGGGATGATCTACCTTCTCCTTTCCTTTTCGTGAAACCTGCATACCACTATCTGCATTGTTTTGAGGAGATTCTCCTGATCTCAATCTGCCTATCCATGGCGAAGAATATGGACCACTACTAGAGGAGACTCCAGGTCCACTAATATTTTGTGACTGCTGCTGTGAATTCTTTGCAGCATTACCATTTTGTGCATCTACATCATCAATCACATTTACTGGTTTATATCAGTAACTCATCTCATCAAAAACAACATCTCTGCTCACTGTAAACTTACGAGTAGAAGGGTTATAGCATCTATACCCTTTCTGCTGTTGCAGAGAGTAACCAATAAAGATGCACTTCTTAGCTTTTGGATCCAACATGGATCTCAACTCATCTGGCATATGAACATAGGCAATGCAATAAAAAATTTTCGAATGAGAAATATCTGGTTTCCTACCAGTATACCTCTCCTCTGGATTCATCCCATGTATTGCTGCAGTGGGAGTCTTGTTCATTATGTAGACTGTTGTAGCAATTGCATCAGCCCAATAAAAATCTGGCAGGTCTTTTTCATTAAGCATGGCACGAGATACCTCTCCAATATGCCTGTTTTTCCTTTCTGCAATTCCATTTTGTTATGGGGTATGACTACATGAATATTGCTGCTTTATGCCATGCTCATGCAAGAACCTTGCAAACTCATTTGAGAGGTACTCTCCCCCTCCATCTGACCTTAGGCATTTTATTTGCAGGCCTGTTTCTTTTTCAACCATAGCTTTAAGAGTTTTGAAATGCCCAAATAATTCACTTTTCTTTTTCATAAAATACACCCAAACTTTTCTGCTATAGTCATCAATAAAAGTGACAAAATAATGATAGCCTCCAAGAGATGCAGCTTTAGTAGTCCACACATCAGAGTGGATTAATTCCAATGGCTTCTCACTCTCTTGAACATGTCTAGGAAATGGTTTCCTTGCCTGTTTTCCAAATTGGCAGGCTTAACATACCTTATGCATTTTTGCAACCTTGAATTTAGGCAATCCTACAACAATATTTTGGGCCTGCATTGATTTAAGTCGATGTACATTTACATGACCAATGCGTTTATGCCAGTTATCAATATCTGCAACTACACCGGTCCCATGTGCAAACATTGCTACACTCAATTCAGACGTTTGTGCATCCAACATAAACATTCTGCTCTTCTTCTTTCCTTTTGCTATCAAGCGACCTTTATTTTTCATATCCTCAACAAAGCATCCATGAGGATTAAATCTGACCTACAAGCCCTGCTTAACCATTTGACCAACAGAAACCAGATTCTTGGTGATATTCGGGACATGAAATTCATCGGACAGGTATTTCTTTTTCCCATCCTGCATAGACAAAGGAAATTTTCCAATCTGCACAATAGGATGTGTAGTATCATCACCAGTCTCCACAAATCCTGGTTTTTCCATTTTCCTTGCATCCTCCATCCATTCTGCATGACCTGTTATGTGGTTTGATGCACCTGAGTTAACATACAAGACATCGTTGCTTTCTTCTGCACTTGTCACAGAATTATTCATGTGCTGCACCATAAACAAATGCTCATTTTTGTCATCACCCTGTCTACTAGAAGATGCATAATTCCCTTGTTGCAATTTTCCATTCATGATTTCATTCTGCTTTTTATAGCAGTCTTTAGCCATATGACCCATTTTACCACAGTAGTAGCATTCAACATTACTGTTTGCATTTTGGTCTCTTTGCCATCCACCACGACCTCTTTGACTCCCCTTGCCTCTAGAGTTACCACGTCCTCCTCCATAGGACTGGTTTTCTTGAGTTTGCTGCATATTCTAATTTCTACCACGGCCTCCAAATCGGCCTCCTCTACCTCTGCCTCTACCTCTTCTAGCATTTGAGTAGAAGACAGATTCTTTTGAAGTTCCTCCTAAAGAAGATGCACCACCATTTCTCTTCTCCTCAAAAATTAGAAGAGCAATCAACTCCTCAAAATTAGGAAATCTTTCACAGATGGAAATGGATGTTCGGAACTGTGTATAATCGTTTCCTAGACCATTCAAGGTCACAGAAACTAAATCATCATCTTCCGCTGGTGACCCAATGGAAGTAAGTGCATCTACAATCTTCTTCACCTTCATGTGGTAGTCATTGATGCTCATACTTTCTCTTTGCACATAATGCAACTCTTGCTTGAGCTGCATTTTCCTGGCTTGCGTATTTGTGCTATACATTTTTGACAAAGTATCCCATGCCTCCTTTGGCGTACTTGCATCCTGAATATGCACAATCATAGAGTCTGAAATACTGATAGGCAGCCAGTACATAACTTTCCTGGCTCTCTCATGCCATGCTTTGAATGCCTGCATTTGCTGTTGACTGGGAACATCAGGAAGAACTGGTTCTTCTTCATTTCCTGCAACAAATTTCCAATATTCTTTTCCCATAAGGAAATTCGTCATTCTAAAATTCCATGCTTGGAAGTTGTTCTTCTCAAGCTTTTCAGTGACAATCTGTGAAAGAGAATCAGATGCCATTACAGAACACTGCAAATAATTCTGTCACTGCAGAAAACACAGCTTCACCCTCACAAGGGCAAATCTGCAAGACTGGCGAAAGTGGTATTTGACCACACAGTCACTTCCTAGTGACGATTTTGCATAAACAGGAACCAAGGATGATTTTGTAACTCCCAATGTCTCTGCACACAAGCATACAATGCAATTTCTGCGGTAATTTTTCATCGACCTGTAGAACAGTGGTCGCACAGCATAAAACAAGGCCTTTTCTTGAGTGCGTGCAGAAAACTTCCGCCTCCAAAACAAGCCCCGAAATGGCCTCAAATAAAAAAAATAGGGTCACTCTTGCTTCATTGTGAAGGGCGTCTCAACCAGAACACCGCAATCTTGGCTTGCTTTCTTGAGCTCCTTACCACGAACAAGGCTCTGATACCATGTCAAGATTGTGGGAGAGAAGGAAGGAGTCACACTTGTAGCTTTCTTGCTTTCACAATGGGGGAATACACACGAAAGTGGAGGTTGAAAACTATTTTTCTCTTCTTAGTTGTGTAAGCAAAAAATAAGTAAAGTACAAAGAAATAGAAGAACCCTATATATGGGTCTCAAACCAAACTCAACTAACTAAGGTGGCATACTAACTGAGCCACGAACTAGAGTAGATAAGGATAGTTGTCATCTAGCTATTATTCATGGGCGGTGTACCAACCGCATCTGCAGCTGACACGTCGGTGACATAAATGCACAACGATCACCCTGGCATATCACGAGTGGAGCTCGATATCTCAACATTAGATCCATGAAGAATATACATATGAATGCAATCCAGACTAGAAAGATGAAAGATATTGTGCCTCTAGTGGAAGCCGAAATCAATGGGGCAAAGAGTGTCAAAGACATATGTGGATGGAGGTGCAGAGATTTGTGTCATGACGGAAAAGCTGATGCATCATTTGGGATTAGAGGTAAATGAAACTACTAAATTTGGGGCCAAAATGGCTAACAATGTAGTAGTAAATTGTTTGGGAATTATAAAGAAATTCAAGGTAAAGGTGTATGGAGTGCAATTGGAGCTTGACATGTATGTGATACCAGTGAAGGGGGACAGCTATCTGCTTCATTCTCCGGTGACCATGGCTAATGGGAATGAAAGCCAGACAAGATTGGGAGACAAGGGCTTTAGAGCTAAGGCCACAAAAGGGGCTGCAGAAAAAATGGAAGAGTACTATCTACAACATGAAGGAGGGCCAACAGGAGGATCTTGTGTTAGAGACCACCACTAATGAATGGAGTTCCAGCGAGGGTTGGTTATCTCTGACAGAGAGAGAGTCTTCTAATGAGGAGGAAGAAAGCTCTCTAGAAGTGATGGGGATTACATTGAAAGGGCCTTCTAGTAGTGAAATTCTGTAGCACCTTCCAAAGGTCGAGAAGGAGGGGTTAGAAAAAATATTGGCTAAGGATCTATCAGTTGAGGAGAAGGCAGCGTACATGGAAGTGGTGATAAAATACTCTGCACTTTTTATTTCTAATTATGAACACATCACAGGTGTGACAACAGTACAACATCACATTAATCTAAAAGAGGGAGCAAGGCTAGTGGTGCAGTGACTACGACGGTTGGGAGTAATTCAACAAAACTCTCTACTCACACTGAGGTGCAACGACTTTTGAAGGTTGGCTTCATCTATCCAATAGGGGACTTAGAGTGGGTTTCACTTGTGGTGGTGATACCCAAGAAGAATGGAAAATGTAGGATTTGTGTGGATTACAAGCCACTAAATGCTGGAACAAAGAGATATCACTTTCCTCTTCCCTTTCAGGATGAAATACTCAATGAGGTGGCAGGGCATGAGAGATACATTGTTTGTGATGGGTATTCAGGTTATTTCCAAATCCAAATAGCTGAGGAGGATCAACAGAAGACCACCTTCATTACATCTTGGGGTTGTTTTGCTTACAAAGTAATGCCATTTAGATTAACAAATTCCCCAGCTACCTTCCAACGATTCATGAATTATGTCTTTCAGCCATATTTTGGAAAATCCATCAGGGTCTTTATTGATGATTTTTGTATTTATAGTTCTAAGGCTCTACATCTAGGGAAGGTGGATGAAGCTTTCAACTACCTCGCACAAATGGGGGGGCAGTTAAACCATGAGAAGTGTCGCATTGGTGAAAGCAGTGTAACTTTCTTAGGGCATGTCGTAAGTGAGAGGGGCATTGAAGCAGATCCAAACAAAGTTAAGGCCCTATTGGCAGTGCCATCACCATCTTCTATGAAGCAACTAACCTCTTTCATTCAAAAGGTGCGATATATGGGACGGTTGATTTATCTCCTCTCCCAATTAGTATTTCCACTGCAATAATTAACCCACTCTACGGAGCTTCCGTGGAGTGATGAAAGCGAAAGGTGCTTTCACAAGGTGAAGAAGGCTCTTAGCACCCTTCCTATAATTTTACAGCCTTGCTAGGATCAAGAGTTTCTTGTCAACCCAAGTTTTGGGGAAGATGCTCTAGGGGCAGCACTAATACAAAAGGATGCTAAAACTGTTAGAAATCAAGCTCATCGTCAGTGTGTCTTCATCTATGACCGACATCTATGACAGCTAGTGTGCATAGTTGTCTACATGTGACTACATTAAATAAGTCGGGTTAGTAGTCAGTCAGTGACCTGACTAGAGTTAGTCAGTCTAGTCTACATTTACACTAGGTCACTTTATCTTGTAGTGTGTGTGTGTGCTTTTCAGTATAGTGTGTGGAAATGAAGGTATGAGTTTGAGAGCCTGAAGGCTCATGGATATGGAGTCTTTCCCTTTCTCTCTCTCTACTCTTTTTGAACATGGTATCAGAGCTTCATCCATGAGGCTGTGGGAGAATGGGCATGACAACTTGCAAATGAAATTATAGTCAAAGGAAGGAATTAGCGTGGACTGTCTTTTGAAAATCATGGATTGCCTCTTGCAAATCAGCAACCTGTGTCTGAAAATCGTGGACTGTCTCCTGAAAAATAGCAACCTGTATCTGAAAATATGCGCCTGCTGATCTGAATGGACATCAACTTGTATCTGAAAATCTGCGCCTACTGATCTGAATGGACAGCAACCTGTATCTGAAAATCTGCGCCTGCTGATCTGAGTGGATAGCAACCTGTCAATCTTCAATGGGGCACCTGGACAAGGTTCATAGAGCATGTATGCTCACTAATGAAGGTATTTGAAGTGTGCAAGAAGTAAATGCTTGTGTGGGAGCTCTATTATGAGTTGGAGTGACAGACACAGACCTGTAATCATTTCTGAACTGTTGCAAACATGAATGGACAGCATGCATTCAGTCATTACTAACACACAGGAGCCTTGTACTACACTCAGAAGGCATCTTTGGAAGAATGTGTCAAAGCATGTATACATTGGATCAAATGTCTTGAAGCTGAGATCTCTTGCTCAGAATACTCAGATCTGAAAATCAATGACAGGCTGAAAACTGTCATACACAGTCAATGACAGAATACTTAGATCTGAAAATCAATGACAGGCTGAAAACTGTCATACACAGTTAATGACAAGTACTGTGCAACACTGAAGCAATACAGGTCATCTTGGGGGTTCCATCATCTATATGAACTAACCTATACATGCTGAATGCATGGAGAATTGAAGCAAGCAATGAGCATAATTGAAAACTGAATTTTGAAGATGAAATAAATGTAGTTACACTGTCCTGGTTAATTACAAACAGCTCATGAGGTCTATGCCATTGGTCAATGAAGACAGGTTATCCATGCCTACTCAGATGCTCATGTATTGAACTTGCCACTACAAAGTAAATGTATGACATAGTCAAAAGACATTTTGGAGCTGCTTGGAGCTTGGTATGCTGAATTCTGGTTGACTACAACCTGAAACTGAATTTGTTGACACACTCAATTTTGGACTTGAAATTGTTGCTAGTTACTCACAGTTTACAGTTTTCAGACTGCATGTATGTACCCTGGCAGTGAGGTTACATAAGCTTAAGCTGAAGCAAACACATAGCTTATGTATTGACAGTTATATCTACAGTTGAGACAACTTGTTTATGGGTCGTTTTGGGGTGTCAGTGGGCTGAAATACCCTGGTTTTTTTCTGCAATTTAGTGCAGAAAACTGTCATAAACAGTTACGGGCTGAGCTTAGTCAGTCATACTTATTGTACTGCAAGGAGTCAGGCACTTAATAGACAGTCTATTGCATCATGGATAATGCACATGGGACTGAAAATATCACTCAGATAGTTGGATAATAAGAACTTTACATTATGGAAATTCAGAATGAAAAACTTTCTGGTTGGCAGAGGTTATTGGGATTCATGTACAGGAGATGAAGTTGCTCCTGAGTTGCCTGCACACAATCTAACAAATGAATAGAAAAGAGCCTATAGGCTATGGAATGAAAGAGCATGCAAGGTGCTGCATTGGTTTTCCTTATGTATATCTGATGCTATGGTAATTCAAATCACTGGATGTGAGACTCCGAAGGATGCTTGGGACATACTGATGAAAAATTATGGAACCATGACACATGCAAGAAAGATCCAGTTGAAACAGCAGTTCAACAACATGTCTAGGAATGGCAAGAGCATCCAGACGTATACCACGGAGATTAAGACCATAGCTGATCAACTTGCTACTATTGGCTCAAGTGTATCAGAAGATGATATGATTGCTGTTGCTTTGAATGGCTTAGGCAAAGAGTAAAAAGCTTTTGACACTTCCATTTCTATCAGAGAAGAGCCCCCTAGCTGGGAAGAGCTAGTTGCTTTGTTGCTGCATGAGGAAGTCAAACTTGGTTTGAATACAGGTTCTAGTGCATCTCAGAGTAGAGACACTGTGTTGTACTCTAGCCAGCATGGCAGAGGATCTAGAGGTCGTGGTTCATTTTGAGGTCATGGTGACACTCGTAATACTTATGGACAACAGCAGTAGCAGAGTAATTGGCATGGTGCAAATACACAAGGCCAGCGTGGATCTGGTGGGTTTAGAGGCAGGGGGAGATCACCCGAGGTAGAGGTGGTGGTTCTGGTTCATGGCAGTCGTCTGATCACTCCAACAAGGATAAGGACTGTCATTATTGTGGTCGGTATGGGCATATTGCAAAGGATTGTTACAAGAAGCAAGGAGATATGAAGGCAAAGGGCAGACAGCATGGGCACTATGCATCTTCCAGTGGTGCTCATGATGAGTCAGTTGTTGATAGACTGTTTGCTATGCAGCATGTATCTAAAAATGCATCAAGACATGATAGAGATGACAGATGGTACATTGACTCTGGAGTGTCAAACCACATGACCCCGCATGGAGAGTGGTTTGATGAGATGGTTGCAGGTACACATGGTCATGTATGTACTGGGGATGATACCCAACATGACATAAAGCATAAAGGGATTGTTCCATTGATGATGCCTGATGGCAAGAAGAAAGGCCTCCATGATGTTTTACATGTACCGACCATAACAAAGAATTTGTTGTCTGTGGGTCAAATGGCAGAACATAATCTGCAAGTGAGGTTTAACAAGGATGGATGTTTCATTGAGGAGTATGGAAATGGCTGCAAGCTAATTGCCAAGGGCAAAAGGGATGGCAAGATGTTTACTTTCGAAGCGACCATTCCTGAACTTAAAGCAGCTATGTTTGCTCATGATGAGAGTGCCATCAGAGATGTAGAGATCTAGCACAAGAGAATCGGACATGTCAATGTACAAAAGCTGAAATCTATGCAGTAGAAAGAAGTAGTACTTGGATTACCTAAATTCAAGTATAATGATTTTGGTCATGTATGTCCTGCATGTCAGTTTGGGAAGCAGGCACGGTTTCCTTTCATAAGACATGTAAAAAACAGCACTAGGCCTTTACAGTTGGTACACTCTAATGTCTGGGGTCCTTCACATAATGCTTCCTTTGGTGGTGCACGATATTATGTCTCATTTATTGATGATTTTAGTAGGTACACTTGGCTTTATATCTTGAAACATAAGGATGATGTGTTTGATGCATTCAAAGACTTCAAGAAACATGCTGAAAATGAATTGGGCTGTTACATATCATGTTTGAGATCAGATGGAGGAGGTGAATATGTCTCAAACTACTTTGACAGGTATCTTGCTAAACATGGGATCAGAAGATAGCTCACATGCAGTTATACACCGCAGCAAAACGGTGTTGCAGAGAGGAAAAATGGGGTTTTGATGGAGTCAGCTAGAGCTATGCTGAATGAAAAATGTCTGCCAAATGGTTATTGGGCTAAAGTAGTGGTGACTGCTGTATATGTGCTGAATCGAACCCCTACAGCAGGGATTCATGAGGTCACTCTGTATGAACGGCTGTATGATCATAAACCTGATATTTCACACTTGAAGGTATTTGGTAGCATTGCATATGTGCATATACCGGATGAGAAGAGGAAGAAATTGGATCCTAAGGTAGTGAAGAGTGTGTTTTTGGGATATGCACACAAACGGAAAGCTTATAAGTGTTATGTACCTTCTACGCATGAGACACTCATAAGCAGAGATGTGGTATTTGATGAGTTAGCATCTTGGTATGGGAATCCTGTTGCAGTGCCTACTGATGGCTCACCCAATATGAGTCATGCTGAAAATACTCCTGCAGAGAGTACTTTCATGACTGGTCAGATAGGTGATGTATCATCTACAATGAGTCCTTGGACAGGACGATTACGGAGTCGCACTACTGCATCCACTAACACGGATATGTCAGTGAGGGGGAGAAAAGATAAGGGAAAATAAAAGGTTTTTGAAGATGTAACAGGTCCACTCACTACAGGTTATGATTCATCTAGCAATGATAGCTTAGACAGTTAATTGGGGATTCTATCTGTTATGATGCCAGGTGCTAGACAGAGCCGTTATGTGCCGCCTCATGAGAGGCAAGCTCACAGTGAGCCACAGCTCAGGAGATCAGAGAGGGTCAGACGACCTGTTGACAGGTATACTTACACTGGATATTCAGCCCGTCATTATGCTTATATGACGAAAGTAACAGGTTTTAGAGAACCAAGTAAGTTTGATGAGGCAGTTTTAGATGAGAATTGGCGTGCTGCTATGGATGAGGAATATTTAGCTTTGGCTGAAAATTGTACATGGGATTTGGTACAGTTGCCTGAGGGCAAAACACCTATTGGATGCAAGTGGGTGTATAAGGTAAAATGTAAATCAGATGGATCATTGGAAAGATGTAAGGCCAGGCTGGTTGCAAAAGGGTATGCGCGGCAGTATGGTCTTGATTATGAGGAGACTTTTAGTCCTGTAGCAAAGATGGCTACAGTTAGAACTGTGATTGCTTTGGCAGCAGCTAGAGGCTGGAAACTATGGCAGATGGATGTAAAGAATGCATTTCTCAATGGAGAATTACATGAAGAGGTTTACATGGAATAGCTTGAAGGCTATGTACATCCAGAATTTCCAGCACATGTATGTCGACTGAAAAAGGCATTATATGGGTTGAAACAGGTACCCAAAGCATGGAATGCTCGCATCAGCAGTTATTTATAGCAACATGGTTTCCGATTGGGAGATGCTGATCATAGTCTGTTTGTGAAAAAGACAGATAATGGCTATGTTTTCCTAGTTGTCTATGTTGATGACTTAATCATTACAGGAGATGATGAAAATGGGATTGCAAAAATAAAGACATGTTTACATGCTGAGTTTAAGGTCAAGGATCTTGGAGAGTTGAAATATTTTTTGGGGATTGAGGTTGTCTCTACACCTCGAGGCATATGGCTGCTACAGAAGCAGTATGCTCATGACATGTTACAAAAATATGGTATGGCTGATTGCAAGCCTATGGATACGCCTTTGGAGCAGAATGTCACTATGTACAGACAGATGGTAGGCAGCTTGATCTATCTCACAATCACTAGACCTGACTTGAGTTATGCTGTGGGGCTGATCAGTCAGTTCATGCAGAAGCCTCGCAAACCACACTTGGACGCAGTCAGAAGAATTCTGAGATATGTAAAGGGCACCACAGATCATGGGATATTTTATGCATATGGGAAAACCATTGACTTGATAGGGTACACTGATGGTGACTAGGCTGGTTGCACATATGACAGGAGGTCAACCAGTGGCTATGCATTTGGATTGGGTAGTAGATGATCAGTTGGCAGAGTAAGAAACAGCCTACAGTTGCATTTTCCAGTATGGAAGTAGAGTATCGTAGTGTGGCCTTAGTGGCCTGTGAAGCTAAGTGGTTACAGAAGTTACTGAATGACTTGGGAGTACACTTGGACATCAAAGTCAAGCTGTACTGTGACAATTTGAGCAGTGTTATGTTAGCAAGAAATCCTGTTTATCATGCAAGATCAAAACACATTGAGGTTCACTACCATTTCATCAGGGAAATGGTTTTAGCATATTAGATTGACTTGGAGTATGTGAAGACTGAAGACTAGGTAGCAGACATCTTTACCAAATCACTTGGTAAAGATAAGTTCATTCACTTTAGACAGCTACTTGGAGTGATGCAGATGATTTGAGTTTTGTTTTTGAGCTTGAGGGGGAGTGTTAGAAATCAAGCTCACCGTCAGTGTGTCTTCATTTATGACCGACATCTATGACAGCTAGTGTGTACAGCTGTCTATATGTGACTACATTAAATAAGTCAGGTTAGTAGTCAGTCAGTGACCTGACTAGAGTTAGTCAGTCTAGTCTACATTTACACTAGGTCACTTTATCTTGGTGTGTGTGTGTGTGTGCTTTTCAGTATAGTGTGTGGAAATGAAGGAAGGAGTTTGAGAGCCTGAAGGCTCATGGATATGGAGTCTTTCCCTTTCTCACTCTCTACTCTTTTTGAACAAAAACTGGCCTAATGAGATCGGTTTACTTTTCTACCAGAGTAATGACAACATCAGAACGAGGGTACAAGATGGTGGAGGTGATGGTTTTGTCACTAATGTTTGCTGTAATAAAGTTTCGTTCTTATCTTCTCCCTAGGCCGTTCACAGTGATCACGACAGAAGAGCATTTTCCCTATGCCTTACAGCACATGGATGTTTCAGCCAGAATTGCTAAGTGGGTGATACAACTCCAAGAGTTTGACTACACCTTCAAGGTGGAGGATTCTACTCGAGCTTGCCTAGCTAATTTGTTGACCCATAGATCCCATCAAAAGAAGGAAAAAGAGAAGGGAAAGGTAAAAGAGGAGACACCTCCTCTTGAGGAGCTGCCCATGGGTGGAGAATGCCCATGCCCTCTACTTTGATGGGGCCTACAAGCGTATTAAAGATAAAGCGGCAGCAGGAATAGTGGTGTTCAGTCCCGAAGGTGACAAACTTTATGGAGAAGGTATCAGCTTGGAGGATGACCATTCTAACAATGAGGCAGAATATAAAGCCTTGCTTTTAGGTTTGAGGTGGTGTCTCTCACATGGTGTCACTCGACTTAATGTTTTTGGGGATTCTATGCTAATTGTTAAGAAAATGAAAGGAAATTGGGCTTGTAAAAATGATAACTTAGCAGTGAAAATGAGAGAAGCTAAAAATCTCATTGGAAAGCTACAGAAAGCCCAAATCTATTTTGTGCCAAGGTGCACAAATGGTGACACAGATGCTCTAGGAGCTGAAAATTTGAAAGAGGTAATGGTGGGCATCATTGCACTAAAGCTTTCCTTGTTTCAGGGCAAGTTTCAACTACAAGATGTGCTTTAATTTCTTGAGCATGGTGAGGCACCTACACATATGAGTAAGAGTGAGAAAAGGTGGCTGGCTCCTAAGGCCACTAAATACCGCTTGATAAATAATGTGTTGTATTGCAAAGGAAAGGATGTTGTGCTTAGAAGGGTGCCAACAACAAATGAGATTATGGATGTGATTAAGAGCAGCCTTGAGGGGGTTTGTGGCAGATATTTTGCTCAAGAAATAACCAGCACGAAGATTCTCCATGCCGGTTTTGTGTGGCCTAGTCTACATCGAGATGTGCAACATTGGTGCCACACTTGTGACAATTGCCAAAAGGCTGGACCAAGGAAGCTAGTGTATGAGGAACAAAATCCCATAACTACATATGGCCCATTTGAGAAATCGGGGATTGATACAATAGGGCCACTCCCACGAACTCAATCTGGCAAGGAATACATCATAATGGGTGTGGACTACACGACGAGGTGGGCAAAGGCTTCAGCAACTAGTAGAATCACAGTCCAAGAAGTGGGAAATTTTTGTGTTTGAAAATATTTGTTGCAGGTTTGGCACACCTTTGGAAATTATCTCTTATCGAGGTCCTGGTTTTAGGGCAAATATAGTGGGGGAGCTAATGGAAAGGCTAAAAATCAAGCACAGGCACTCTACTCCCTACTATCAACAGTGTAATGGTTTGGTCGAAAAAGTGAATGGGTTGATTTGTAAGATAATTACCAAGCAAGTACACATGCACCCCAAGCACTGGGATAAAAAATTGAGTGCAGCTCTTTGGGCCTACAGTACTTCATTCAGAACCTCACTTGGCTATACTCCATTTCACCTTGTCTATGGCCAAGAGGCTTTGCTTCTTATAGAGGTGGAACCGGCTAGTTTGCGTGCTTTAGTAGCCAATCAAGAGAAGAATCAAGATAGGAAGTTAGAGGAAAGGATCTTGGATCTAGAGAGGTTGGAGTTAGACAGAGAAGCAACAATCCAACACTATTCCATGCATGTTGAAGAGAGGAGGAAGACATTTAATAAGAAGCTAGCTAGCAAACACATAAGGAAAGGATCACTTGTGCTACGCTATGATAACCACTTTGATAATATAAAGGATGCTAAACTTGTGTTCAAGTGGGAAGAGCCATTCATGGTCATAAGGAGATATCCAAACGGTAGATATAAGCTAGGTGACATGTCAAAATTGTGGGAGAGAAGGAAGGAGTCTCACTTGTAGCTTTCTCACTTACACAATGGGGGAATACATACAAAGGTGGAGGTTGAAAATAGTTTTCCTCTTCTTAGTTGTGTAAGCCAAAAAAAACTCTCATACAGAGAAATAGAAGAACCCTATATATGGGTCTCAAACCAAACTCAACTAACTAAGGTGGCATACAAACTGAGCCACAAACTAGAGTAGATAAGGATAGCTGTCATCTAGCCATTATTCATGGGCGGTGTACTAACCGCATCTGCAGCTAACAAGTCGGTGACATAAATGCACAACAGTCACCCTGGCGTATCACGAGTGGAGCTCGATATCTCAACACTCCCCCTTGAGCTCAATCCCAATTCCTACACACCAAGCAGGTCTCTGAACTTGCGCAGCTTCTTTGCCCCCAATGCCTTCGTGAATATGTCAGCTACCTGATCCTCTGTGCTGACATAAACTAGATCAATAAGACCTAGTAAAACCCTCTCTCGCACATAGTGATAATGCACCTCAATATGCTTTGTTCTAGCATGATAGACTAGGTTATTTGCCAAGTGTATACTACTCATGTTGTCACAATAAATGACAACTGGCCCATCTGTAGACTGATGCATATCATAAAGTAGCTTATGCAACCAAGCTACCTCACATGCAGCCATTGCTGCACCCCTGTACTCAGCCTCTGTGCTCGACAAGGCAACTGTAGGCTGTTTCTTGCTGCTCCAAGTGACTGCAGCACTCCCAAAAGAGAACACATATCCACTGGTAGATCATCTATCAGAAATACTACCAGCCCAATCAACATCAGTGTATCCATGCAACTGTATCTGAACCCTAGTCTCATAAAATAGTCCATACTCGAATGTGGACTTCACATACCTGAGTATGCGTCTAGCCGCATCCAAATGTGGTTTCCTTGGAGCCTGCATAAACTAACTTACCAATCCACCAGCATAGCTCAAATCTGGCCTAGTAATAGTCTTATAAATCAAACTTCCTACTATGCGTCTATACATAGTAGGGTCTTCAAGAAGCTCATCTGCATCTGCCCTTAGCTTCACATTCTTCTCCAAAGGAACTGAAATAGGCTTACAACCTGTCATCCCATATTTGGAGAGCATGTCCAATCCATACTGCCTCTGCAAGAGCTGTATCCCACTTGGTGATCTAATCACCTCAATGCCCAAGAAATAACGCAGCTCTCCCAAATCCTTCATCTCAAACTTCTGCTTCAATAGCATTTTCACATGAAGGATATCTTCATCACTGTCACTTGTCATAATCAAATCATCAACATAAATGACAAGTAGCATAATACATTTCTCTGTTTTTCTCACATAAAGTGAGAAATCTGCCTTGGAAATCTGAAATCCAATAGTGACAAGATACTGTCCTATCTTGTCAAACCATGCTCTAAGTGCTTGCTTCAAGCCATACAAGGCATTCTTCAACCTGCAAAAAAACTCACGATGAACAGCATGCACATAACCTGGTGGCTGCTCCATATAGACCTCTTCTTGCAAATCACCATGCAAGAAGGCATTATTTACATCCATCTGATGTAAAGACCATCCCTTTGATGCAGCCATAGCAATGACTGCTTTTACGATTGCCATCCTTGCAACCAGACTGAATGTTTCTTCATAATCAATGCCATATGTTTGCGCATACCCCTTGACTACTAATCTTGCCTTGTATTTGTTCACAGAACCATTTGCATTGTGCTTCACCTTATAAACCCACTTACAACCAATTTCATTCTTATCTTTAGACAAGGGTACCAATTCCCATGTAGCATTTTCTTCCAAGGCATCCATTTCTTCATCCATGGCTTTCTTCCATTTTTCTTTTCCCATGGCTTGCTCAAAAGAAGTGGGTTCTGGTTCCTGTATCACTTTGACTATATAAGCATAGTGAATGGCTGTAAATCCATCATATTTCAGCCTATCCATAGGATACCTAGCTCTGGTAGACCTGCGCAAAGTAGGCTCACTTCCTGGTGCTCTCAAAAAATCCCTGGTCTTTCTTACTCCAGGTGTAACAACAGAAGGAATACCCAACTCATCATCAATGCTCTGTTCTGAGCCACTGGATTCACCATCCACATAAGAGTGACCTGCATTCACATCAAACATGTACTGATCTACCTTATCTTTCCCTTTTCGTGATACCTGCATACCACTATCTGCATTGCTTTAAGGAGATTCTCCTAATCTCAATCTGCCTGTCCATGGCAAAGAATGTGAACCACTGCTAGAGGACACTCCAGATCTACTAATATCTTGTGACTGCTGCTGTGAATTTTGTGCAGCATTACCATTTTGTGCATCTACATTATGAATCACATTTACTGGTTTATACCAGCTATTCATCTCATAAAAAACAACGTCTCTACTTACTATAAACTTACAAGTAGAAGGGTTATAGCATCTATACCCTTTTTGCTACAGAGAGTAACCAATAAAGATGCACTTCTCAGCTTTTGGATCCAACTTGGATCTCAACTCATCTGGCACATGAACATAAGCAATGCAACAAAAAATTTTCAAATGAGAAATATTTGTTTTCCTACCAGTATACCTCTCCTCTGGAGTCATGCCATGTACTGCTGCAGTGGGAGTCCTGTTCATTATGTAGATTGCTGTAGCAACTGCCTCAGCCCAGTAAAAATATGGCATGTCTTTTTCATTGAGCATGGCATGAGATACCTCTCCAATATGCCTGTTTTTTCTTTCTGCAATTCCATTTTGCTATGGGGTATGACTACATGAATATTGCTACTTTATGCCATGCTCCTGCAAGAACCTTGCAAACTCATTTGAGAGGTACTCTCCCCCTCCATCTGACCTTAGCATTTTATTTGCAAGCCTGTTTCTTTTTCAACCATAGCTTTAAGAGTTTTGAAATGCCCAAAAACTTCACTTTTCTTTTTCATAAAATACACCCAAACTTTTCTGCTATAGTCATCAATAAAAGTGACATAATAATGACAGCCTCCAATAGATGCAGCTTTAGTAGTCCACACATCAGAGTGGATGAATTCCAATGGCTTCTTACTCTCTTGAACATGTCTAGGAAATGGTTTCCTTACCTGTTTTCCAAATTGACAGACTTCACATATCTTATGCATTTCTGCAACCTTGAATTTAGGCAATCCTGCAACAATATTTTGGGCTTGCATTGATTTAAGTCACTGTACATTAACATGACCAATGTGTTTATGCCAGATATCAATATCTGCAACTACACCAGTCCCATGTGCAAACATTGCTACACTCAATTCAGGCATGTATGCATCCAACGTAAACATTCTACCTTTATTCTTTCCTTTTGCTATCAAGCGACCTTTATTTTTCATATCCTCAACAAAGCATACATGAGGATTAAATCTGACCTGCAAGCCCTGCTCAACCATTTGACCAATAGAAACCAAGTTTTTGGTGATATTCGGGACATGAAATACATCCGACAGGTATTTCTTTTTCCCATCCTGCATAGACAAAGGATTTTTTCCAATCTGCACAATAGAATGTGCAGTATCATCACCAGTCTCCACAAATCATGGTTTTTCCATTTTCCTTACATCCTGGATCCATTCTGTATGATCTGTCATGTGGTTTAATGCACGTGAGTCAACATACCACACTCCGTTGCTTTCTTCTGCACTTGTTACAGAATTGTTCATGTGCTGCACCATAAACAAATGCTCATTTTTGTCATCACCCTGTCTACTAGAAGATGCATAATTCCCTTGTTGCAATTTTCCATTCATGATGTCATTCTGCTTTTTATAACAGTCTTTAGCCATATGACCCATTTTACCACAGTAGTAGCATTCAACGTTGCTGTTTGTATTTTGGCCTCTTTGCCATCCACCACGACCTCTTTGGCTCCCCCTGCCTCTAGAGTTACCATGTCCTCCTCCATAGGACTGCTTTCTTGAGTTTGATGCATATTCTGATTTCTACCACAGCCTCCAGATTGGCCTGCTCTACCTCTGCCTCTACCTCTTCCAGTATTTGAGTAGAAGACAACTTCTTTTGAAGTTCCTCCTGAAGAAGATGCACCACCATTTCTCTTCTCCTAAAAAATTAGAAGAGCAATCAACTCCTCAAAATCAAGAAATCTTTCACCGACGGAAATGGATGTTCGAAACTATGCATAATCCTTTCCTAGACCATTTAAGGTCACATAAACTAAATCATCATCTTCCACTGGTGACCCTATGGAAGCAAGTGCATCTGCAATCTTCTTCACCTTCATATGGTAGTCATTGATGCTCACACTTTCTCTTTACACATTGTGCAACTCTTGCTTGAGCTGCATTTTCTTGGCTTGCGTATTTGTGCTATATATTTTTGACAAAGTATCCCATGCCTCCTTTGGCGTACTTGCATCGTGAATATGCACAATCATAGAGTCTGAAATACTGATAGACAGCCAGTACATAACTTTTCTGGCTCTCTCATGCCATCCTTTAAATGCCTGCATTTGCTGTTGATTGGGAACATCAAGAAGAACTGGTTCTTCTTCATTTCCTGCAACGAATTCCCAATATCCTTTTCCCATAAGGAAATTCATCATTCTAACTTCCATGCTTGGAAGTTATTCTTGTCAAGCTTTTCAGTGACAATCTGTGAAAGAGAATCAGACATCATTACAGAGCACTGCAAAGAATTCTGTCACTACAAAAAACATAGCTTCAGCCTCACAAGGGCAAATATGCAAAACTGATGAAAGTGGTATTTGATCACACAGTCATGTTCCTAGTGACGATTTTGAATCAACATACAACAAGGATGATTTTGTAACTCCCAATGTCTCTGCACATAGGCATATGATGCAATTTCTACAGTAGCTTTTCACCGACCTATAGAACAGTGGTCGCACAACAAAAAACAAGGCCTTTTTCTGAGTGCGTGTGAAAACTTCGCCTCCAAAACAGGCCTCAAAATGGCCTCGAATCAAAAAAATACGGCAACCAAGGGCTAAAGCCTTCTCCCGCAGCATATAGTGCCCTCTTACTATACCGCGAAGAGTATCTCAATCTGAGACAATGCACTCTTGCAATTTCTGGCTATGCTACCTGCAGAGACTTGCTCCCAAACTCGAAAAATGAAAGCAACACTGGTCCTTTTACCAAAACACCGCGAACTTGGTTTGCTTTCTTGAGCTCCTTACCACAAACCAGGCTCTGATACCATGTCAAGATTGTGGGAGAGAAGGAAGGAGTCTCACTTGTAGCTTTCTTACTTACACAATGGGGGAATACATACAAAGGTGGAGGCTGAAAATAGTTTTCCTCTTCTTAGTTGTGTAAGCCAAAAAAAACTCTCGTATAGAGAAATAGAAGAACCCTATATATGGGTCTCAAACCAAACTCAACTAACTAAGGTAGCATACTAACTGAGCCACGAACTAGAGTAGATAAGGATAGCTGTCATCTAGCTATTATTCATGGGCAGTGTACCAACCGCATCTGCAGCTAACAAGTCGGTGACATAAATGCACAATGGTGGTATATCACGAGTGGAGCTCGATATCTCAACATGACATGGATGGGAAGGTTCACAAGAAAAGGGTAAGTGGATGGCGACTGAAGCCTTATTTTCAAAGAAATATGAAGACCTTGGAGCAGTCATTCAATGAAGAGCCACCAATGAGGGGGTGCAATCCTCCTTACTCTATTGGACCATCATTAGCAAGCTAGAGGCATGAATGCCTCTAGTTTAAGGGGAGGACTAATGATCCGGGTTTTTTACAAAAGCGAATTACTACCACAAAATTTGGCCAAAACCCCTATCAAGAGCTTTACCATATCACTTTGGGTTTACTCTTCAAGCACTAGATATGCTACATTGCTTATCGATTATGATAACTCTAGCAAATGGGGGGAACAAGTTCTTAGGAGGGATGTCAATGTAAAGGGTAAAAGGGATGGTTATCTTAGTGAAGATGAAAATGGATTACACCTAGGAGTTGAGTGAGTGCATAGATTTTTCAAAGGACTAGCCTCCAACTACACATGGGTTCCGCCTGCACATCACTGAGATTTGGAGTCTATCACCATCATTAGAGGACACCTCACCCTAGCACACAAGTCAATATCCACATCATGGTGTCATTTGGATCTTACACAAAAGCTTACAAGCATGGACTCCTTCTGTCACATGTTTATATGTATTTATATATATATGGGGGACTAAAGTCAAAGCAGCTTTTGGAAGCCATTTTTTATAATTTCAATAACTCCCAAGAAAAAGCAAATTTCAAGAAAATTCTTGCATTTCCCAATTGGTTTTGGACCTGGTCTACAAAGTTACAGAAGAAACTTTTTCCAGATTCTTTACAGATTTGAAGTTACGAAGGTGCAGACTTCTGGCTACATGCAATTTGCTTCTCTCTTTCACCACACCAACTTTCCATTCTATCCTTCTTGTAAATATATTATAATAATGTGCTTTGGGCACCCATCTCTTGTAATCTAGCTCCCTTTCTCTATTTTTTCTACCACCACCCTTGGCTTCTTGCATGATGACCAAGGTGGGGACTTGTCCCATCCACTATTCTCCACATTTTCAAAGATGCCATACATCATCTAGGATTATGTTAATCAAGAAGATTAGCTTAATCTAATCCCTCATGGAGGCTATATCAAGAGCCCATGGAGAATCGGAGAGAGGGAGAAGGACAATGGCAAGCACATGAGAGCACATATCCTCATGCTAGTCCATCTCTTTGAGGTGAGCTATGAGTGAGTTCTTTTATTATGTAGCATAATGGCAAGCTTCCTCTACCTCTTCTCCTATTATCTTCCTCTCTTCTCATCTTCTCATTCCATGTAGCATAATGGCAAGCTTCCTCCACCTCTTCTCCTCTTGTCTCCCTCTCCTCTCATCTCTCGACAGAGATCGCATTGCATATAGAGCATATATGGCATCTCAGGAGATGGCTCGAGCGGGGGATACCACATCATGGTATGCACAGACTAGAGCTTGGTTTGACATACATGGGCTGGACATTGATAGACTCCCACCTCTTCTATATGATACTCAGGCTCCCACTTACACTCTCTCTCTCTCTGAGAGGAACAGAGTCATCAGACAGGAGATATGGCATATTTATATACAGAGGATATGGGTCAGCCCTGCACAGCCACTGCCATCGAAGATGGCACATTATTATACACAGTTCTTGAGGATATCAGAGCAGGGATTCATAGAGATTCCGAGATATATGCAGATCTATATGCCACATTGATTGAGAGTTCTTATTGGATAGCTCAGGGTATCATCACATCAGCTTATCATTGAGAGTGACAGAGCCAGTGGCATCCTACGGGAGGAGAGGATATGCCCCCTTTGCAGATCAAAGATGGAGAGTGAGGAGCATTTTGTTCTCAGATGCCCGGCATACTCAGAGTTGAGATCTAGATACACATTGAGCAGCTCACTTCAGGGATGTATGACTGATATGGATCAGAGATCATTTGGCCGTTTTCTGGGAGAGGCATGGCACATCAGAGAGTAGAGTACACAACGGGTCCTAGTCAGAGAGGGGCCCACCCAGACGACTATTACACAGTTCTTTCAGACAGACAGAGTGAGAGCTACTGTACCAGCCTCCAGCCAGACCTTCGGGCTCACACTACAGCAGGCTGAGGACCAGCATACCTGACACCGCACGAGGATCCGTGGGTTTCAGATCCCACAGCCACACCGATAGGAGATCCGGAGGATTCTTGATCTACATCGACAGCAGATTGAGATCCGAGGACACTCGACACATTGGATCTCAGATCTCCAGTTTACTCTTTCTCCACCGCCGATGTACCACATCCTACATCCAGGAGGGATCACCTGCTATTAGCGACTTCGACGACTGCTACTACATCCCAGGATAGTATATCTCCCTGTATCTGTTACATATACACATCGCACCACTTTATCACAGCCGATAGTTGTTCCCCTATCACAACCGACATTTGTTCCCCTTTTGTAGCCATTATCTGGAGTACCAGAGCTACATACGCACATACACATACACGACACTTATCACACTCACAGCATCGTATTTTCAGTTTCCAGTTTTTAGCTTTTCTTTCAGCACTTTTTATTTTGGATAGCTGGACCTCATCAGTTGTATCACAGTTTGTCTCATAGGCCAGTTTTGGTCTTTAGAAGACATTAATATAACTTTCTTTCTTTCCTTTCTCTCATATTCTAATATGGTGTCTAGTACATATATTCGCTCTTGTAAATTTGTGTCTTGGTTCTTTTGATTCTCTTTGAGAAAAGGGATGTCCTAGCCCATCCTCCCTTTGGCTAGGTGGTGCCCCTCTTTAGTTCTCTTAGTGATGATTGGAGGTTGGATGGGTGAGAGGCAATCCATTCATCATTTCAGTCCTCATTTTTTGTGCCCCCGCCGCTGAGGACTGTTGAGTGTTGAAATGACTTGTTTTTTGGCTGATTTTTGTTGTTTTTTGAGAGCTGAATGGTTGATTTTATGAGATGATTGATTGATTTGGAAGTGGTTTGAGAGTGTTTTGGATGATAATGATTGTGTTTTGGAAGATCATGATGTTTGTTGGTGGTTCTGTGATGTTCTGATAGGTTCTGAATGGTTCTGTTTTGTTCTGTTTTGCTCTGTTTTGGTCTGTTTTGTTCTGATTGTCTTCTGTAAGGAGGGATGGAGTATTGATTGATGAAGATTGAGATCTTGTGAAAGTTTATTGAATGGTTTGTGAAATTTTGGAATGGTTTGAGAATGAGTTATGTGGTTTTGATGACCTTCTGTAACCTTTTGTAGGTCTTCTGTAGAGCTTCTGTTCTGTACTGTAGCTGTTCTGGTACTGTTCTGTAGACTGTTCTGTATGCTTCTGTATGTGTTCTGATGGATGAGAGTGTGGCTTGGGAAAGTTTTCTAGCCTTTGAAAGATTTGAATACAAGTACAAAAGAGCTGAAAGAAGTGGAAGAAGTAGTTGCTGAAGACTCAAGTAAAGACTGGAGTGAAGTGACAGTAGTGAGCTATGAAAGGACACTGTAGTGGCTCTGGTGACTCTTCATATCAGCATACCTCTTGGGAGGGGTATCCACGACCTAAGAAGGATTATTGAGAGTGAATTTTGAGAGATTCTAGTGAGGATATGATGTATTATTGATGGAGGGAGAGAGAGAGAGTCAGAGATAGCCAATTCTACTGAAACAGAGTGATTGTATATGAGAGATTGAGAGAGAAGACTATGAAGATATTGAAGATCAATACTATGTGATGTATTTCCATTCAAAGATGGTGTATTCCTTTGCTTTCTTTGTTCTATTGATGGATTTTGTGAAGATGTTGAAGAATATGGTTGATTCTATCAAAACCGTGGGAGATCTACATGATGCTGCATGAAGATTTGTTGTGCCTAGTGTTCTTTTCTTCATTGTGATCATATGAAAAATGATAAACAAGCTTGTTGATGTTACAAGATAGATTTTCTTGCAAGAAAATTCCCTTTTCCTTGGTGTTCCTCTTGGGGCTCCATGTTTTTGGTGCGCAGCCGAGGAAACTTGCCATCAACAAGCACCAGAAGAGACTGAAAATGAAGGAAATGACATTGCCAAGAAGAGAAGAATTCAATGGATGTTTGTAAAGTTTCTTCTTCCAATGAAGAGTTGGAATTTCTCATAATCAAAGCCACTTTCCACAAGAAGTTCATCCCACAATGGCAGAAACACATCACCATCATGATGCATGCTCTATGTGGTGGACAGTTTCCTCTTCCTATTGAAGCAGCAGAAACTTGCATCTTGGTGGCAAACTGTTTGGGAACAAACTGAAGAGCAGAAACAGAGAGAATGACCATCCATGGAAGATTTGGCATTCATTGAAAAGTTTCCAGACAACATCAAGTGGGAGATTGTGAAGAAGCTTCAGGAGTCTTGGTCTGTAGAGGTTCACAGGGACAAGAAGGAAAAAAGTTGGAATTTGTTCGTGGACGCTCAACAGCAAGATACATGGGATGCTTGGTGTACTGATAATATTTTGTTTGTTCAATTAGCAACCCACTCGAAGTTGGTAGACAGAGTGTTTTTCACAACCTACACTGTTGAAACCATCAGAAGCTGGCATTACTATGATGATGGCACCACCACAATGCTCAGACGTATGCATTTTGACACCTTCAGAACCGAATACCTTCCCCTGTGTAGTGGCATGAAAGCAGAATTCAGGGACGTTGAAAAGAAAGAAGTAGAAGAAATGTTGGCAAGAGAGTCCTCCAGAGACTGAAGCCTTCTGTTAACCCTCTGTGGAGCACTAACAATATAGTGGAGCCACACCCCTGATGAATGACGCAATAAAGAGGCAAGCATTAGAACGAGTCCAGAGGTACGTGAGAAGAGAGAAAGCAAGAATCAGGGCTGAGAACGAGCTAGTAGCAGAAGCCGCTTTTGACGCCCTTGTGGAACTCTTTACAGAAGTCCCAATGGCACATCAAGCCCTTCCTCTTGCTGGAGGTCCACTTCCAAGCCAGATCCGTCCTGGAAATATTGATGACAGACCAGCGAATTTAGTCCCATTGCCAGTTTTTAAGGGAGAGTACAATGAAGACCCCGATCTTCATGTAGCAGAGTTTATGGTAGCATGTGTGGCTAACAATGCCACAACCCCTGAGCATTGGTTGGCAATATTCCCCGCCACTTTCAAGGGCGCGGTGTTTCAGTGGTATGAGAGACAAGCAGCAGGAACTTTTGGCACATGGGACGACCTGAAGTTGGCCTTCCTCACTAAATTCAGGCGTGAAGGTTTTGAAGAGCGGATGCAAGATGAATTTATGAACCTAAGTCAGTCTTTTGGAGAAAGAGTAGAAGCCTATGTCTCACGAATGGAATCCATCCTGAAGAGATGGACTAACCATAATCTAGATGATGGCATTCAGAAGGGGGTGTTTCTCAGAGGATTACAACCAGAAGTCCGTAAGTTTGTGGAGCTGCAAAGACCAGCCACCCTGCAAGCTGCAACAGAAGGTGCAAGACTATACGATGAAGTGGAAGCTAGATTAGCGATGAATACAGGAAGAGGAGTCCTACCTCCTCTGATGCCAGGAATGATGTATCCACCGAATGCAGTTCCTGGGACTGTCCCCTACCCTTACCAACAGATGCCCCCGGTATCACAGTACAGTGCACCAAATCCATAGTGGCCACAATCCATGCCTCAAATGATGGTTCAACCATAACAACAATGGTCCCAACCAATTTTCTCAATGCCAAATCAGCAGCAACAGTGGAACCCTACCAACTGGAGCCAACAGCCAATAGTTCAAACAGGAGCTCTAAATCAGAACCAGAACAAAGACCCCTCTGTACCAGCCCAACCCGTTTATGCAGTGATTACAGAAACTCCTCAAAACCCTCCTGCCAGTACGTCAGGAGGAGAAAGCTTGAAGGATTATTTATCCAACTCAGTTGCAAACATCAAAAAGGAGTTGATGGATGTGATTACAGAGCAGCTACAGGCGTTGAAAGTGAACACAGCGAGCATATCCAACATTGCAGGAGCAGGAAGAGATGTGATGCGGTCAAATACTTGGTGTGGTAAGTGTCATCAAGCAGGCCATTTAGCCACTGAATGTACACGAAAACCAACCATCCCTGGAGCCTTCTGTTCCTACTATTTGCGGAAGAACCATACAGAGGACATTTGCTCTCTGAAGGAGATGCATGATAGGAGAAGGAAGGAAGAAGACGCAAGATTCAACTTGTTGGAATCCAAAATGACAACACAGGATATTGGACCCAAGCCTAGAGAGTTTGGTCCTAATTTCGGACCCAGAAGATTTCCCTCTCAAAGTTACAGAGGAAGACAGTCTGGCGGTGGTCAGAGATCAGAAGTGGAGATGTGGAGAAAAGGGACACATCTCACCAAATTGTCCAAATCCTCGAAGGTCAGTGGATTACAAGCCCTTATGCAGTCGATGCAAAGGAGAAGGCCACACTACAAAAGACTGTCCAAGCCTAGCCCCAGTGAAAAACAGTGCTACTGACAGTCCGTCCAAGGCCCAAGAGCCTATCTCCAATTTGGTGGAATTGGAAGTTGCTGCCATCACGCGTGCAAAGCAGAAGGAACCACCTATCCAGAAAGAAAATAACCCTCCAGCCAGAACAGTGAAGTTCAATCTTCCACCAAAAGAATAGAACAGAACAGAGCCTAACAGTGCCGTACAGAGCACTACAGTGCCACAGAGAGTTACAGAGATAGGACCAGAGGTCCAGGAGACAGAAGAGGAGGAAGTGCCACAAGTGGCAGAAGAAGTTCTTGTAATTCCTCTGTTGGAAGAAAGAGGGAAAATGAAAATGGGTGTTGCCCCATTCCCTAACCGGTTAGAGAAGCCAGTGGATCCTATTAAGGAATACGATCTAGTTAGAGATCTAGATACCTTTAGACCAAACCTCACATTCCGACAATTATTGATGTTGTCTCCCAGTTGCCGGAAAAGGTTCAAAAGTATACTGACAAAAAGATGTGGTTTAAGGATTGCTCCCTCAACAGCAACAAAGTCCAACAAGGCTCCAGAGCATGTAAAAGAAGTGGATGTGGCTAATGCTTTCCTAGATCCGGGTACTCCAGAGACTGGCGTGTGGATAGAAGGCTGCTTCATTGCAAATGCACTGATTGATGGAGGTTCATCAGTGAACATTATGACGGATGTTACAATGAAGGATCTAGGCCTACAAGGTGTGCAACCCACCCAATGGCTCATCAGACCGGCGGATCAGAGTAGGATCAAGCCTTTGGGCATTCTCCCATATGTGAAGACTACAGTGGCTGGAAAAGATTATTGGCTAACCTATCTGGTGGTGAAGCCAAACTCTTATGGTACATCCTATCCTCTGTTACTGGGCAGACCATGGCTTTTTGAAGCCCGAGCAAGGACGGATTGGTTCAAAGGAACCTTGACCTTGGGCAGAGAACCCAACAAAGTGGTGCTGAAACTGTATGGTTCTCAAAAAGGACATGGATCCACCTCCTTGGAATTATCTTCTGACTCCCCTAATGAGGCTACAGATGGAACATCAGCAGACGAAGATGCTGTCAAACAGATCCTTCCCAAGAAAACAGTGGCACGTTCCTTAACAGTGGATACTGTAGACCGACTTCCAAAAGATGCCAAGCCATTATCAATGGGTGAATACTTCCTGCCTGAACCGGGAATGACTTCTGAAATCACTTCTGACAGTGAGATAGAAGCATGGATGTACTGCTCTCCCTGTTATATGGCCATAGCAGAGACAGAGATAGAGACAGGAGAGGAAACAGAGAATCTGTTCTTCTGTTACAGAGCTCCTATAGAAGCAGAAACAGAAGCAGAAGCAGAAGCAGAAGCAGAGACATAAATAGAAGAGGATGGATATGATATGACGAAGAAGATTATGAAAGTGAGCTAGAAGAATCTATCCCACCTGAAGAGGATATATATGAAGAAGTTCCAGAAGCTTCAGAAGCAGACGAGCTCATGCTATGGGACAGAATGGTGATGGTCCCATTTGGTCTGGTAAATGGATCTTCTCATATGCAAAACCTTTATAAGAAATGGATTAAGAAGAACAAGCCGTCTTTTAGCAATGGCTCATGCCGTCCTCACCCATCCTTGTCAAAGAAAGATGATGATGATGCACCATGCCAACAAGCACTAGTCCCACAAACCCAACAGGCATCAGAGGGTCCCTGTTATGTGACGTTCCTGGATGTATCATCAGAAGATGAGTCTTCACGCCAAGAGGTAATTACTCTTGAAACCAAACCCGACACAGCTCTAATCCCATTCCAACATCTTAAGGAGAAACCTAAGTCTCCACCAAAAGAAGAAGTTGGTTCTAGTGGGACATCAGAAGAGGACACCACTACCTTGAAGGAGTCGGATCTATACCCAGAAGCAGTCCACGGGACTTTCATCCGTGAAGTAGAAGGTGAAAGGCAGTTAACCTTTGTGGATGCAGAAGGCACTGAACGCCACTTGAAGGTGGGTAACAGTCTCCCAGAAGAGGAGTTGTCAACCTTGTACAACTTGTTGAAAGAAAATTTGGACGTGTTTGCATGGTCCTACAAAGACCTAAAGGGGATTGATCCCACAATATGTCAACATCATATTGACTTGGAGCCTGATGCCAAGCCAGTATGGCAACGACAGAGGCGAATGAACCCGAATTATTCCACATTGGTGAAAGCGGAGCTGTTGAAGCTTATGGAAGCCGAGTTCATCTATCCAGTGGCAAATAGTGAATGGGTTTCACCCATCGTGGTTGTACCCAAGAAGAATGGCAAGCTTCGTATATGTGTGGATTTCCGAAAGCTCAATTCTAAAACAAAGAAGGATCACTTTCCTATCCCTTTCACAGACCAACTGTTGGACACAGTGGCAGGACATGAGCTTTATTCTCTTCTGGATGGATTCAACGGATACAACCAAGTCCAAATCGCAGAAGAAGACCAGTCCAAAACAACCTTCACCACAAAATGGGGGACCTACGCTTACCGAGTGATGCCATTTGGGCTCTGCAATGCCCCTGCTACTTTCCAACGAGTCATGATGGCCGCATTTCAAAATCATCTGCATGACTTCATTGAGGTATATTTGGATGACTTCTGTGTCTATAGTTTGATCCGTGAACACTGGGAACACCTGGAACAATGCTTTGACCGATGCCGGGAGTATGGGATTTCCCTCAACCCCGACAAATGCATCTTTGGGGTTTCTTCTGGAGTCCTGTTGGGCCACATTGTCTCTGCACAAGGGATATCAACAGACCCTGCAAAGATTGAAAAGATCGCAGCTCTGGCAACACCCACCAACCTCAAACAGTTGAGGGGATTCCTAGGCCATGTGGGTTGCTACAGAAGGTTCATAGCTCATTTTGCAACAAAGGCAACCTCCTTGCACAAGCTTCTGAGAAAAGATGCAGAGTTTACTTGGACGGAAGAATGTGACAAAGCCTTCAACACTCTGAAGCAGTGTCTGATAGAGGCACCCATTCTGCAACCTCCTGATTGGACGAAAGAGTTCCATGTACACATGGATGCATCAATTGAAGGCTTAGGTGCTGTCCTCTGCCAAAAGGGCTCTTCGAAGTTGGATCAACCAATCTATTATGCAAGCCGAAAAGTCACTGATAGGGAACGAAACTATACAGTGACAGAGCTGGAGTGCTTGGCAATGGTGTTTGCCCTGGAGAAGTTCCGCCATTACCTCCTATCTACCCACTTTAAATTTTATGTGGATCATGAGGCCCTATCCTTCTTGATGAACAAAGCAGATGTGAAAGGACGAATGATGAGATGGCTCCTTTTATTCCAGGAGTTTGACTTTGAGGTGATTACTAAGCCTGGTCGTTCCCATGTTCTGGCTGATCATCTGTCGCGTATCCCACAAACTGCAGACGAGGAGCAAGATGATCCAGACCTCCCTGATGCTTTCCTATTCTTGGTAGAAACTGTAACTCCCTGGTATGCAGACATTGCCAATCTGTTGGCAACCCAACAGTATCCTCCTGGTATCTCTAGTCGGGAAAGGAAGAAGCTCATGCTAGAATCAGCCCCCTATACCTTGCTAGGCGGTGCACTGTACAAGAAAGGCAAAGATGAAGTGCTCAGAAGATGTGTTGCAGGAGATGAGATTGGGATTGTTCTGAAGGCTTGCCATGACGAGCCATGTGGAGGTCACTTTGCAAGAGAAGCTACAACCAGGAAGGCTCTGCTAGCAGGATATTGGTGGCCTACCATTCACAAGGATGCCTATGATTACTGTAAACGATGTGATGCTTGTCAAAGAATGGGGAAACCCACCAAGATAAGTGCCATGCCACTACAACCTATCCTTCCTTTGAAGCCGTTTGAGAAGTGGGGCATCGACTTTGTCGGTCCAATCGACCCTCCCACTAGAAGGAAACAGAACCGATACATCCTCGTATGTACGGATTATATTACAAAGTGGTGTGAAGCTAAAGCTCTAAAGCGGGACGATGGTAATAGCGTGGCCCTGTTCATGTATGAGAATATCATCACCCATTTTGGCAGTCCCCTAGAGCTGGTAAGTGATAGAGGCACTCATTTCCTCAATAAAGTCATGGAAGAGTTGACAGAGTTGTATAAGATCCGCCATCGCAAGTCCACTCCCTATTACCCCAGAGCCAACGGCCAAGTCGAAGTCACCAATCGCATCCTCTGCTCAATTCTGACAAGAACAATTGCCGCACATCATCGTGATTGGGACGATCGACTTACAGAGGCCCTCTGGGCATACAGAACCTCCCATAAAGCAGCAACAGGACAGACACCCTTCCAGCTGGTGTATGGTACAGAAGCAGTTTTTCCTGTTGAATTGGAACTACCCTCTTTGAGAGTGGCTATCAAAGAGCGTTTGGGGGACGATGATTCACTGCCACGCCATCTCCTGCACCTGGAATGTTTGGATGAAATTCGTAGGATGGCTCTACAGTGCATGGAAGCCACGCAAGCTCGACGTAAGGCTTACCATGATAGCTTCATCAAGCACAAGGAGTTCAAAGAAGGTGATTTGGTCCTAGCCTATGATTCACGCTTTGGCAAGTTTCTTGGCAAGCTCCAACAGTGGTGGATGGGCCCCTATAAGGTACTTTCCATCAACCCTAATGGCTCTGTCCAAGTAGAGACCGTTGATGCCTCTGATGATCCCTTTCTGATCAATGGATATCGCCTGAAGAAGTACTTCCCTCCTTGGGGATCTTGACAATTACGGTCAGTTAATCCTTTCCCTCGTTGGCGCGGCACTGTACTTCTTATGATGCTACTTCTGATAATTGTTCTTCAATCATTCCTGATGAAGTGGATGCAACCCTCTGTCCCCTCAAACCCCCCTTCCAGCCTTGATCTCTTATCCTCTATTTTCCACCAGCATCAGTGGCGAGGTTGGTTCTAACAAATGGTAGTTCTACCATTCCCTTGCTCAATTCAAAAAAAAAAAGAAAAAGAAAAGAAAAGAAAGAAAAAGAAAAAAAAAACAAAACATATCGGTCAAGGGAGAAAAGGACTTAGGTCCCTGTCATGCCGACCTATTCTTCGAGAAAAGGTGGAAACACCCTCGGGAATAGGGGAAAACAAGAAAAAGAAAAAAGAAAAAAAAAGAAAAAAAAACAAACAAACAAATCTGTTATGAGAGAAAAGGAAGCAATTCCCTGTCATAGCAGGCCTCGTTCCAGGAAAAGGTGGTAAACACCCTTGGGCGAGAAGCTGGCTGTGGAAAAGGTGGTACCACCCAGCAGTCCAGAAAGTGGATTCATTAATTGATATTCCCAGGATCCAATTCCGAAGCTGCCTCCCTTGGTACGCTGTGTCCTGGGTCTCTCTGCAAAGTGACTACCTGTCCTCTAGCAAACGACATGTTCCTGTCCAACACAACGTTCGATTTGACGGCTACCTCCCTGGGTACGCCTCTTCAACAACTGACGACGCGATCTTCATCGACAACCCCTTGAGTGATGTGAGCTTTCATCCTAACCAGATGGGGAAGTGAGTATGGTTGCCCCCCTGTAACTATCAACAGAGAGTGAGACAGAGGGTGGGACGAGAGACCAGTCTTTTCCCTTCAAATCAAATGAGAGGAGAGAAATGTGAATGAAGTGTTGCACGCACAAGATGGGCCTCTCAATGCACAAAGCACAATTTGTTTCTGTGCACTGCACCATAAGGCTCCCTGGCCTTCCTTCTCGCACCGTATGCCGGCACAGGGAGGGCTGCACAGTTGCACCATCAAATGCGCACAAGGCATACAATCTTTGCACAAGTGACTGTGAGGATTACATCAATGGGTTTCAGGAAAAGGCTGCCCTCTTATATCTATCAGCAGAGAGTGAGACAGAGGGTGGGTTGAGTGTGACTGGAGTTTCTTCAATCAATTACCGAGAGGTGAGATTGAGGGACGTTACGACACTTGGAGTCAGGTATGTTCCCGTTTCCCTGTGCACCCACGGGATAGGTTTTTACCGTCAACACAAGACACATCACCTTGTTCTGTACACTGCACTCTAAGGCTCCCTTGCCTTCTTCCTTGCACTTATGCTAGACGGGTTGGACGCACTAATGCACCATCAACTGTGCACCCTGGCATACTCCTTCTGTACCATTCCCCCTTTGTTGATTCCTCAACCGGGTATGAGATATGGGTTTCAATCCTTTTTCCTCGAGTGATATTAGTCGTGGGGCGAGTGACTGTTCTTTCATTCCAATTGAGTGACTGTGAGTTGAGTGTAGTATTCCTCATCATCGACGGATTTTCTACGATTCCTTCCATCAGCTACCTCCCTGGGTGCTGCCGCGTGGTCCCTTCCATGACGGACGTGTGCCGAGAAGATGCCTTGATACCTCCTGCAGTCGACAACCACACTGGACGTGCCATCGACACTCAACCTTGCTTCTTGACGAAACGGGCCAAGTTTTTCTAACCCTACACCTTCTGTTTCTTCATGACAGTCATGTTTTAAGTGTGGGGACATTAGTGGATGGTCTGTGGCGTGGTCCTAGGTCCCTGTTGCTTGGTTAACCCTATCTCTTAAGGTCTTAAGTGTGGGGACGCGTCCCTGCGCGTCTACATTGCATACCCTTTTGCATATGCCTTAACCTGCTCATGCAGGATTGCCATGATTTGCTTTTACCCTGCTGGGGATCCCTTTCCATCTACCCAGTTATGTTCCACCCACCCTTGGGGCTGTTCCCTTACAGTTTTCCTTCATTCCTTGATTTTAAGGTCCTTCCATGTGAATGCACCCTACGTTCATCGAAGTCCAAATCCAACCTTATAGCCCTGTTCCTCCCATTGAACTGACCATTTTTCCTTTTTAACTACCCCTCTTTCGGTGCACGGTTTTCGAGTTATTAATTTTTGAAGCATTTTGCGCAAATTAGCCGGTTTCCCATGTGAACGCGCTTTTCTTGCTTCGGAACCATGCTCTGACGTCATAGCCCTGCCAACCACTTTTCCCCTAACATTTTTCCTTTTTTCTCCGCATCATTCCAATACACGGTTTGTCCGTTATTAATTTTCCGGTTTTTTACGACCTTTTTCGTGCGTCTTTTTGACATATTTCCATGTGAACCTGCCCTGTTTGCATCGGAATTCCAATTTGATTTGACAGCTGTGTCCCCTGTGCCTTTCCCCATCTTTTTCCTTTTTCCTCCACCCTCTTTCGACTTCTGGATTTTTTATTATTAATTTTTAAATGTGTTTTCGAGAGTATTTTTGGTGTTTTTCGCATGTGAACCCTTCCTATTTCCACCGGAACTGCGGTTTAACGTGATAACCCTGTGCCACTCCTTTCTGTGGACATTTTTCCTTCTTACTGCATGTTATTCCGGTGAACGGTTCGTCCGATATTCATTTTCGATCCCATTTTCGGGTTTGTTTTTTGGATTATTCCCAGGTGAACGCGTCTTATCTCAGTTGGAATTATGTTTTGATGAGATAGGATTGTCGGGCACATCTTTCTGCCCAGTTTTCCTTTTTTCTGCACCTCATTCTGCTGCACGGATTTTTCGATATTAATTTTTAATTGCGTTTTTTGGTTCATTTTTTGTGTTTTTTGCACGTGAACGCCCTTTACCCATCCCGGAATCTCCGTCATATATTTTTCTTGTTTTCCCCCTGTCGTCCTGCCCACTTTTTGTTTTTACGCTATTTTGTTTCGACGTCCGGATTGGGAGTTGTTAATTTTTCTTTATTTTTATGTGTATTCGCGCGCCCGTATTGTGCGTGAACGCGCCCTTTTTCGATTTTACGCATCTCCACGCGCCCCGGTCGTGTCCGCATAACCCGTACCATCATCCCAGTGTCATTTCAATCCCGTCCCGGTAAATTTTTTTACCCCGCCCCGTGCACGTGCGCGGGACGGGGGTACGCGCCCATTTTCCCCCCCACCCCCTACCCTACCCTACCCTATTCCACCCCTACCCTTTTCTTGGGTACCCCCCCCCCCCTCCCCCCCTTGGGCCCTGTCCACCCCCCCTTTTCCCTTACCCCCCTATTTCCCTTGACCCTGCCCACCCCCTATCCCCTTTGTCCCTACCCACCCCCCATGGGCACCCACCCGCCCATTGCCCCTGCCCATCCACCCTGCCACCCATACCCCGCCCATTTTCCCCCACCCCTACCCCTGCCCATCCCCTTTCCCCCTTTTCCACCCCCCCCCCAATGCCCTTTCCTATCTCCCCCCTACCCCGACCCCCCCCACCCCAACTGCCTCCCTCCCTCTCTCCTTTCCCTCTCCTTCTCTGCGTGTCCCTCCTCCTTCCTCCCTCCTCTTCCCTTCCTGCGTGTCCCTCCTCCTCCATTTCCTCCTCCTTCCCCTCCTCTTCTCTTCTCCTCCCTCCTCTCCCCCGCCTCGCCCCCCTCATCGCCTGCACCTTGGCCTCGTCCTCGCGTCGTCCACCTGGCCTGAACACCACCCACCCCGGTCACCTACGCCTTGGCTTCCACCCCCCGCCTTCCTGGCTTGGACACCCATCGCGCCCGCGTGCCTGGTACACACCCCCCGACTACCTGGCCTGGATGCTCATCATGCCCGCCCACTTGGTACACCCTGCCTGCCCGCGTGTGGCCACTGTGCCCTGTCGGCCTGCTGGTGGACGCCGCCGCGTGCTGCGTGCCCTGCAGCGCTTGCCCGCCACGTGGCCGCCCGTCTGATCGTTGGGCCCTGCCCCGCCCGTCTGATCCTTGGGCCCTACCCCGCCCGTTGACTCTGCTTCCCTCCTCTATGTGTCAAACCCACCCCACTAAACCACCCCCCCACTAACCCCCATTCCCCCCCACTGCAAACCCACTAATCCCCCTTCCCACCCACTAACCCCACCCCCCACCTAGCCCCCTGTTCACACCCCCCAACCCTCTCTAACCCCATTCCCACCATTCCCTCACTTTCCCCCCTTCTAAACCCCCATTCCCCCCCACTGCAAACCCACTAACCCACTTACCCCCACTATACCACCCTTTCACACCACCCCCCCGTAACCCCCACTAATGCCTTTGTTCCCCCCATTGTCTGCGAGTTATCGAAACCCCTTCCATAACCCATTGCACGCAGCAACTGGCCGCCCTATTTTCAGTCCGTGATCCCCCGCAATGGATGCGCACGCGCATGTGGGTGCTTGTTCGTGCTTGATCGTGTGCTTATGCGGGATCAAGTGCGGAAGATCATTCGTTGGTTACTGCCACGCAGCTGTCACGCTGCCTGTTGCTGGGTATTTTTCCCACATTTTTAATTAACACACCCGTCAATCCTTTTTCCATCTAAATAACAAATAAAAACCACGCAAAAACATTGAAAAATACAAAACAACTCATTAAAAACTCCTTTCAATTCTGAAAAAATCCAAAAAAATCTCGAAAACTTTCCTTTTATTTTTGCAATCCCTGGCCATATTTTTCTCAACCTGTACATTTCAAAAAAATATATTTTTTCCCATTTTAAACTTCTAAAATCTTTCAAACTACCCAAAAATATGATAACAATTCATTAAAAATACTAAAAAATTCCCAATTAATTTCTAAAAAATTCCTAATCCTTTCTTTTCCATTTCCATTTATTTTTGGCATATTTTTTTTAGCTGTCATAATATTTCCTTTCACATCTACTTTCCTCGTAAATTTTATTAAAACAAAACAATATAACCAACACATTTTTCCTCCACACACCAACTAACCGTCTAGAAACAAAATCCAAATATTTTTGGAGGGAGGAGAGCGCATTCTTTGCATTTTCATACACCCACTACCAGGTATTCCCCTTTTATTCGTTTTTTTTTAATACACAAAAAACACACGCTCCCCCAAAACCCAGGGTTAATATAAAACTAACAAAATAAATAACAACCAGAAAAAAAAACACACAAACAACCAAACCAATCTTTAACATAAATCAAATCTAACTATCACCATGGCACGCGCATTCGCGCTCAACACACACATACTTTTTAATTAAAATGAACCAGCCGTTCACTTAGCACGCGCTACGTGCGCTACAGAGGCACTTTAAAATTTTAATTAAAATAAACCAGCCGTCACATGAGCACGTGTTGGCAAAAAAGCGCTCCACATCACCTTAATTTGTAATCAATGAATTTGCATTTAGAGACCCAGTCGGGTATCGAAGTCCGGGATTCGAATAAAAGCACCATTTTAACCTAATAATTGGTAATTTAATTTATAATAAGGAACCGCCGTTTTCTTACTAAGGTTTATCACCTAATACAAATTCACCCATTTCTTAATAATTTATTAAAATCAACCCTTCATTCAATTAATTCCCCCTCACTGCACTTAATTCCCCTTTTTAATGAACTGTTTCGTGGGATGGGTCTGCGCAGTCCTTAGAGTTATTTTTCATGGTCCAGTCTTGGTTTATCACCGATGTAGTATTGATATGTGTCGGATAGGATATTGTTTTGGTTTACTGTCTTTGTTACGGTTACGGGTACGGTATGCAGTTTTTTTCTTTTATTGCCTGATACGGGGTTCAGGGTGTTTGTCTGATGCATCGCATGAAGCTTTCGGTCGCATATGTCTCAAGGTCATGTCAAATTTTTTCTAGGATGTGGTTTGCTTGGGGTTAGTTGGTCGAGTCACGTTTTCTTGTTTGGTTATTCTCTTATCCTTGGTTTTTTGTCTGTTGCTTTGCAGGCATTCTCCTTGATTGTCTGTGTTTGTGGTGTGTGTGTAACCATCTGAATGGCGCCTTCTCATGCTCCTCCCCCTATCCAGTACGTCCCATTAGTTAGTAGGGATTACTCTTCCCTACTTACTTTTGAGCCCCTCACGAAGGCGCGCCTCGCTGCTTTTGTGGCTACTCCTTTTCCCCTGCTTCCAGAGGATCCGTCGTTATGTGATGAGTTCCTGGCCTCTTATAGCAAGAAGACAGGACTAGTCCAAGGAATTTCTATGACTTTGACACCTCGAGGCTTAGGGAAGGCTCTGTCTCTACCCTTCAAAGGTGAACCTTTTGTGACCACTCGTCAGCTTTTCTCTAATGAAGAGATTCTAAAGCTGTTGCAAAAGCAGACAAGGGAAATCCTCGATGTTAAGAAGGTGATAAACTCTTCAGGAGTTTCCTTTTCTATGATCACTGATCCCGTATGGAAGACGATCTGTTAGTTCCTTCAGGACAGGTTTATGCCTTCCAAAACGCCATCCCACTATTTGTCCAAAGAGCTTTTCACAGCTTCTAGGATGGTGTTGAAAGGAGTTGCTATTGATTGGAGCACTTACCTCCTCACTAAAATGGATCAGCATTTTGTTAAAGTCACCAGGGGTAATGTTACCAATGTTACATATGGATCATATTTGTCTGCCTTCTTGACCTATTCAGGTTTACAGAAGACTATGCCTCCACCTCCTCCATCAGATCCAGTACCTCCTCCTCCACCTTCAGACGAGTCAGAACCCATTGACATAGAGGATGATGATTCTCCGCCTCCCCTGGTCATACAGCGCAAACGCTTGAAGAGGGTAGTGGATAAAGCTCCTTCCGTACTTCCTTCAGTACCTATCCCTGCTACTTCTGGCAGTGAACTCCCTGGGTATCTCACTTGCAATAACCTGTTCAGAGCACATCGAGAAGGCTCATTGGAGATATCAGTTCCCTCCCTGAACAATCTAGTCTCAGGAGATGCGATTCCTTTTCTCTGCAAGGATATTCAAAGTTCCATTGAATTATCAGTGACAGCCTGTGTTCAACAGCTGTATGCGTCCTTTTATGAAGAACTCATGCAGTCTAAGGACCAGTTGCATAAGGCAACATCTGAGTTAGCTTCTGCTAAGGATACCCTAGCAGATTTATTTAAGCAAATGGAACAGCAAACCCAACTGGTTGCCACCCAAAGCGATGAGATCTCTCGGCCCTGTCCTTCTCCCTCCATTAATGTACCCTCCACATTTCCTATTTATCAGTTAACACCCTTCCTTAGTGATTCCTTACAAATTTCTGCCACTCCTTCTTTAACCTTTTTTTCTTTTTATGATTTTTCCTATCCCTCCCTTCATCCACTCTTCCTTATTCCACTACCCTCTCCTAACACTTCTATATCTCAACCACCTCAGTTGGTTAGTGACTGTGACGGGTTTGATAATTAGATTTCTAGAAGAAGGGGATGGAGTTCGGATGATTGCCTTACAAGACCGCAGATTAATTGGCCAGTAATTCCAGGAGAATGGACAGCTTCTAATCAAGCTTATCAGAACTATGTTCATTTTGCTCAGCAGTATTCACAGTCTGCAGATCCCTCAGTGAGATTAACTGCTCATTTTGCTTGGTACCTGGCGTATATGCATAGGCACTCTCATAATGATTCCAAGCCTATTCCAAAGTTGTGCATGAATGTCAATGTAAGCATTGATTCCCAGCAGTTGGACATATTGTATTTTCATGCCCTCTGTTTGCCTAGCAGATACTTGGTCCTGTTGGAAAGAATGTGCTGTCTCCAATTTTTTCAAAATCCTCCTAAAAAATTTGTAGATGAATCCTTATCTATGGATCGTTTCCGACAACATCAATCTTTTAAGAGGGATCATCTTCATTGATACCTTTCCAATGTATGGTGGAAGCTTTCTAATGAAAAACTCTCTTTTTGACGGAGTCATTCAGATGGTTGTGTTGTGTAGTGTTTGTGTTGTGACTTCATTTATGTCAAGTTGAAGCTGATGCTGATGAAGAAGAAGCAAACTTTTATATCCTTTACAGATTTGTTGTGATTTTTAGTTTAATAAGAGGTGTTAATGTATCAAGGGTTTTCCTTTCTTTGTATTTTTATATCAGAACCAGGTTATAAGTTGGGGTCGTGGTGGTTGGATTCTTTTTTAGAAGATCATTGAAGATCAAAGTTGCGATTTTAAATGAACTTGTATTCCCTTTTTCCTGGGTCGCAAGGACGCTTCCTTATTAAGTGTGGGGATATGTTGAGTGTTGAAATGACTTGTTTTTTGGTTGATTTTTGTTGTTTTTTGAGAGCTGAATGGTTGATTTTATGAGATGATTGATTGATTTGGAAGTGGTTTGAGAGTGTTTTGGATGATAATGATTGTGTTTTGGAAGATCATGATGTTTGTTGGTGGTTTTGTGATGTTCTGATAGGTTCTGAATGGTTCTATTTTGTTCTGTTTTGCTCTGTTTTGGTCTGTTTTGTTCTGATTGTCTTTTGTAAGGAGGGATGGAGTATTGATTGATGAAGATTGAGATCTTGTGAAAGTTTATTGAATGGTTTGTGAAAGTTTGGAATGGTTTGAGAATGAGTTATGTGGTTTTGATGACCTTCTGTAACCTTCTGTAGGTCTTCTATAGAGCTTCTGTTCTGTACTGTAGCTGTTCTGGTATTGTTCTGTAGACTATTCTGTATGCTTCTGTATGTGTTCTGATGGATGAGAGTGTAGCTTGGGAAAGTTTTCTAGCCTTGGAAAGAGTTGAATACAAGTACAAAAGAGCTAAAAGAAGTGGAAGAAGTAGCTGCTGAAGACTCAAGTGAAGACTGAGTGAAGTGACAGTAGTGAGCTATGAAAGGACACTGTAGTGGCTCTGGTGACTCTTCATATCAGACATACCTCTTGGGAGGGGTATCCACGACCTAAGAAGGATTATTGAGAGTGAATTTTGAGAGATTTTAGTGAGGATATGATGTATTATTGATGGAGGGAGAGAGAGAGAGTCAGAGATAGCCAATTCTACTGAAACAGAGTGATTGTAAATGAGAGATTGAGAGAGAAGACTATGAAGATATTGAAGATGAATACTATGTGATGTATTTCCATTCAAAGATGGTGTATTCCTTTGCTTTCTTTGTTCTATTGATGGATTTTATGAAGGTGTTGAAGAATATGGTTGATTCTATCAAAACTGTGGGAGATCTACATGATGCTGTATGAAGATTTGTTGTGCGTGGTGTTCTTTTCTTCATTGTGATCATATGAAAAATGATAAACAAGCTTGTTGATGTTACAAGATAGATTTTCTTGCAAGAGAATTCCCTTTTCCTTGGTGTTCCTCTTGGGGCTCCAAGGACATTCTCATCCACAATTCTCTACCTCCTTATGTGGGATGATACAACACATAGTGGTGCATCCTCTACAACAAGTGCTCCAAGTGGCTCTTCTCCAATGCCTTCACCGACTCTTTTTGAAGATGGTCGAAGTCCATGACTCCCACAATGGTCTCCCAAGGAAGCCCAAGAAAGAAAGTATGCCTATCAGATGACGGCACGTATGTGGGTAAAAGGTGTTCACTTTAAAAATTCCATTCTCTCACAATGAAAAAAATCATGTTGCCATCAATTGTTAGGTTCTCAAAATTGTGGTGAGTATTTTACAAACAAAGTGGAGGCCCTTCCAAGAGGTCCTCGTCTCTAAATCATCAAATCCCTCTCTTTCTCTGGCCTAATCCACATCAAAGGAGGACAACTATGCATGAACGGTGTGGAGTTTTGTAGAGGTGCAAAGTATTGAGATTACCTTCACTATTGCTAGCTCGAAGGTTGGGTGTGGTTGAAAAGGTGGCCATCACACCTTATGAAATATATGTCGTCGAGGATGGACACACTAAGGCAAGAACAATCACTGGTAAGCAAATTCTCTGTATAGCAAAGTTGGTGGGTTCCAGAAAGAAACACTCTGGGGAAAATCCTTCATAATTCAAGAAAGTGCATTCCCTCTACTCCCTTAAATAGTCTCCACTTATGAATAATAATAATGGCCCGAATTTCTTCACCTTCCACTCTGTACAAAACATCCGAGTTAATGTATGCATCAGTAGGAAGATTTTCTTCCAATAGCGTCTTGTCATGTACTTTGGGACTGAAAGATTAAGGGAGATTATTGTATCACCAGAACCTATAATCTTCCCAATGTTAGACTACAATACATCCTTTAATGTACATGTCTTTATCTTATTATAATATTTTCTCATGAATCACCACGAGTTGTATGGACCTATCGTCCACTTGCTATGCAAACTGTGCATATTGTAGCCAACACAAAGCTTAAATTCCAAGGCATTATTAGAAGTATACTGGGGCCTAGACGTCTTGTTGAAATCAATACATCTATGATCCCATTCATCCTTCCCCTCATAAAATACAACTTAAGTCTAGACATGTTCATCTTTGTACTCTACTAAGGCAACATGGCATTTCCAAGCTTTTTTGGGCACAAAGGGGAGAAAGCTCAAGAATTTTTGGATGACTTAGAGATGGCATTCCTAATCACAGGCCGGGATGATGAAGAAACCAAAGTACGGGCCTTCTCTTTAGTTCTAAAGGGTGATGCTCAAGTGTGGTATCAAGCTCTCCCGGAGGATACAAGGGGTAATTGGGATGATCTCAAGACCTCATTCATGCATAAGTACCAAGATACAGAGCCATCTGAAGATATTTGGAGACAGCTCTTAGATCTTTGCCAAACCTTACTAGGGGAGTACCAAGCCTATGAAGGTATGCTTATAAAATTGTGGGATAAATGGATAGCCTGCTTAGCCGAGGGAGAAAGAGTGCCCGATTGCCTTAAGAAAGATTGTTTTCTAGCCGGACTCCACCCTCTACTAAGGGAGAAGGTCAAAGGAAATTTTCCCATATCCTATGAAGAATCAGTCACTTATGCCAAGGAGAAAGATAGAAAATTGAAGTATCAAGCCCAATTGAAGAGCAGAGTTGAGCCCATGCAGGTTTTACCAACCATGCCAAGGCCTAGAGAAATAGCAGAGGCCCCACCTGAACCGGAGATGCCATAGGAAGAGCTCCTACAATGCATTACTAATCAACTTGAAAGCCTTTCGTTAAATTTGGTGCAAGGAGTACGGCCCCCTCCCCTCATAAATGAAGGCAATCGAGGTCCAAGGAGACAAGAAAGAGAGTATGTTTGCTATAATTGTGGGGAGACTGGCCATGGTATGTACTTTTTCCCTCATCCCAGGTGTTTTCTAGGAAATGGGTTCCAACCAAGAAGGAGGGGACAACAAGTGACACCACCTAGGGAGAGGCTTGTTCCACCAAATCTAGGGCCTCCACCGCCGGTTCAAGTTCTCCGGCATCCTTGACCACTTGCAGAGGTGCCGCCCTTGCCTATCTAGCCGCCAGAGAATCATGATGTCAGGATAATTAGTTTAGATGAGAGTGATGTCAAAGGGAAGGCCAAAGTAGTAGAAGAATTGCCAGTGAAGAAAGCTCGTAGAATTGAGAGAATGGAGCCTACACCACCAAAGGAGGTTGAAAATATGGAAGAGGAGGTAGAGTCTTCAAAGGCTACAAAGAAACACAACAGTAAAAAGAGGAGGGCTCGCTCACACCGACACATTGAGACAAATGATTTTTCCCTAGGTAAAAGTACTAGAGCTTATGATTTGCTTGTTGATGTGAGAGATCAAGGGCCAAAAATTTCATGGCCACAATTACTACATCTATTTCCAACAGTGCGGCGACAATGGTCAAAGATGGTAAGCATTAGATCCATGAAGAATAGACATGTGAATGCAATCCAGACTAGAAAGATGAAAGATATTGTGCCTCTAGTGGAAGCCGAAATCAATGGGCAGAGAGTGTCAAAGACATATGTGGATGGAGGTGCAGAGATTTGTGTCATGACGGAAAAGTTGACACATCGTTTGGGATTAGAGGTAAATGAAACTACTAAATTTGGGGCCAAAATGGCTAACAATGTAGTAGTAAATTGTTTGGGAGTTATAAAGAAAGTCAAGGTAAAGGTGTGCATGGAGTGCAATTGGAGCTTGACATGTATGTGATGCTAGTGAAGGGGGACGGCTATCCACTCATTCTCAGGCGACCATGGCTAATGAGAATAAAAGCCATACAAGATTGGGAGACAGGGGCTTTAGAGCTAAGGCCACAAAAGGGGCTGCAGAAAAAATGGAAGAGCATTATCTACAACATGAAGGAGGGCCGACAGGAGGATCTTGTGTTAGAGACCACCGCTAATGAATGGAGTTCCAGCGAGGGTTGATCATCTATGAGAGAGGGAGAGTCTTCTAATGAGGAGGAAGAAAGCTCTCTAGAAGTGATGGGGATTACATTAAAAAGGCCTTCTAGTAGTGAAATTCCGCAGCAGCTTCCAAAGGTCTAGAAGGAGGGGTTAGAAAAAATGTTGGCTAAGGATCTATCAGTTGAGGAGAAGGTAGCCTACATGGAAGTTGTGATAAAACACTCTGCACTTTTTATTTCTGATTATGAACACATCATAGGTGTGACAACAGTATAACATCACATTAATCTAAAAGAGGGAGCAAGGCGAGTGGTGCAGCGGCTATGACGGTTGGGAGTAGCTCAACAAAACACTCTATTCACTGAGGTGCAGCGACTTTTGAAGGCATGCTTCATCTATCCAATAGGGGACTTAGAGTGGGTTTCACCTATGGTGGTGATACCCAAGAATAATGGAAAATGGAGGATTTGTGTGAATTACAAGCCACTAAATGCTGCAACAAAGAGAGATTAGTTTCCTCTTCCCTTTCAGGATGAAATACTCAATGAGGTGGCAGGGCATGAGAGATACATTGTTTGTGATGGGTATTCAGGTTATTTCCAGATTCGAATAGCTAAGGAGGATCAACAAAAGACCACCTTCATTACACCTTGCGGTTGTTTTACTTACAAAGTAATGCCATTTGGATTAACAAATGCCCCAGCTACCTTCCAACGATTCATGAATTATGTCTTCCAGCCATATTTTGGAAAATCCATCAGGGTCTTTATTGATGATTTTTGTATTTATAGTTCTAAGGCTCTACATATAGGGAAGGTGGATGAAGCTTTCAACCGCCTCGCACAAATGGGGGGGCAGTTAAACCATGATAATTGTCGCATTGGCGAAAGCAATGTAACTTTGTTAGGGCATGTCGTAAGTGAGAGGGGCATTGAAGCAGATCCAAACAAAGTTAAGGCCCTATTGGCAGTGCCATCACCATCTTCTGTGAAGCAACTAACCTCTTTCATTCAGAAGGTGCGATATATGGAACGGTTGATTTATCTCCTCTCCCAATTAGTATTTCCATTGCAACAGTTAACCCACTCTACGGAGCTCCTATGGAGTGATGAAAGTGAAAGGTGCTTTCACAAGGTGAAGAAGGCTCTTAGTACCCTTTCTATAATTTTACAGCCTTGCTAGGATCAAAAGTTTTTGTCAACCCAAGTTTTGGGGAATATGCTCTAGGGGCATCACTAATACAAAAGGATGCTAAAACTGGCCTAATGAGACCATTTTACTTTTCTAGCAGAGTAATGATAGCATCAGAACGAGGGTACAAGATGGTGGAGGTGATGGTTTTGTCACTAATGTTTGCTGTAAGAAAGTTTCGTTCTTATCTTCTCCCTAGGCCATTCACAGTGATCACGACAGAAGAGCATTTTCCCTATGCCTTACAGCACATGGATGTTTCAACGAGAATCGGAAAGTGGGTGATACAACTCCAAGAGTTTGACTACACCATCAAGGTGGAAGATTCTACTCGAGCTTGCCTAGCTGATTTGTTGACCCATAGATCCCATCAAAAGAAGGAAAAAGAGAAGGGAAAGGTAAAAGAGGAGACACCTCCTCTTGAGGAGCCGCCACGGGTGGAGAATGCCCATGCCCTCTACTTTGATGGGGCCTACAAGCATATTAAAGATAAAGCGGCAGCAGGAATAGTGGTGTTCAGTCCCAAAGGTGAGAAACTTTATCGAGAAGGTATCAGCTTGGAGGATGTCCGTTCTAACAAAGAGGTAGAATATCAAGCCTTGCTTTTAGGTTTGAGATGGTGTCTCTCACATGGTGTCACTTGACTTAATGTTTTTGGGGATTCTATGCCAATTATTAAGCAAATGAAAGGAATTTGGGCTTGTAAAAATGATAACTTAGCAGTGAAAATGAGAGAAGCTAAAACTCTCATGAGAAAGCTATAGAAAGCCCAAATCTATTTTGTCCTAAGGTGCACAAATGGCGACGCAGATGCTCTAGCAGCTGAAAAATTGAAAGAGGTAATGGTGGGCTGTCAAGATTGTGGGAGAGAAGGAAGGACTCTCACTTGTACCTTTTTTGCTTGCACAATGGGGGAAGACACACAAGGGTGGAGGCTGAAAACAGTTTTCCTCTTCTTAGTTGTGTAAGCCAAAAGAACTCAAGTACAAAGAAATCGAAGAACCCTATGTATGGGTCTCAAACCAAACTCAACTAACTAAGGTGGCATACTAACTTAGCCATGAACTAGAGTAGATAAGGATAGCTATCATGTAGCTATTATTCATGGGCAGTGTACCAACCGCGTCTACAACTGACAAGTCGGTGACATAAATACACAACGGTCACCCTGGCGTATCACGAGTGGAGCTCGATATCTCAACACTCCCCCTTGAGCTCAATCCCAATTCCTACACACCAAGCAGGTCTCTGAACTTGCGCAACTTCTTTGCCCCCAATGCCTTCGTGAATATGTCAGCTACCTGATCCTCTGTGCTGACATAAACTAGATCAATAAGACCTAGTAAAACCCTCTCTCGCACATAGTGATAATGCACCTCAATATGCTTTGTTCTAGCATGATAGACTGGGTTATTTGCCAAGTGTATACTACTCATGTTGTCACAATAAATGACAACTGGCCCATCTGTAGACTGATGCATATCATAAAGTAGCTTATGCAACCAAGCTACCTCACATGCAGCCATTGCTGCACCCCTGTACTCAGCCTCTGTGCTCGACAAGGCAACTGTAGGCTGTTTCTTGCTGCTCCAAGTGACTGCAGCACTCCCAAAAGAGAACACATATCCACTGGTAGATCATCTATCAGAAATACTACCAGCCCAATCAGCATCAGTGTATCCATGCAACTGTATCTGAACCCCAGTCTCATAAAATAGTCCATACTGCAATGTGGACTTCACATACGCGAGTATGCGTCTAGCCGCATCCAAATGTGGTTTCCTTGGAGCCTGCATAAACTGACTTACCAATCCAACAGCATAGCTCAAATCTGCCCTGGTAATAGTCATATAAATCAAACTTCCTACTATGTGTCTGTACATAGTAGGGTCTTCAAGAAGCTCACTTGCATCTATGCTCAACTTCACATTCTGCTCCAAAGGAACTGAAATAGGCCCTGCTCTTATGGTTGCCATCCTTGCAACCGGACTGAATGTTTCTTCATAGTCAATGCCATATGTTTGTGCATATCCCTTGACTACTAATCTTGCCTTGTATGTGTTCACAGAACCATCTGCATTGTGCTTCACCTTGTAAACCCACTTACAGCCAATTGCATTTTTATCTTTAGGCAAAGGTACCAATTCCCATGTAGCATTTTCTTCCAAGGCATCCATTTCTTCATCCATGGCTTTCTCCCATTTTTCTTTTCCCATGGCTTGCTCAAAAGAAGTGGGTTTTGGTTCTTGTGTCACTTTGACCATATATGCATAGTGAATGGCTGTAAATCCATCATATTTCAGCCTATCCACAGGATACCTAGCTCTGGTAGACCTGCGCAAAGTAGGTTCACTCCCAGGTGCTCTCAAAACATCCCTGGTCTTCCTTACTCCAGGTGTAACAATAGAAGGAATACCCAACTCATCATCAATGCTCTGTTCTGAGCCACTGGATTCACCATCCACATAAGAGTGACCTGCATTCACATCAAACATGGGCTGATCAACCTTCTCTTTTCCTTTTCGTGATACCTGCATACCACTATCTGCATTACTTTGAGAAGGTTCTCCTAATCTCAATCTGCCTGTCCATAGTGAAGAATGTGAACCACTGCTAGAGGACACTCCAGGTCCACTAATATTTTGTGACTGC